>NC_140585.1:1073661688-1074113688 GCF_964204655.1 Triturus cristatus | reverse complement strand
CGTAGAATCCGTGAGATGATTTCTATCTATAATTCAAGGTGCATGTCCTCTGCTTTGTATGGAGCAGGGATATGGGGATATAATCGTCAGATTGCTCTGTCCATCCAGCAAGAGGAAAACAAGTACCTGAAACGACTATTATGCCTCCCCGCTTCTGCCTCAAATGAGATTACCCACAGAGAGCTAGGCATAAATCATGCCGCAGATCTGATTGCATTGCGTCCCTTGTCCCTATGGCGGTCCATATGGGCCAAAGAAGAAACTAGGTTTACCCAGGAAGTAATTTTGGACTGTATCCAACTAGATCGTCATTCGAAAATTCCCTGGTTAGAACATATTCACTCCTGGTATAAGATTCTCTTTGGCCAGGATATTTTTAAAGATATTTTAACAACATCGGTTTTAACAAAGCGTAACCTTAAAACCATTTACTTGGACCATGCAAAAGGGACCAGAACGAAGGAGTATGCAATGCAAAGTACGTTCAAATTATATTTGGAGTACAATCTTAGTACAAGATTCCCACCTTATCTTACATTTGTTAGCATTAATTCTCATCGCTTCGTTCTAGCACGCCTGAGGTTGGGAATAGTCCACCATCTGGTGGCTTTCCCAACCGTAAAAAAACCCGGGTCATGTCTGTGCCCATGCGACGGGAAATCAAAACAGAGCATCTGCCACTTTTTACTTTTTTGTAATTTTTATACTGGTTTTAGGAAGTTTTATTTGAAGCAACTATTTTTAGAATATAAGATATACAATACAAGAGCCGCAATACAATTGTTGTTTGATTTGGCTTCCCCGAATGTGTGCTATCGCGTGGCCACCTACATTTTAAAGTGCACCTGGCACAGGAAATCAATTATTATATGATCCCCTCGTTCCGTTATCCCCGCTCACCCGTTGGCTATGACTATCGGTGATTTACTGTTAAGTTACATTGTTTGTTGTATATTTATTTCTGTACTGGCATTTGCACAAACTTTCATTACAAACAAATTGCTGCTAAAATGTCTAAACTGAATTAACTCCCCCCTTAACAACTATTATTAAAATGTATTTAATGATTAAATTTAACTCTGCACACCAAGTGATATACTTTATTGATTTAACAATATTGGCATGGATAGTGATGTAATTTTAAATGTTTTTGTATTTAATTTGCATAAATTTGATTCTTTATTGTTTTGATGTATGTTGCTATATGGTTGTACTTGTACATACCGAATAAAGCATTTTGAATTGAATTGACACACCGGAATGGGTCAGATTTATTAATGATTATGATGTCTGCCTATTTCAGGAAACATGGTCTCCTGAGGCCCGGTTTATGCCGGGTTATCTGAATTTTCATGTTCCAGCAACCAAGGGCCCCAAAGGCCGCCCTTTCGGCGGACTAACCATATGGGCTCGCCAGGATTTGTTCTCATGTGCTACTGAAATCGACACTGGGTCCCGGGATATCCAACTGGTGAGGCTCACCTTCGGCCCCAAGAGCACTGTGGATATATATAACATCTATCTTCGGGGAAAGGAAGGGGAAAAAGTCAAACGTGTTGGAAATCCTAACTACACTCATAGAATCTAAATCGAGTAGTAGGGACCTGATCGTAGCTGGGGACTTTAATGTCACCTTCGAACCCCTTCTAGATAGTGACTCTGAATGGGGGCTTGACCCCGATGAGGATCTACGCTGGGGTATCCCAGCCCTCTCGCTACCTCCCATCAAACGGTGGTCTATGGTGGCAACACAGGTCAACGCACTTTGCTTAGAATTTGGTCTCCGGGCATTGAATGGAAGAGTTAAAGGGGACAAGTTGGGAGCACCCACCTTTGACAATGGCCGTTCAGCCAGCAGGATCGATTATGTCCTGTGCTGTATGAGGTTGTGGTCCCTTCCCATTGACATGGAGGTGGTGCGAAGACTGGAGAGCGATCACAACCCCATCTGTGTCTCTCACAGCTGGTGGGGCAAATCCTGCTCATTGTTTAAAGAACTAATTTTGCCCCCCCCCGTATGTGTGCCAACCAATGACCTGCGAAGGTTAAAATGGGCATCAGTAAAGTCCAATGACTCAGTAATAGCCCAGATTAATACTAATCTCTCTGCAATTAATGCAAATCTCGAGGATATCTCGCAAACCCGAGACCAAGTAATTGGTTTACATGAGTCCTTTTTCGAGGGACTACGTCCCTTTTTTTTTAAGCAAATAAGACAGGGTACCAAGCCGTTGCTTAAGCAACCAAGGTGGTACGACAAGCAATGTAAAAGTGCAAGACGCACCTTGGCTAAAGCCCTATCCAATGGTAGCACGCCACTTATTCAATCAGCAAGATCCGCTTATAGGAAAAGCATTGCCCAAGCCAAAATAAAATGGGAAGAAATGTTTTGGCAGGACCTAAAGGAGGCCAGCCACTCCCGGGATGCTAGACTGTTCTGGAACGTACTGAAGTGGGGCAGAGGAGGTCTATCGGAAAACCCTTCAAATCATGTTTCACAAGAGGATTGGTTGGGCTATTTTAAGCCCCAATATGCGCGAGACCCCCTCTACATAAGTCCGGGCATAATGCCTTATGTTTTTTACTCGTCCGGGCCCTTTACCGCCGAAGACTCTCTAGCTGCACTGTCCTGTGTAGCTGCAGGACGGGCCCCTGGATTGGATGGTGTTCCTTCTGATCTCTTTTTAGAGAACAAAGCTCCATGGAGCAAGTACATCGCCTTTATAGCGAACGCCGTGGCTGAAGGCGCTCCAGTACCTAAATCTTGGGGGGGCGCCGTCATAATTCCAATCTATAAAAAGGGCGATAAAAGCCTCCCCGGGAACTACAGACCCATCAGCCTAATTGACACAATCCAAAAAGTCATTGGGAGGATGGTTCTGAATGAGGTACTCATTTGGATTGAAGCAAACGAGATTCTCTCTAGCTTCCAGGCGGGCTTTCGCAAATCCATTAGCACCATTGACCAGGTGTTTCGCTTTAAGCAATTGTTATGGAAGGTTGTCGAACTGGGCAAAGGCAGTCTCTACGTCACCTTTGTGGACTTAAGAGCCGCCTTTGACCTCGTCCCTCGCGAACAGCTTTGGAGGGTTCTAGAAAAGCTAGGTTTATCCCTGGAACTTTTGACCCTAATAAGAAGATTGCACGAGTCCAACTTTGCAAAAATTCAATGGGGCGGCCTGGGGGAATCAACTACTGAGTTCCCCGTTGACCGGGGTGTACGTCAAGGATGCGCAATGGCCCCAACACTATTTTCCTTGTATATTAATGGAATAGTGGACTATATGCTCCAGATTAACACTGATGCTCCAAAATTGGCAGGTGCAATCACACCAATACTAATGTTTGCCGACGACACTCTTATAGTGTCAAAAACCCCGAGCGGCATGCAGAGGGCACTGTCAATTTTCGAAAATTTTTGTAAAGACAACGGACTGGAGGTCAATGTGGCAAAGACAAAGCTTATGACCTTTAACCAACACGCTAGCTATAGAGCCGGTAAGCTTATGATGAACGGCCAAATTCTCGAGGAGGTAACTAACTTTACATATCTAGGCATCCAAATGTCCCACAATAATCGGTGGAATAGGCATTTAGAAATGTCAACACTGAAACTTACCCAGATATCGGGAACGCTGGTTAAAGAGTTTAAAAAATCCCTTACCAAACCTGTTAAACCAGTGTTACATTTCTATGAGGCAAAGGCCCTAAACTCAGTTCTGTACGGAGCCGAGCTATGGGGCTTCGACACATTAACATCCCTCACTGCAGTTGAAAACACATTTTTTCGCTCCATTATAGGCCTGCCACAAAGTACGCCAATGGTCCCACTGCGCTACGATCTAGGCAGGAAGGCCATTAAAGATTTGGCCAATCTCCGTCCAGTTTTATACTGGAGGAGATTATGGACAACTCCGGAGCTTCGACCTTACGCAGTGGGTATCATGGACGTAATCCAGGTTGATAAGTTTCACAAAATCAAGTGGTTAAGGAACCTTCGAGAATCCTTAAAAGCTTTGGGGCTGGAAAACTTATGGAATGATCCAGCTGCCGCTGACTTTCCCGTAAGAAAGCTTTTGAAAAAACTTTATTGGGATTTGGTATATCACAGGGTGTGGGCTGCTTCCACTTCCCCCATGATGACTAGCCGCTTTTTAGAGGCAAAGGTTACACCTTTTTTGGAACCTTATTGGGATTTGATAACATCACCAAAGGACAGGAAACTCTATTTTCAACTTAGAGCAGGCTCCCTCCCACTAAGGGTCTTAACTTCTGGGTGGTTTGGTGGAAGCATATGTACCTGCCCTGCCTGTGGAGCCAAAAAAGAAACCACTGGCCATTTCCTGTTTGTGTGCCCTGTATATGCTGCCCCTAGATGTCACTGGCTCTCCCCTCTATGCAAATTGTTGGGTACCAGGAGCTCCATTGTAGCTATTCGAATTCTACATACGAGCACCTTACCAGTCTATTCAATAGGTTTAGCTAAATACTTGGGGTGGGCATGGTCACTTAGATCAAAAACCCTTCATCGCATAGAGAATGAATCTGGGCAGGTTTAAAGCTTTTTAAATGCACTGCTGTCATTCCTGCCTTAATTATTTTTTATATAATTCACGTGTATTCCACATCATTTGTCTGTTGTAATGTTTAATCTCTTCTTAAAAATGTTTTTATCTATTTATTGAAATGTATTTATGGAATAAGTGATTGTGATTTTTATATATCTGTGATTTTGTTGTGTCTTGTATGAATTATTTTTAATTCGAATAAAGACTTATGATGATGAAAACTATATTTGTAAAAAAGATTTGTTGTTCACTGGGAGCCAGTTCAAGGCATGAAGGTGTGAGGAAATGTGGGCCTTTAACGAGTGCTTGAGCATTAGGCAAGCAGCAGCATTTCATATTACCTGTAGTTTATTTACTAGATACTGCGGAAGATGCAAATGTATAAAGTGAATTTGCATAATCCAGCCTAGCCATAATAAGGGCTAAAATTGCAGCTTTCCTAGCTGGAAGGGAGAAAAACTGCAGAAGCTGTTTGGCTTTACATAGAAGTCAAAAACATTTTCCCACCAAAGTGTTAATTTGATTTTAAAATGACAGCTGAATGTCAAACTTCACTCCCAGATTTTTGACTGCCTCAGATTGCAGACCTGGTGGGAAGGCTCCATTTGCCAGTCTTAAGAAAAGATTTGGGCTGAAGCAGAGAGTCTTGGTCTTGTACACATTACATTTTAGATGGTTCAAGTGCATCAATTGGAAGTCTGAAGCAAAACATGATTTAATGGAATCTGTTGTAATAACTTCACCATTACTAAAGGAGAAGAAGAGCTGTATATCATCAATATAGGAAATGATTTTAGCACCAAAGGGCTCTACCAGGGAAGTCAACAGACTCATATAGATATTAGACAACACGGGGCTAAGGGCAGAACCCTCAGGAACCCCAGCCATATATTTTTTAATGCCTCAAGAGAATGGAGGTGTGCACACATCCTAATCCCAGTCTTCTAAGAAAGATTTCAGCAACTTCAATGCCCCACCATCAATTCCTATTTCCTGGAGGAGAAGGAGGAGCCTTTAATGGGGTACCGAATCAAAGGCTGCTGATAAATATTGAAAATATCAGAACCTCCTCCCCATGGCTAAAAGAGAAGAGGGACTTGGATCAGAAGGCAATCCCTATTTTAGACTTAGAATGGTTGACATGGTATCTTCCTCTGAAATGGGATCAAAGGAATGTAATGAGCAAGAAGCTTTTTTAGGTGTTGTGGTAATAATGTCTAAGCTATAATCCAGAAGCTCTATCATATTCAGACTAGTTTGAATCTCCTACATTTTATTGTGAAAAATGCGGCCAGTTGCTCACACCATTAAACTGAAGGTTTCTTGCTTCTTACACAGGCTATTGAATTTTTCACAATTCAAAAAATGTCTCTTGATTTATTGCAGGCTTCATCAATCCTGCCTTCATAATCTCTTTAGGCTTTTTTGACCAAAAACTAATATTTCTTGTTGAGCCACCTTGTATTTGAGTTTATCTTCCATTTTCTATTCTTTGCATCCTTGAGAATTACAAAAAGTACCATGATATAGTTCCATACCTCACCAATGCAACACAGAAGGCAAACAAATTGCAGCAGTTGGCTAATGAAGTTAGTGCATTGGGGAACAATGTCCGGATCATCATTGAAATCAAAAAGAAGTTGCAGGATGGGAGGAGATGGGTGAAGGAGATGTTCACCAAGATAGAGGTGACCAGAGCTATCCCTGCAGGACAAACTGGAACCCGTCTGTCTCTCACCCTCTCCACTAAGCGCCTTCACCGGTTGCCTGTGACTAATGACCTCCACAGTCGTGGCGGAGGCTCAGCACTCATGGCAGAATCTTCGCAATAAGAAATTGCATTGCCAAGATTCTGCCCGGACTGCGGAGGTTCTTTGTGAATTGGGCGCAATAATTTTCTTAGAATTTTTTTTATTATGAAATGTGGTTGTGAATTTGGAAGTCACTTCAAGTTTGTGCAAATACTCATGGTCAGTTCTTCTCTTATGTGTTTCATTTTGTCTATCACACTACAACTTCTAAAATCCTAAGTACTGCAAATTTAAACTTCCAATTTCTTCTTCGAAAATGTTTCCTATCTCTGCTGATGATTTCAATTAAGCTATGTTAAAAGATGTACACAATCATGATTTGTTGTATTTGTCTGTTGTCTTCTTTATTTAATTTCCACATACAGCCAGAGTAAATATACCTACTGGAGCAGAGGTTCCTTCACTTGCAGGAAGTCAACCTCATGGGGCAGATCAACCGCTACCACCTTCGTAAAATGGTATGCAAATATGCACAGCAGTGGGTTCCATGTACTACAATATATTCAGACAAGATATTGATATTTTTCTTTAACTCTATCATTTGGTTCAAACGTATAATTTTAACTAGTATATGTTGGCTTTCACATGTGTCAAATAGAATGATAATGAATTTATATTTATATCTTTTTGGGCCCTGTAATGTTGGCCAGGACATTACATGCTACTGTGAACTCTGCTTCACTTACAGGTGCAACAAATGGTCAGGCATCACACATTGGGCACATGGAAGACCCTGGTAAGGTCACTTACACATAATTTTACATAACACTAATAGTCTAATATATTGGATGACATGTTAGCAGTATGTGGTGTGTGTCAAGTACCCTGTAGTCACTTATGCTTAAATATGCTTCATAAGAGTATATTACTTCATTACACGTTGGCTAATGAAAGTATGGATCAACATTTAAACTGAAATATTAAAGGATGGACCTAATTGCTTATATCATCTAATCTAAAGAGGAGTAGCACTAACTGTGTTGAAAGTGTATTCTAATGACACATACATATAAAATAATACACATCATTCATTGTATTGTAATATGGATGTGTTTGTTTCATTACAGCTGCTGTCAGGAGTACCTCAGTCATCCAAGGTACCACATCCAGGGAATCAGAAGACTTCTGGCTGTAGCAGTCAGACCCAGTACCATCCGTCCATCAGGTAAGTGTGACATACTGTGTTGTAAACTATTATTTCCCAAAGTGTTCACAATTACCAATTCATTGTGAAAGTAATTTTGCAGAGATAGCTAATTTTTCTAAGGATCTAATGTTGACGTGTGATATATTCCCAACTTAATCAGTGATGTTCCTGTTTGTTTTGCATGTTCATTCATTATTCATACTCAACATTAATTAAAGTGTCTCTTCTGAAGCTGCTGCATCGGGGATCATGTCTCTGCTATGCAATCAAGGAGCCAGGTTCAGCAGCTGACATCATAAGGGATATCAATATCACAGAGATCTGATGTGAGGCAGGACATTCATGCAATAGGGGCAACTCTGCCATTTCAGACTCACTACAGGAAATCCCTCAGATGATTGCCAGGCAAACCTGTGTCTCGGGCAGTAATGTGAAAAGTTACTAAGCCATGTTGAGGATGCACCATGACCAAATAACAATGTATGGGGAAGAGGAGGACATGTTGAAAATGTTTCAGAGTCTTCCTTCACTGTCAATACATGGAAGAGACCCAACACACCAACCTGCACCCCACCCTAACTATCCACCTGTACCACATACCTGCACAGACACCCCTCTACCTGCACAGGCATGTGCCCTACTTGTAGGTACCCCCCTCTTGTACAGGCACACCACCACCTGTGCAGGTATGTCTCCCAACAGTACATGTGCCTTCCACCTGTACAGACACCCCCACCTGTACAGATACCCCCCATTGTACAAGCATCCTCCACCTGTACAATCAGTTTTCCACCTGTACAGGCACCCTACCAACTGTACAGGCCTCACCCTCCTCACCTGAGAAAATTAACGCACGTGCACAGGCAGATCCAACACACCCACTCACACATCGACACCAACCCAGAATGCACACTAATTTGCAGAGATCCTCACCACCACATATGCAAAGTAACTCAAAAGATATGTAAATAAAAGTTATAATGTGCACCAATCAATACTTCTATCCTGAGTTTATTTATATTTGGTTATGTTCAAATGGTTACTCTGGTTGTAAAACATAAACACAACTATAAATGTGTGTAAATACAACATGTTGATTTCTAGGCCCATCCGTTTTTCAAGGTTTCATATTGAAAGCATAGAAAAACAACTACAGATGTAGACTTAAACACTTTGAATTCAACATATATAATGGAAAACACGAGACAGAGAGATGGTTTATAATAATATTTTATATTTAGCTCAAATTCGTAGATGAAAAAGGAAAACATCATCATTTTTAATAAATAGTGTCCAATGGAAAGGAAGAAAGGGAAAAAAAATATTTTAGCAGCATGGACGAGGGAACTTGGAGAGGGTTGGGCAGCATAAAAAAAATACATCAGGAAGTATCAGGGGAGCCGTCTATGTACAAGGGATTTAAAAAAACATTGTCCTAACATAAGAGTCCATGCCCAATGTAAAAATCAATGTCCGCCGCCCCAAGCTACATGTAGTTTTCCTATGAGTGTCCTGGCTTGGGGGACACAGTCGATGGGCATCTTCACTGTCCTCTTTGATGACAGTATTGGGATCCTCCACACATGTGGTACCATGTGCAGCACAATAGGGTGCTGCATCTTTCTGCTGCTCGAGTGGATTTTCTACTCAAGCAACAGCTTCCTCAATGTGAATGGATGGTTTCTCAACGCGAGCCATCGCAACCACCGGCGTTGAGAAATCTCACTTGGCGGTTGGTCTAGCATTGGATTTTCCTCGCTCGTGCACTAGCAAGGAAAAAACTCTGCTCCACTTTGTGGAGTGGAGTTTTTCAGAACTCTGCATGCTCCGTGGAGCACGGAGTGTGAAAAACCCCACAAACTCAGCAAAAGGAGTGTAGTTCACTGCCCAGGCCTGCACTGTACATGGCAAGAACCACATTTTCATTACAAGTCTGCTAGGTTGGTACTGAACACAGCATATCATCTATGCTTTCTCAATACAGTTACATATAAATTGGAAATTACATACATGCCACTATTGAGAATATGTGTGCATGTAGTACACATTAGATAAGAGTGTATTATTTTTAGTGAGACAAGTGACACAATGTCAGCCTTTAATATATTTTAAAACAAATGTTAGTAGTTATGACAAACAACACAAACAAAACGCATGCATGATAAACATACAACACACAGATACTAACATATAAACAATGGTCATTGTTAAATCCATTCACTCACCATAACGTACCATAGTTATAAGTTGCTTGGTTCACTAGTCAGGATTATGCAAGTTCATTTTATCTATAAAATGCAACTGTAACGAAAATCTATTCTTTTGTGTTCTGAATAGTATAAGTCCCAGAGTTCCTTCAGAAAACAGCATCTCAATAGCTCCATTGATGCATAGAACTTATAATTTGTGACGCCACCTCTCAGATAAAGTAAAAGGTGACTCACAACACATGATGGTAGATCTCTCTCATCACTCACATCCTACTTCAAGGCACATAATGCAGTTCATACACTTACCAGCTCTTTTCTGCTCAAAGTCCTCCAGGTCCAGACTGTCTTCATGACCATCCTGTACAGTGGGCTCATGAGGGGATGTTTTGGATGTGGCTGGGAGGACACGTCCATGATGTCCTGGACCTTGATGACAGCGCAATGTCACAGGTTCTCCGAGCGCTTGCAGCACATCTTACCCCACCACTGGTACACACCCACTACACTGCAGCATGTAGCGATACCACACCAGATTTGTCCATGCACTGCATTACTCAACTGGCTACCTGGGCCCCTATAAAGATGATGGTACCTAATAAACACCCCCATCAGTAATGCTGTTAAATTCAGATGCGCCGAAGGGAGGTGAATTGTCATCAAGTCACTAAGCCATATTGGGAGCAGGATGGATGTAGAGAGCTGTAGGATGGTGGAGGATGTTGCTCTGTGTGAGGATTGTACAGAATGAACACAAAATGGCTACCTTCAACTTCCTGTATCTGATTTGCTGTATGTCATTTCTTCTGTGTATTTTCATTGGTTACTGGCCTGATTGTGAAGTCTCCACCCCAAGTACCGAACCTCCGCCCTGGTTGCAGAACCTCCACCTTGAGTGCAGTACCTTCGGCTCGAGTTCAGAGTGGCATCCCCGCACACAGGGTGGAGGCTCTGTGATCAGGCCAGGGACCAATTACAATAACACAGGAAGTGGCACACAGGAAAATACATACAGGATGTGTAGGTTCATCATTTGCATCTCAAACAGTGCCATTCACTTCTTGTCAATTATTTATCAAGCTTCCTGGAAATACCCATAAGACTTTTACATTTAATGATAGATGCCATTAGACTTTATTGGTAAGTGTGACACTTTGAGTACCGCAAACACAAATCTAATCAACCTTGTACTTTTAAGTTGGGCCCATGAAGAAGTCTCTTTATGAGCAGAGACAATCCAGGTCATTAAATAGGTACACTTGCAGCATAGCATATGAATGACTGACATAACTACACTGCCACATAAGTAGCGAAACACACAGATACAATATATATTTCCCTCCCTGTACATACATGTGTTTAATGTTACGATTTATTAAACACAACTCCACACAGCTACTTACTATAATGTATTTAGTTCTGCCGGAGTACATCACATATGCAACTTGTAGATTTAATGAGCATCAAACTACCCATCATCATACAATGTTGGTAAACAGTAGACCAGGCCCACATTTTTCTAAACATTCCAAGACTCACTAGTTCTGCACAATGGACATCTGTGTCGAAATGTAATTAACAGTATGTCGTTTGTTACATTTTGATCATTAATTGTCTCTACAATGTACAGTGAGTGGACCAATAACTTGTCATTACTGCCTGTCACCCCTATGTAACATATGTTAGTAAGGACAAATTTTAAAAGGTACAGTGCGCCCCACAGCACGGCACAAATAAACCATGGGGGAAGCATGAATTTTTGTAGTATGTGCAACCCAAAATTCAAAAGATGACAACTCTTATCAAGATCTGGAATCTCATCTATTTCACATATACCTGTAGCTTTTAATCTTGCACACAGTGCCAATCCTCACTCACTCTATGCATAGACATGCCTCATTGTGATACTTGCTGCAGACATATTTTCAGATGTCTACTATCTGGGAAGATATCACACATACAGTGACATTTACTCCTCTAGGGCAATGGAGTCCTTTGAGTCTTTGCCCACATGAATGAGTACCATATGCAAGAAATGTGTTGCATGTCCTATTGACAACAGCTGTTGTTTACACACATTATGAATGAGCTTAAACAGTAGTCTTGGGATAGAAGTTATAGACAGAGTGTTTCATGTGCACCAATCATCATTGGCAACAGACTGTGAAACCATGCTCTAACACAACTGGTAGCTCAAGAGGAAAAAGTGTCAAGCAGCTGGTCATGCACTTGCATTCCATGCCCTCTGGTTGGGACAATGCCCTGATACCCTGGATTTAGACCTTGTTGAAGGTTCAGAGGTATACGTAAGATTTAACCAACTGCAATGTTGTGCAAGACACAAAAGGCTACTATTTTCCTGCACATAACTTCAGGGGGTGAAAGCAGCACCCCCCTCATATGGTCAAGACATCTAAATAATGACTTTAGAACACCAAGATTGTGCTCTATGATGGTTCGTGTAAGAATGTGTGTCCTATTCTAACTACACTGAGGTACAGTGATTGCAAATCTGTGTGGTGTGAGGAGATGAGGAGATGAGGAGAGAGTGCATATGCAGCATCACCTGAGAAAAAACATGAGGAAATATTTGTACATGTTCCTCTTGCATCTATAAAGTTCAAAATATATGGAAAGCATGCAGCATCAATTGGGGTCATATATGCGTCATGAGAATTAATAATTTTTAATGGTTGTATATATTCAAACAACATTTATACATATTTGACTTGTATGGCACTTGAGTACTTACCCAGAAAACACATGTTGCCAAAGTCTCCCGCTGCCAGCCACTGGGCAAGAAGTGACCTGTAGAAGGCAGGGTGTTCACATAAGAGACAGAGGGGTGTTACAGGTAGGACCCCTTGGGGTCCCAACCACAAACCGGTTTGCACCACTATCTGGGCTCGAAGATTGTGACTGACTTTCGCAGGAGGGTCGGGGAGTTGCGAAGTTAAAGCCGTTATCCATTATCCAGGGAGAATCCATTGAGATCACTGCTGCTGACTATGTCAACCTTAATGTTCCTCTAGTTGCTGAGAGAGCTGGTAACCACGGGTCATCTAGTCCATCTGAGCCTAGCCCACTTAAAATAATTTCTTGGAATATAGCGGGTTTAGGTTCTAAAGTTGCCTCAGAGGATTGGTCTTCCTTTATAGAAGAGGCCGACATAATAATGTTTCAAGAAACCTGGGCAAGGGAAATGTATTTCAGGCCAGGCTTCCTGTCTTTTGGGAAACTAGCTACCTCAGCACCTAGTAACAAGGGTAGATCCTTGGGAGGTCTTTTAATTTGGGTACAACAACGGGCTGATATTGTAGACAAGGAGGTGGAAATAGTAGATTTGGATATTTTGGCTCTTTCTATTTCCGTTGGATATGGTCTCAAGTGCACCCTAGTGAACGTTTACGCCAGAGGTCAGGTGGACGGAAGAATTTCACCCACAGTGGTTGCTCTTGATATCTTTTTGCAGTCCCAAAAAAATCCAATGAACACTATTATTGCTGGAGATTTCAATTGCACCTACGAACCCCTTGGTTTTGAAGATGGAAATCTCACGTGTGAGGAGGATTCAGTTTGGGGTATCCCGACCCTGTCATTAGATCCTGTTAAAAATTGGTCGGCAGCCGCACTTCAGCTAAAGGCACTTAGAATGGAGTTTGGGCTCCGGGCAGTTAACGGTAGGTCTAAATCAGATCCTCAGGGTAAACCTACTTATAAAATGGGTACAAAGCATAGCAGGATAGATTATTTTATTTTAAATATTGAACTGTGGTCTAAATTGATTGATATGGAGGTACGAGCTAGGACAGAGAGTGATCACGACCCACTTTTAGTTCAGTTGGAAGTTTCCACGGAAGAGAGAGTAGTAACTGAGAAAGTTGGTGTTCCGTCCTCTATTTTAGTCTCTAATAATAGTCGAAGAGTTAAGTGGGACCACATTGTAAATGATGAAGTAAAATGCTCTATGATGAGGCAAATTTTATCGGACACCCTTGCTGCTGTTATCCAGTTAAATCTAGACGATGTAGGAGTCAATGTTGAAGGGTTAACAGCACTCCATTTAGTAATGGTCAAGAAGCTGAGGTCAATCCTTTTTAACCCCTTCAGTGCCCATGACGAGCTGGACTCGTCATGGGCTGCGGTGGCGCTGTGCCCATGACGAGTCCAGCTCGTCATGAACTCCGCCCGCTAATGTTAAGCGCGGCACTGGGCGGGGAAAGGGGCGGGCATGCAAGGGGTTAAATCAGGCCCAAACCCCAATTGTGTCAATAAAAATAAAATATATAAGTCGGCTAAGTGGTACAATGGGGACTGTAAGAGGGCTTTCAGGGCTTTATCTTGTGCAATTAAAGTGGGGCAAGTTCCAGAAATTAGGAGATGTCGTGTGGCATATAAGCAAACCCAACATTTAGCGAAAAGGATGTTTGACGAGTCACGTTGGAGGGATTTGTTGTCATCATGTTGGGATAGGAACTGCAGTAAATTCTGGAGCCTCATCAAATGGGGAACTGGTATTGATAACCCTAATCCGGTGAATCATGTATCCCCTGACGACTGGGTTATCTTTTTTGAGTGCCAGTTCGCCTGCACTAATCTGATGATCCCGTTTTCCTCTTTGCCCTACCCAAGAGTGGGAGCATTATCATTTTCTTACGCAGAGGTGGAGCATGTAATGGAGGGTTTACCAGCCGGGAAAGCACCAGGCGCGGATGGGATCCCCTCCTATATTTTTAAAATTGATCGTGTAAATTGGGTTAAATATATCCAAATATTGATTAATGGTATTGCAGGAGGTGCCCCCATACCCGATTCATGGCGGGGGGCTGAAATCATGCCCATATATAAAAAGGGCGATCGGGCCCTGCCATCCAACTATAGGCCTATCAGCCTGATTGACACTACCCAGAAGCTGGTGGCCAAAATTGTACTTAATCGGGTAGCAGAGTGGATGGATGAAAATGATATATTATCAAATTATCAGGCGGGTTTCCGGAGCCATGTCAGCACTATTGACCAGGTATTCCGTTTTATGATGCTGTATTGGAATACAGTAGTGCTGGGTGGCGGTGTCCTATATGCAGCATTTGTGGACCTTAAATCCGCCCTTGATTTGGTTTCACGGAACAAGCTTTGGGAATCTTTGGAGAGGGCTGGGATGCCATTAGAGATTTTATCATTTATTATCAGGCTTCATGAAAATAACTCTGCTTGTGTGAGATGGGGAGGGCAAGGGGAGACCACAAATAGTTTTAAAGTGGTTAAAGGTGTGCGTCAGGGGTGCGTGCTTGCCCCCACCTTATTCTCCCTTTTTATTAACAATGTCGTCCCCTATTTCACTGATTACCCCACGGATGCCCCCACACTTGCTGAGTCAAGAATACCGATTTTAATGTTTGCGGACGATACTCTTTTATTGTCCAAAACTAAAAATGGCCTCCAACGTGCTCTGGATCGCTTCCAACTTTTTTGTAGTGATAATGAGTTGGAGGTTAATGTTAGGAAGACCAAATTTCAGGTCCTACATAAGAGGAAAAAAATTAGAATATCACTCAGAATTAATAATGCCCCTATCGAACAAACAGATTTTTTTACATATTTAGAGGTGACTCTGGGACGGAGACTTAATTGGAACCATCAGTTGGATCTCTCGGTAATCAAACACAATCAACTAGCGGGAGCACTCCTAAAAGAACACAGATCCTCTTTAACAAAACCTATAGCTCCAGTAATGAAGATGTATCATGGGAAGGTTAGAGCGTCAATAATTTATGGTGCGGAACTTTGGGGATTTGAAAACCTGCAACCCTTGGTACTTTCTCAAAATAAGTTTCTGCGATCCTTAACTGGTCTACCCCAATCTACACCCCTAAAACCACTGATGCAGGATCTGGGGAGTGTTTCATTTGAAGAGATAGCAGGGTATAGACCTTTGGCTTATTGGAGACGCTTGTGGACCACCCCAGAGTTAGCACCCTATGCTTTGGCTCTTAAACATCTTATAGGGGTGGATAAGTCCCGCCAAATCCCTTGGCTCTATAAAATCAAAGCTGTCCTTATGGCTATGAACCTAGGACAACTTTGGTTAGATCCAGAAGGGAATCCCTTCCCGTCGAAGATAGAGCTAAAGAGACTGTGGGTTGAGATGTCCCAATCTAAATCTTACGCTCAGATCCCTGGGGGCTCACTAACTGATCTCTTCATGGACCATAAGGTGGTTTACTCACTGGAACCCTATTGGGATACTATTATTGAAACTGGAGACAGGAAGTTGTACCACCAATTTAGAGTTGGATGCTTACCTTTAAAATCATTTACTAAAAATTGGGGTCATAATCAGGGTTCAAATATGGATACTTCCTGTCACTGTTGCCCAGGGATTCCAGAGACCATTCTACATGTGCTATTTGTTTGCCCAGCATATAGAGTACCCCGTATGAAGTGGATTAAGCCCCTGTGCAAACAGTTAGGTATATGTTCTGCGCAAACAGCTCTGCGCATTCTTAAGTGCGATACAAAGGAGGTTATTGTATTTGCCATGGCGAAGTTCTGGTCCTCGTGTTGGGTCATAAGAAGAAAATATTCGCAGACTTAAAATGTATCATTGGGTCATATGTTTTCTGGATTATTGATTTGTATTGATTCATTGTCATTATATTAGTCTTGGTATATTTAATATTTTTTTATGTAATTTATTGATGTGGGCTTTGTATACTGTTGAAACTGTGTCTTTTATGATTTTTAATCGAATAAAGACTAATGAAATGAAATGAATGACCTGTGGAATATGTAGCTGTCATGTGTGCTGCATGGGAACACTGCATACACATCAGCAAAGCAGCTACTGGCATCACACACTCTGCACTTTGATGGAGTGCCATCAGTGTCTGTTGCAGAAGATGTGTACATTGTGGCGAGATGGCTGAAGTTTGACAGTGCAGTTAATTCCGCCTACCACATGTGGGGAGGGAGAAAAGAGGTAGAAATCTCTAACAACCCTTTACTTTCCTGTCAGTATGTGCGGAGATGCACTCTTCTATTTATGGAGCTCAGAACCTTACACAAGCATCAGGACTGGCTTGTCTGAGAAATGCCCACAATGTCATTGTAAACTCTCTGGAATGATCAGGTAGCAAAGAAATGTAGAGCTGCTCGGATCTTGACATAGGCTGGGATGGCATGGGAGCAGCATGTAACAGAATCAAGATCCTGCTCCCACTCAGAAACCGGGTCCAATATGACATCAGGTGGAAAATGGAATCTGGAGGTAACATCTTGTTTGGACATCCCAAAAAGGTTGATTTTTTTGTCTGAAGATTCTCTCAGCTCTTCTCCTCCTCCTTCTCAAATCATTCTGTCCCATTACAAACTGACAAACACATTCACCAACATGTTATAAGATCTAGAAGGGTTTGTTTGTGGCTATTCATATTTTATGTATGCATGCAAGCTGTGATTTGCTGTTGAGTATTTTAGAGGGGAGCGATTTTGTAATAGGTTTTCTTCCATGATCTCCTGGAATATTTTCATAGGACTTTTCTTTGTTCTTAAAAATCAAGAACTTTGCAAAGTTAAAAAACTAAAATCTGGAGAGACAATACATAATTAAAAAGTAGCAGTAAACCTAAAAAATACTTATAGTAGAAGAATTCTATTGGACTGTATTCACAAGAAACTTGTTTCTTGGAATGTTTTCGTTGAGAAACCTTCTTCCACAAGCAAAGTTGGGAGTAAGAAAATTGCCAACTTTGCCCAAATGTAAAGAAGAAGCATCAATGCTCATCAAGCCCCAAAGCAAACAATAACTTTCAATTTGATTGCTGATCACATAGGCAAATTTCACAGAACAAGAAAAAATATGAACAAATAATATGTTTATAGTGGTGATTTTAATATGTGCTTCTCCAAATCACAACACTTTAGACTGATCCATTTTCTTAAAGATATCTTTAAGAGTGTCATTATGCAATATGATGCCCTCTATCTGTGAAAAAGATTCTTTGTCCTGATTCCTGAGCCACCAATTTGCTTTCAAAATGTTTAGGAACTGGACACCAGTAGCCTCTCAATAAACTTCATTTTAACCCCTTCAGTGCCCGCCCCTTTCCCCGCCCAGTGCCGGCCGTTGCATTAGCGGGCGGGGTCTATGACGAGCTGGACTCGTCATGGGCACAGCGCCACCGCGGCCCATGACGAGTCCAGCTCGTCATGGGCACTGAAGGGGTTAAACAGATAATCAGAATCTGTGTAATGGGCAAAATGTAATCTTGTCATTTTACTTTTTGCAATGCACATTTTCTGCAGTTTAGCAAACTTTATCACAGGTTATCTCTACATCATTCCACATCGCTATTCAGTGCACCCTGCCTTGCTTAAACAGACTCCCTATAGTGGCCAAAAGTTGAATGTAAAAATGCTCATATATAAGTTTGATTGGGTCAGGACAGTGATAATGTAAGCAATTAAATTATAAAGCTGGACACAGTTAGGTTTTGCTTATCCTTCATGGATGGTAATGCCGAGCAAGTCAGTAATAAACACATTCCATTAGAGATCTGTGTTGGCTGTTCATTAGATTTTCTCACGCTGGGAAGACCTGTAATGTATTGATTGCTTAGACTTTTGCAAGTAGCTTAGGTCTCTAGGTTGAAGCAGATGCTTCAGATACATGTATGCAAACTGAAGGTTGAAGTGTTAATTTTTGTGAGTTCCAGTTTAGAATGTCATAGCCATTATTCTGCACATTAACAATGTTGGTCAAATAGTGGTTGGAAGAGGGGTGATCTTTTTATATCCCAAAAAACACTAAAATTACAAGTACATAAAGAGAGAAGTGACGAGTCACCACTTACTGGGAGGCTATACTTTAAACTAAGACTTGCTGCAAACTCAACAAGGTCCGAAATCCTAGAACCCCTAGGAATGGCCCATTTTAACTAGAATAAATTAGTCACAAAATACCAACAATTTGTTTAAATGATTTATCCTTATTTAATCACCATGGACCCCAGAAAGAACAAGGTGGCCACACATAACTTGCTGACTGATATCATACCCATTTAAACTGATGGTGCATGGAATTACTACAAGACTCAGGTAAAATATATGTTGTTTAATAGTCTTTATAAGCTTATGTATTTCAAAGGTATTCTCTGAGTTTAGGTTACACCCCT
This sequence comes from Triturus cristatus, assembly GCF_964204655.1. NCBI lineage: Eukaryota > Metazoa > Chordata > Amphibia > Caudata > Salamandridae > Triturus > Triturus cristatus. The sequence goes on along the minus strand of NC_140585.1, from coordinate 1,074,094,782 downwards.
GCACATGGCACACTGTGATGAATCTGTATTAATTGCCTGCCGTAGATGCAACAGATACAATATAGAATTTTTTGCATCTCTCTAGGGCATAACTGGGGGTGACTTGATTTTGGTTGTTTTAGTTGACAAGTATTTTATTAAAATTGACTTTTTTCTTGTGTTGTGTTTTCACTTTATTGCTATTTGTATGTTGCATAAATACTTTAGCAAAACCAAAGGGGATGATGAACGGAGTGTTGAAAATTGCAAGCACTCACCCCCAGTCAACTGATCTGGGTTTAATCCATCATCATTCTTTAGCTCCTGGTGCAAAATATGGTGACACAGACCAGTGTGTTGGTAGAGGTTTTATTCCTTTCCTTCACCTCTAATAATGTATCACAAGGACAATACTATGCCCTCTTTCTTGCTCTGTGTATCAGGCCCTTAGGATACCCTCTTTCCTTCAATCTGGTGATCAGTACATCAGTCTCTTTAAAGCAATCAGTTCTGCATGTACATTGACTGTATAAAGTGGGTGTCAAACATTGGTCAAATGTATGACCACACATGCTTTATGTTATTTATTCCGTTTAATGAATTTTTCAGATCATATATTGATCTGTTTGCATTGGTGATATATCCTTGACACCATTTTGATCATGCAAAGCAATTGCGGCACCCGACAGAACACATTGTAGCTTATATCAATTGCCCAAAGAGGGCTTAGACCCTGTGATGGGCACACTACGGGGTTGGCCAGGTTAGCACTTGGGGCGACAATGGCCCCATTTGGTGTGGGGGAGACAGCAGAGGTTACCCTAGTGTCCCTGGGTGATGGAGTGATTTTACCATTCCACATGCCTTCAAATACGTCCAAGTACAGTCAGTGGGTCACAATCAATGGAAATTAGGCAGAGACTCGGAGGGACATAGTATCCAGTATGAAGGTTGCCAAGTGTCACCTGGTGTCCGCAGAGCAGGTGATACTTAATACATTTCGCCAGGTAGTGGTTTGCAGATGATTGTGAGAGCCAATACCCAGTTCCTCTGACTTCCTTTGAGTGGGAGGGGAGTCTCAGGTAGGCTTACAGTAGTTGTATACCCTGCTACCCTGTGGATTGTTTATTAGGGAATAACTTGGAGCTCACTGCCTGGAAGGAAGTAGAGCTCAGGTCACACCTTGATATGTTTGGGTTACCTGCATGGGTCTGCATGACTACAAGGTCCATGGGTGCCTAGGAGGTGAGGCAAAGGAAGCCTGGATCCTGGAAGAATGGCCCAGGCAGCTGCAAAGAAAGGGAAAGGCAAGGATCATCAGACACTAGCACCTGAAACTCCCACAGTACAGTTGGATGGGGGCTGGAGGAGTCTACTGGGGCAGACATTGCCTGTCTTGGAGACCTATATTAGCTTGCAGGATGGTAAGCTGAGGGTGGGCCCACCAGGGAGGAGTTCTGTAAGGCATAGAGGGAGCACTCAATCCTGGAGGAAATGAGGCATCAGTCTGAAGCTCATCTTTGTAGCGGTTTTTTAGGTGGAGATAACTGTTCTAAATGTAATATTGTATCCCAGTGCTTTCCTGTGTAACAGAGAACCCTAATATGGTGAAAATAGCGTTTGGGGCCTTGTCAATGTGAAACCATGTTCAACATGAAACCTTTACATGTCCTACTTTCAAACACCATGCACCCTGCCTTGTGAGGATTAATGCTAACTTGGGGTGACATCATAATATTTAAGTTGTCCTGCTTTTAGTGTTTATTGATTAATCCAGTGGTGTTTTCTCAGTGTTGTCCAAATCATTTGAAATAATTCCCTAGTGTTTATTCATCTACCTAACTCCCAAAAGAGACACTGTGGGACAGTTGTATCATTCTCTCACGCAGCGCAGCAAGCTACATTGCTGCGCTGTGCTGTATGAAAAGTCCCTGTATTTATCATTATGTGGGGCATTTCTGTCTTTTCCCAGTGCTGCCGCACTTTTGGCTGCCTGGCGGCATCACGGGCACCCTAGTGTTATGGTGCAAGAGTTCCTGCACTGTAGGCAGGATGTTTTTGAGCAGGAAAGGTCACCTTCCTGCACAAAAACAATCCTCATAGGCCTTTTCCTCATTCTATGTGTGCTTCAGAATGCAGCACACATAGAAAGAAGAAAAATGAGGAGGAATAAAGACATTTCTCCTCGTTATGCCTCACCTAGGGAGGCATAGCATTTTGACGCATTCCTAGCTCTACCACTAATGCTAAATCTGGGAATGCACCAAAATGCATAGGTGGATTCATGGGAACACCCATGCTACACCCATGGAATGTCTCACAGCGGCAGAGTAACGCGAGGCAGTGATTTTCACTGCTTTTTATCATTCTAGATTTATCAAGTCATGCAGGGCCATGCAAGGCGGACTTGCATGGCTTCGTAAATCTCACTTACATTTTGTGTCAACCTTGCGCCCCCTTACATGGCTCAAGGGCAACATAAAACCTTGATAAATATGGGCCTGTGTTTTTCCAGATTTTACAAAACATGTTATGTAATGCTGGGTAGTGTCTTCCCATTGGCAGTGTGTCCAATGCACCTATGTTAGAATGTTTTAAGCATAGAGGGTCTAGGTATCTCACATCTTATTGCCTCTCACATTCACTTTGTCAGGATTCTGTCTGGTTTACAAAACAATTAATCAATTTAAAATGTAGGAGTGCATATTCACAGGATCAATAAACAAACACATTCCCCTACGTCGTCCAGAGCCATCAAGCAGAAGCTTTCAGTGCACAGATGGACACACCCACACAGCGTCCGATCCTTCCCCCTTTGGAATCAGATGTCCACCAGAGTAGTGTTACCATGACTGCCAGCAGGCTCAGATATAACGGACCACACATCACCCTAACCAATTACACAGGTGATCATTTGCACGATCATCAACACGGGCGTGCACGCTTATGTAGGTGCTGCCTGGCCCCTTTTTCTATGCTCTGCCACCCTGCATCCCTTCACTTAATCGGGGACAGGCCACTCAGTTAGACTGATTTTCCTGCAAGGCTTTCAGAAGGTAGGCCCTATACGAAGTGTTTAAAAAAACAGAAAGTATTGTTTATGAACAAACCTTCCCTCTGCTATTTAGTACACATTACGATTTAGGTACAATTTATTGTCTTTTTTATGTACTCAATAGAAATATTTTGCACAGTGAGACGCAGGAAGCAAAAGTAGCTCCTGTATATCAACGCCAGCACTGAAGAAGGAATGAGTATTGTGGCGACCATCTCAATTGATATGAGCTGTGTGGACCACTAAGGTAGAATTGCTCTTTTTCTGAGCACACTGCACAGCCTGGATCTATAGATGTATAATTGAACTGGTGACTTTTTCTTCCAAATAATTTATTTGCCATTCAGGCAGCACTTATTGGCTCCTCACTACAGTCCAGTCCAGATGAAAAGGACCCATGGCATGCATTGGATCATTTGATTTTAAGGTATGTACACTTACAGCCTGAGCGCTATACACTTTTTTTGACACATGGGATTTATCTCTTATACGTAGTCGATACTGTTTGCCCAAATGCAGGCATTTACTGAAAAGTGATGAGAGTGTGTGATCCCGCCTTCCCATACCTTTGTATAGCCTTTGTAACAGGTGAGAGTGAAGTTAATGACTCCACCAATTATTTTTGCATACATTAGGCCCGCTAACACACTGTCATGCAGTCTTCAAACATACAGGCAGTTCAGCTATATGTTCATAGTCCTGAAGAAGACCCCAAGGTGATGTTCTGCAAAAACACTCTACATTTGGGGGTCAAAAAATTGACATAAAGAATAGGGATTCCACTCTAAATCAGACATATCCATGCCAAAGGATAAGGCCATTTGTTTGAATATGTAAAATACGTTTACACGGACGGCCAATCAGGTTATCATCTTTTATGTGTGTTGAAATTGTCAATTGTCCTATAGCTTTTGGATTGTGTTTGTTGTTATGTAATGTGTGTAGCCCTTAAATATGTATGCAATTCTCTATGCTGTGGAGCAGTCTTGTGTTCTCTAATATTTGATATATTTATTATCTTACACGATATATGACTTTATAATATATCGTTCACAATTTGAACTCACAGTGTCAGTCTCATCTTTATTGTCATTGTTGTTATTAGCAATTTATTGTGGACCATTGACTGGCCGTCCTAACTCAACAGGACAAACTTAGGGGCATATTATCAAGGACGGCGTTAAAATTATCGCCGGTTTAGCGGCAGAAAACTGTCGCTAAAGCGGCGATAATCGGCTTGATAATACGCCCTGGAGAATTCCCATAGAAGCCCATGTTCACACCGGAACCTGGGTTTCTAAATGAATTCACAAGGGCATATTATCAAGGCCATTATCGACGCTTTAGCGGCCGTTTTCTGCCGCTAAAGTGGCGATCATTTTTAACTCCGTCCTTGATAATATGCCCCTCTTTTTTTAAGCAATTGTCTCTTTCTCGGCAGAACCTTTCCTTTGTATACTGCCACAATTGCCCAGGGTCTGTGAGACACTCGGATACCCATTGATATTAATGGTTATTGGAAATTAAGGCCTACTTACGGGTGACTTATTAATATTTAAAAGGGGTGTTTAGGCCTGTCAAAAGGGGTTATTTGACAGATCATATGTTTAGTTTTATAACTGAAGAGGCAGGCTACAGATGTAGGCCTGCAGTCAGGCCTACACTGTCACTGTAATAGGAGGCACAAAGTCATCGAGAAGGCCATCAATACCCAACTTACCAAATTTATTGAAACGCACCACATCTTGGACACCGCCCAATCAGGCTTCAGAGGCAACCACAGTATCGAGACTGTACTCCTGTCCGTGCAGACAACATCCACAATATCCACGACTGAGGCAAAACCACAGTCCTCATCCTTCTGGATCTCTCTGCCGCTCTCAGCACCATCTCCCACCACGCCCTCCATGCAAGACTACACAATTCCGGCATCTGTGGCAAATGCTTAGAGTGGATCATCTCCTTCCTGACCGGCTGAACCCAGCGAGTGAGGCTCCCCCCGTTCTCCTCAGAACCTGCAGACATCAGCTGCGGAGTCCCTCAGGGCTCCTCCATGAGCCCCATCCTCTTCATCATCTACATGGCCCTGCTGGCAGCCATCATCAGAGACCATGGACTAAACATAATCTTCTATGCCAATGACACCCAGCTGATTCTCTACCTCACTGATGAACCTACAACCACAAAGAATAACTTCCACAATGGGGTGAAGGCAGTCACCACCTGGATGAAGGACAGCTGCCTCAAACTCAATTCCGACAAAATTGAAATTCTCAGTTTGGAAATATTTTGTGAATCTTGCAACTACGCTGGAAATAGAAGTCCTAACGATATTTTAAGTAGGATTAACTAATTTGAAGGCTGGGGTCAATATCTCAACAAAAATACATTTAAAAAAAGCACACGTACTTGAATCCTGGCTCATCCCGTGGAGCTATCTTGTGTGAGGAAAAATAGCCTGTTTTGGGGATTTTCGTGTATTGTAGCACTTTAGCACTTCAGCACGTTAGTATGTTAGAATTGCACATCTGTAAAAAGTCGGATATTGACTAAAGTACTTTTAGAAATCGGGGATGCAGCCAGATTATTGTTTTTCTGTACTTACTCTATGTTGGTTTTATGCATAATGTGCATGTCTTGATCAAATGATGTTTTTTTAAACTCCATGTTATTGATTGTTATTGTCATGCCCCATATGCTCTGCTCAATAATTTTTTTTTAAAGTATGGTAGGTGCACGAGCACACTGTTTTGCAATTTTTGGGGGGTCATAAAAGGTTTGTAGTGCGCCTACGACACAAACCCTACACGGCATTGATTTATCTTTCATTTAGGCTCGAGGGAAATATCACTCGCTTCATTTGCTTTGCTTATGCTATGGAACAAGGTCTTAACAAGCAAAGCGACACGCTACTGTTCATAGGCTAATAAGGTAATAGGACAAGAAAAATAGGCACAGAACAAGTATATAAAAGGATAGCACTGAAAAACCTTTGTGCTTTTCGTTATTTGAATCTCAAAACTGCAAGTCAATAACTGAGCACGAAAACAGCACAGTCAGAAAGTGTCATCTCATTTTTGCACCATACTTGTGTGGTTGTTGAAAAGCTTAAACTGTAAAAAAAACACAAAAAAACGGATATAATCGCAGCCTAAAGATGGATACCGAAAGTATTAGATGTTTTATGAAACCAATATACATATATTTTGCTGTATATTAAAAATACCTTCCATTCCAAAGTTTAATTTGCTTCAAAGTAAACAGATGCGGAATGAGAATGAGTTTACTACAATAGACAGGTGGTAAGAAGCTAATTTAAATTGAATCCTTTCTGATTATATGGAAACAGGCTAAAAAGGACACGAAAGGGAAAAACATTTCCCAACAACTTAGAAAGCTTGTATTACACTCTTTACTTTACCGATGAGTAAAACATTGCCCGTGTGTTACACATTCTCTGGAGAGCAACGTCGGTCTTATGATGCATGTCTGCATTTCAAATCAATTTTACAGTGCTTAGTTAGTTAAATTACATGCAGGTATCTGTCAGGTGTAGATTTATTGAATGTAAATGTCATGTACAAAGACACATTGGTCTTTGCCGTTTGAATCATTTCCTTTTTTCCCAAGGTCAGTCCTTTTTTTGTCAGTCACTGAAGGTTGACAGTGTCTTTCACTTGTCAGCACCCAGCTGATATTCATAATCCAAACAATTTGTTGCCTGTCACATGAAGAAAAGAAACAAGTCACCTCTGATACCAAGATACCAAATGAGAAACATCAGTCAGCTCCAGGGAAAAAGAAATTGCGCACTGCATTGTGGTAGGCCTGTCTGAGATTAAAAGATTATCTCCAATTTACAAACTTTGCTGCAGTGGCACCAGATAAGAATGTGCTTCAGAGCTTTCAGTGCAAGCTTCGGCTTGTGTGCAATAGTTATTTGGCAGGATGCACTCGGATTTCTTAAGTTAGGTCAAAATGGTTATTTGGTCGGAATTCATTTTTCTGTATGATACCATTTAAAAAATAAATAAATTATTGTTAGTACCTTACACATGTAAATTGAAGTTGACAATTATAGTTTTCCAATGATTCAGACAACAGAAGAATATTATTTTTGGATTAAACTGTTTTTCAAAAGCTAGTTTTTGCTAATTGTTTAGTGTTGTGTGCATTTATTTTAAAGTGGCTCGCGTATATTATATGAGGATTTTCTTTATAAAATGTCTCCATCCCAGGAGTTCTTAGACGTCTGCTTCGGGCGACAGGCGACCTAAGCACGTTTTGACCCTTCGTCCAGGTCTTTATTCTGTAAACAGGTCACGTCTACCTCCAATTATTTTTGTCTCCCATCGGCACAGGCTGACAGTTGGCGAGTTTGCTGTTTTTTAGTCATGTCTTCTCTTTGCCTTTTTAGGAATGGGTTGCTGTAAAGGAGAAACACTTATGCTGAGGGTAATAAGTAGGCAAGTTGCTGGGCTAGAAAAGCTGGGGGTGAGAATGGTGGTGCAAAGAATCCCTTTCCACTATAAACAATAAAGCAGGAACAAAGATCGGGAATGGAATGATATCGCCGAGAAAAGACGGGATCGCTCTGCACACTATATGGTTTCCTTTCCGATGTCTTGGCGCGAGGGCTGTTCCTTAGCTAATTATGTGCATGTTGGGAAACATACACCTGGCGATTGTACAAATCTCAGTTGACCCATATTAATTAATTTTATTTTATAGAGAGTTTATTTCTGGTAGGTTCTGCAACACCATAGAAGCTGTATGTAAAAAATAAATAAATCAATAATTCATAATAAAACCTTAAAGTGCTGAGGGAAGCTGGATATTCCCTGCGGCCTGGGCTTTCTGTCACTCAGTGCTTCCACTCGGCCGCCCTTCCGAACCACTAAAAAACAACAGCAGGAGAGTGGTGGGGTTGCACAGCCAGGCCGACGTCCACCAAACCAGCACAACATTCTCCCGCCATGGCACAGCTCCGTCGGCTTAAACTGCCGACTTTGGTGCAGGAAACCAGGGTTCGAGCCTCGAGGTCGCGTCCACATCCTGTGATTCTGGGCAAATCACTTAATCTCCCCGTGCCTGAATGTGTAATGTAAATACGGTGCTCATGTACAGCGCTCCAATGCCTTCGGGTCGAGTTCGCGCTATATAAAAGATGCAAAAAAAAAAAGAAGAAGAAGCTGCGGTGTAGGCGGTGGCAGCCTTAGGAGGAAGCAGTGCAGCTGCCCCTGTCTCCAACAGTCAGCACAAATATGTTTACTTTCTCTTACTATAACGCCTTGTGTGATTTCTCCAAATTCCACATCATATACACACAATGTAGCACTACTGTTTTAAAGCCAACACACACTTGGCATAACAATGTAATGTAAGATACCAGTGAGAGGCTGGTTAGCAAAGAAAGCGTCTCTCAGAGATATATTTTCTGGCCGACAAAGTGTGAGAGGAGGTCACATTTGAGATGCAAAATATTCTATAATACTACGATCTAATGTCAGGAGATTGACTCGGCTGGAAGCTGTCTCTGTTAATGTGGGCAGCAAAGGAGTGTGGCATAAAGAGTCTTTAAGGGGCAGTATAATAGGAGGGTTGAAGAAATGGTATGTAGGTTGAACGGATGGCATGTAAGTTGAACGGATGGCATGTAAGTTGAACTGCGGTGGGGGTCAAGGAAGCATCGCCTATGCTGATACACATTTGTCCACATTTTGTATCCCAACACATGGAAACGTTTACATCAAGCAACATCCAATTTGTTCCCAATCAGTATTGCCACAAACACGTTTCTCTTTGCGCTACCATCCTTTAATGCACTGCTTTCAAAGCCCTGCCCACGCAGAGTATCCAACACCAGCTTCTGTGCGAAGACTCGTGTTGGCAAAAAGACAGTAAGGTAACCCAATGCTCCTCTTTGTCCATCTGCTCTGCTTTAGGACACAAGTTGGTAGGCGGGTTGTCTTTTCTCCCCTTCATACATCTACAGTTTATGTTTATGTTTGGGGGATTTGTAAAGCAACAGAGGAGGCAGAGGTGATAGGAAAAGACAAATCTTGGGAACAGCCATGTCTTAATTTTTCCCCTGATACTACGTCCATCTTTCCGCAGTCTTAGTTCTGTGGTCATTGAGTTCCGGAGCTTAGGGACCAGGTATGAGAAGGATCTTCCTTCCCATCCTGATCTCCTTATCCTTGGTGTATTCATAAGGAGGTTTAAATAGGACCTGAGGCACCTTATGGGACATATGGGGAGATGAGGGTCTTTTGCAGAGTCGGGCCCCTGCCATTCATAGCTTTATGAGCTAGGTGGAAGCAGTGCTTAATTTGTGCCGGTGCTTTCCGCTGCTTAACACCGGCACTTATTTCTCAGGGCCGGGTCTACGTCGTAAAATATTTCAAATTGAATTCCTCATCGACGCATGCCTTATTAAGAGGCACATTCCGCCTCCCTGGGACTGCCAGAGAGCACACAGTGGAGCATTGCCTTCCCATGATCCCAAGGCTGATAGTGATGGTTCTCCCCTGCTGTAATCACGTCCCTCCTGCTGTCTAAAAAAAGCAGCGCAGCTCAGCCTTCTCAAACGGGCGCCTTCTCAAACGGGCACCTCCCCCCCACGCTCTAACTTCCGCCGCCTCTCCGCTTCCTGCCCCTGACATGGTCCTGAGGTGAGGTCACTCGAATAGCAGCAAGAGGTGGCCATTTATTTTACTGGAGGAAACGTGTGAAAACTGGCTTGCAGTCAGTTTAAGTTTGGCAGTGCCATTCTGCCGCCATTCGCACTGCATAACCGCCATTTGATGGCCCGGACCGTGCCCACTGAAGGAGTGGTGGTGGTGCTTCAAGTTCAGCGAGTTGTTGAGTCCTGGACCAGCGCTGCACGCAGCCCAGGCTGTGAAAGGAAGAATCGTCGCGCTCTGCTGCTGGCCCGTACCATCATTGCCCTACTCCCAGTGCAACCGTATGTTTTATTATAGGCTTAAAATAGAAGTCAAACTTGTCTTCTACGTTAAGAGATTTAAAACGCTTGTTCAAAAAGGTAAAACAATAGTTCTAATATAAACGGGTGTGCCATTTTGCCAGTGAGAAGGAAAACAGAGTGAAATGACAAAAACTAACGTCGTTTGCTCATAATACAATTTGCAGGTCTTATGTGAAAGAAGCACTCGCAAACCTCAAACCACTAGAATAAGGCAAAAAAGTATAAGAAAGATGTCAGCCCAAAACAAAATGCTGATTATGCAGTCTGGCCTACCTCTGTTTCTTCTCGGTAGAGTTTCTGGTGCTTCCGGCCCTGTCACAGAATCTGCCGAGGTAATCCTGTGATTCATACCTTTCACAGCGCAGGAGACATGGCCATACCCGCGGCCCTCCAGCGTGAGTCTGAGTGGTCACCCCACATATTGTCCGACTGCCTCTCACTCCAGCTGTGTGAAAGTTTATCCCTGTGTGTGCTTATCTGTTCAAGTAGGAGTCTGTAGAGCTGCTGAGAGCTGAAGCACCATGCTTGAAAAGAAAGAGGCATGTAGCATATCGGATATTTAACTACGTGCACGTTTGTTTGCATCAAAGAAAAAACCCATAGAATTTCAAAAACGTACACTAGAATGCAAGACAACTTAAACCAGCGTGCGTGCACTGTCCGGGCACTGTTATCATCTCAGCCAACGCAGCAGCTGACACCCACAGAACACGCTGTCTCACCCTACGATAGCAGTGTCTCCCCGGGTGGGATTATGCACAGCAGCAGGCAGTTCCTCGGTCACAACACCTGCTGTGCTGTGGTAGGTTTCTCTTGTATGTGCTGTGCTGCCATGCCCCCAGCTGCAAGGGTGCTCAAATGCAGGCTGTGCACTCTGTAATGGGTGTGTTTGTGGCAGGCGTCATCTGACACAGCCTAGCAACCCAGCGAGGCCAGCATGCCGACGGCCAACACCAGAGCCTGCTATCCGCCCAGCAACTCACTGCAAGGGCACTTCACCCTGCACCACCTCTGCTTCCTAGGATACACTACTACCCCTGCACTGACAATAATAAATTATTCTGATTAACTCTGCTTGCACTTAATGAAGAAGCGTGCATTTTTCCTCTTTAACCAACATGCCAGAGGCTACTGCTTACACTACTGCTGAATAAGGCTAGGAGCGGGGTTTAACACAGGCCCTACATCACAAAACTCGCAGGGTGATGCATCACCAGCCCTTTCAACCACCTGTGACAATAAAGCAGTCACTCTTCTCCAATGAATCCTAATTTAATTTACTAATTTAGAGCTCGTCAACATGAACATAAGTAAAGTCTTTTTAAAAATTACAGCAGGGCAGTAGGTTAGTGCCCTTCCATTTCTGCGCTCTGCAGCAGTTTTAAGATCTTCTTAGAGTTTCTCGTTGCTCATATGGGTGTAATTTCAGATTTTTAATGTTACCATCGTCCTCATTGCTTGATTTTGCTCGGGAGAAAGTGTCACTCGTAGTCTTTGAATCTCACTCATAATTACACGGAAATTATGAAAATGTCACACATGGCAATCTGAAGCCTTGGCAACTATGCTGACTGTATGCAGCGGGATGACAGGACTGTGTAACTGCCGGCGCACGCCTCAAAGCAGTCCCGGCGCTTCCTGAAGTCGACCTCACTTACTTCCAGGAGGAGCCACCGGTGGAAGTGAGTGGGGACAAGGAAAAATTTGAGCACCTGCACTTCACATTTTACAAATTAAGCACTGGGTGGAAGGCTTTGAAACTGATCCTGGATTGTATGGGCAGCCAGTGCAGCTTTTTCAGAGAGGCTCTCACTGACTCCTGTCTTGGTATCTTCAGGAGTAACCTAGCCGCCACGTTTTGGGCAACCTGCAGTCTGTTGACCATGTATTTTGTGGCACCCAAATACACAGGAGTTACCATAGTCCAGGCATGAGACCACCTGAGCCTGGATCACCTTTCCCCGTGCCTGTTCTGGGATAAGATCTATGATCTTACGGATCAATCAAAGTATGCCAAAGCAGGTTGCTGAAAGTATTTTGCTTGGGTTTCGATGGATAGGTTGTGGTCTAACCATATCTCCAGATTCTTTATGGAAGGTTTGGGGACGGCAGGTGCGCTCCAATCTTCAACCAGCTAATCCTGGCCCAAGGCAATTCCCCAGGAACATCAGCTCTGTTTTATCACCGTTCAGCTTAAGGCTGTAGCTGGTCATCCAGCTCACCACCTTTTCCATGCAGGGTACCAGAAGAAGGTGGTTGGAGTTAGTCTCCTCGGACACTGAAACTACTAGTTGTGTGTCATCAGTGTAGGACAATTGACAACTCAAACTCCTGCACAATTTGTGCTAGTGGACGCATAAATATTTTAACCAAAGTGGGGCTGAGCGCAGAATCCTGTGGAACACTACATGGTGCCGGCAGCGTGCCTGATATGTTGATGGATTCCATAATCTGGAAGGATCTATAATTTAAGAAGGAAGCTAGCCATTGGCTAGCCAGGCTGGTAACGGGCACACCAAGGTTCGTCTCAGTCAGAAATGGACTCCGACACCTTCACTGGCTCCCAGTAAAAAAACGTGCACAATTCAAAGCGATGTGCATGATTTCAAGTCTTTGATGGGCAGTGGTCCTGAATATCTGAGCAGATGTCTCCAATGGCATGTCCCCGGAAGAGTGTTGCGTTCCTCGGAAGGAACAACCTACCATTGCATCTCAGGAATTCTACTGAGCTCCTTTCCTTTAGGAAGGGGTTGAAGACATGGCTTTTCTCTGAATAAGCTGCCGCATCCATGGAAACCAGTTAGACAGTGCTCAGCGCCAGGACACCTTTGGGTAAAAGTGCGCTTTAAAAGCTCTAATAACATAACATAACATAACATTGGATGGCTTTATTCTGGATACTGATCTCCCTCAATCTGTGAATTAGGGTACGGTGATCCACGGTATCAAAAGCCGAGCTTAAGTCAAGAAGCAGAATTGTGGCTGAGCCCCCTGGTCAAGCATCATTTTGAGCTTCTTGGTGACCACAAGGAGGGCAGACTATCTACTGTGTTTTGGACAGAAGCACATCTGAGTCTGATGCAAGATGTCGTTCTCCTCCAGAAATTGTGAAATGATACGATTGACATGTTTTTCTGCTACCTTACCCCTGGTGGGTAGCAGTGAAATGTGGCAGAAATTTCACAGTACCGTAGGGTCCAAGTGAGGATTCTTAAGCCGAGGCTTCACAATTGCATGTTTCCACTTCTTGAGGACTATCCCAGTACTAAGAGATTGAGAGAGAAGATCTGCCATTGTGGAAAGGATGGAGTCCCCGCCCTGAAGTAGAACATGCAGGGGTGTGGGATCTAGTGGTGAGCCAGATTTAATGTTCCTCACGAGGTGACCCGTGTGTTCCTTGTTCAAGGCCATGAAGTTATTTAGTACCGGGGCTGTAGGCAGACGTGCTAGGTCTGTGCCTAAGTACGGGCCTAGTCTACATGGGTTACCCTGCCCCACTTCGGGTCCACCCGTGTAGCTACCTTGCAATGAGTTATATATGTTATCAACTTTGTTTTTAAAGAAAGCGGCTAGCTCATTACATCTCTCCTTCGAGGATTGATGCAGGGGAATGCCTTGCTCTATCGTAGTAAGTGACTTAACGATTTTAAATAGTTCCTTGGGGGAGTTGGAAGCCCTGTTAATTTTCTCCTCATAGTGGATGGCCTGGGCTTGCTTTATTTCATCATAGTATTGTCTGGTTGATATTTTGTATTGAATCTTAAGGTCTGGGGCATAGGACTTCCTCCAGTTCCTTTCAAGTTTCTTGCAATTCCTTTTTAAGGAGGCTAACTGGCTTTAAGACCATGAGGCTCTTTGGACTTGCGTTGCACTTTTGGTCTGGTTTTCTGAAAGCATTGGTCCACCGAATGATTGATCCAGTCTGACCAACGCTTGTCAGCCTCATTAAAGTCTTCTGTTGGGGGCGAGATGGAGGACTCTGAGGTGTTAACTTATCCTTCTGGTATGACCCTAGGCCAGTGTCCTTCATATTATACTATGACTAGGCATGGGCGGTTTATGTATGTGAGCATTAGGGGCATTGGCTCGGGCCTTTAACCCTGGAGCAGGCCTTTAATGTTCGATATAGCCCACTATGGCGGGCTTTAAGGCTATATTAGAACATTGGAATGTTGAGAGCTCTATTGAAGACAACGGAGTAGCTCCAGAATTTTAATGGCTGGTATAATCCTTCTGCTGCAACATTCCAATGTTTGTCTTTCTCTCTTTTTTGTTTAGAACATTCTACCATAAGTGGGTGGAATATTCTAATTGCCTTACTGACCATCTTCCTTGGTATATTCTGCTTGGTAAAGGCCCTCTATCTCATTACAGGCCCTTGTCTGTGGCTCAGGCCTATAAATCGTGCTCTGGGTCTTTAACAACTGATACAACCATCGGCAGAGGCCAATAAGGCTCTAAACAACCTCTTGAGAAGAAAGCTCATACGGGACACACATGTTCACAGTTGTATTTGAATGATAATAAAAGGTCAGTACAATTCTTTTTTGCTGGAGGAAACTCATTACAGTTCACTATCTCTAAATTTCAAGTTACCTCTATCTTAGCAGCTCGGATAAAGCATCGTTAGAGAAATAAAAAGCATAGATTTAGTATAAAATGTGCAAGCATTGTTTTCTCATTTCTCCAGATTTAGAAGAGGTGATACTCAAAATTCTGCATAGAATGTTCATTTTAAACCATCTCCCCTGAATAGATTAATTCTTGCAATTGTGAAAAATAAGAACGGATCTACAAAAGGTAATTAGGATATATAAGTCATTAAAATGACAATCCAATCAATAATATTGACAGCCATGAAAATGGCAATCCTTTAACAAAGAGACTAGAGGGTAAATTGGACTGCACTTTAAATTAGTTAATTTCATTGAAAAAAGGCTAGTTAAAATGAATAGATATTAAAGGGAGAACAGCTTATAATCTACCTTAAAAGGTTAATCTGCAAAGCACCACCATCCAACTGAGTAAAGTAGCTGGAAATGCCAGTGCTCCTAATATTTGATCGGGACAGGACGTTTTTGACAGACTTGACTAGTGTTACAAAACATTGTTATTTGTGATAGACAAACTCAGTGGTGTCTCTAGAAATGTTTTTGGGGGCACACAAAGGGCCACATAAAAAACTGATGGGGAACCTATAAGGTTCAAACGTGAAGAGTATCTGACTACACATGTATATATCGCTATATAAAAATCTATAAATATTGTGTTTTTTCTTCCTAACTTTTCCTTCTTTCATGCTACCTTACATCCTGTTATTTTGTCTCTTTTATTTGTATTTATCTTCATGGCCATTCCACCTTTCAATCTTTCCTGCTCATTGCTTTCATTTTTTATTATTATCACATATAATTCTCGCTTTTTCTTGCTTTCTTCCCTTATAGATTCACTGCCCCCTGCAGGCTTAGCCTGCTTTCTATGGTTTAATTTTTAAGTGTTCTTTGCTTTTCCTAAAACATATCGTAATGAGGCACAAGTGGTCTTGGTTGGCAGATTCAGAAGGAATGCAACAGTGACGTGGGTCCCAGTTTCCCCCCCACCCCCGCCGGTGACACAAATAAATCAAAACAACAAGACAAATATAAACGTTGGTCATGAAGGGGAGAAGGGACAGAGCCACAGATCCAGAAACCGGAGAAAAAATCTTCCTTTATCTCTCCCTTAGCCATAAATGAAGCAGAGTTTACCCATGAGCCTATGTTAAGTAGCTGTAGTAAATTGTGATCTGATTTACACAATAAAAATAGGAGGTTACTTTTGCGATTATGCAAATAAGAATAGATATGTGAGATCTTTAGGATAATCCAAACTCTCCAAAGGTTTGTATCGGGCACAGCTGAAGTGAAATTGTGCCTATGACAATGCCGTGATTCTGTAGTGCATACCACTGGCCTGATTCAAAAACAGTTTTGGACAGCGACATTCAAACGAGATTGGCAAAACTTTAAAATTTGCTAGGGTACATTTCTGCCCTTCATCTGTGTTAGAAAATCTACTTCTAGGAGCGTGTTGGCCATTGCTTAGCGGGTCCAATCTATGAAAGTCTGTGAAATCCCCACCCTTGCAAGTTTGGTATTTGCCACCTTTTTGCAGTTAGTTTTCCATTGTGACAATGTTCATGTAGATATCCCCATCAAGGCAAGGAATACATTAATTTTGAGTTTAACAAAAATGCAAAGGGGTCGCGCAATAAAAAAAGAAGTGTATGTAAAGGATTATGAAAATATTTTTATATGGAGAAAGTAATGAAGAAGGTTGAGAAATACAAATTCACATTTGTGTTTCATTTTCGTGCTGGAAATGCACACCTTTGAATTTGCTTACGCATAAATATTTATGTATTTTAAAAACTCCTGTACATTTGATGACTTGCAGACAACCCCATTAACCTATTAGAATGAAGGGCCAGATTTATGTAGCATTGGTTACAAAATACTGGTCGCAATTTGTGACCATCATGTTTGCGACCAATGTGGTATTTGGCAAACCAACTTATGTACTAGTAAGTTGGTGTTTGAAATGGGAGTCTCAATTTGGCAATGGTTTGCACCTTTGTCCAAGTAGGGACCCATGTTCCTAGTCAGGGCAAGAGGGATACACTTCTAAAATAACCCCTGCTCACCCCCTTGGTAGCTTGTCACCAGCAGACAGGCTTATCTCAGAGGCAGTGTGTAACACATTTGTGTACACATACAGTAATACAGTGAAAGCACTACAAATGGACACCACACCCAAGCAAGACCAAAACAACAAAAATCCACAATATAGTAATCAAAATATGACTTTTAAAAGGTAGAAACAGTTCTGTCTAAAGCAAAATATAGTTGCAACACTTTCAACACAAAGTACCTTGGATGCATCACAGTCACAA
Source organism: Triturus cristatus (assembly GCF_964204655.1). NCBI lineage: Eukaryota > Metazoa > Chordata > Amphibia > Caudata > Salamandridae > Triturus > Triturus cristatus. The sequence continues at coordinate 1,074,077,829 of NC_140585.1, read as the reverse complement.
ACAAAAACAGCTGCAGGGAAGTTGATGTGTTGGTTCCTTATGCCCAGGGAAGGCAATGCATTGGTTCCTTACTCAAGCGGAGGTGATGTGTCGGTTCCTTACGATCACGCAGAGGATGTGATGCGTCAGTACCTCACTGAAGCGGAGGTGATGCGTCTGTTTCTTACTGTTCTGGGAGGTGATGCATTGGTTTCTTTCTGCAGCCCAGGCGTTCTTGTAGACTCGACACCCCAGTGTGATGCGTAAGGATCAGAGATGCGTCATTTCTTGATGCTGTGGCAGCAACGGTGCTGTGTTGGTTTCTTCAGCCGCGGTCTCACGATGCGTTGGTTCTTGCAGCTGCACAGCAGGGCCTGCATCAAAATCAGTGCAGCGATCTCGGACTTCGTAGATCGGTGCACTCGATAAAGCGTGCAGCAATTTCTCGAGCCGCAGGCAGGCGCTGCATCGGTTTCTTCGGTAATACTTACTAAAAGATGCATCTTTATATGCTGAGTTCAGGGATACTAAACTTTACCATTCCATCTTGTCCCAAAGGGGAGTTATATTCATACAATGTTATAAATGTACTCCCATTCTACCCTATAGGACAGATAGCCTTTCAATAGTGCAAAACAAAAATGGCAGTATTTCACTATCAGGACATGCCACACTCATCAGGACATGTCCTACCTTTCACATACACTCACCCTGTCGACAGGGGTACCTTGGGCCTACCTGAGGGATGACTCACATGTATTAAAAGGGAAGGTTTGGGCCTGGCAAGTGGGTGCACTTCCCAGGTCGACATGGCAGTACCAGACTGCACACAGACACTGCAATAACAGGCTCTGAGACCCTTTTGCAAGGCTGCTTGGGTGTATGGCACACATAATGCTGCAAGCCCACTAGCAGCATTTGGTTTACAGGCCCTGGACACACACAGTGCACTGTACTAGGGACTTAACAGTAAACCAAATAGGCCAATTCTGGAAACACTAATCCATGACCACAATTTAGAGAGGGAGCACTTGCACTTTGGCACTGAACAACAGTGGCAAAGTGCCCAAAGCATCTAGAACAGCAAAAACACACAGTAAAAACACAGGAGGCAAAGGCAAAAATACAGGGGAACCCACGTCAAGGATGCCAGGTCTAACAGTTGGCTTGAAAAATATTGATTCATAGTGGAGCTCAATTCGACCTACTGCCTGAATATTAATGAGGTAGGATGTAAATTGTGAATCACTAGCAGACCACCATGTCTGTCTGTGATTGCCTTTAAGTAAAGTATATTTTTTTGCTGCACGTTTTTCTTAAGGGAATACGAAATGTCGACTCTTAAAAATATTTTTTTCAACATCCACAAATGGATAGGAGTCCCGATGGAACCTCTTCCCCTTTGTGAATGCCTTACCACTGCCTTTGAGTAGTCAGTAAATTATTAATGTTATGCGACCAGATTTCGGTTGTAAAACATTAATACTTTTCAATCCTATTTGGAAGGGATAACCTAAACACATCCCTTCCACATACAAAAGTGGTATTTGGTCACAAACCCAAATTGCAGTTCAGTAACATATTACTGAATTGCAATTTGCGTTTCATAAATAATAAAATGCCTTTTTGCATTCTGCGAATTGGGCCAATTGTGAATGCAAAAAGGCTTTTATACATCTGGCCCAAACTGCCTACCTTTCTGCATGTGTTATGGTAGGAGAATGCATGATAAAAACATTATTGAAGCTGGACATTAACTAGATGGAGGTAGTGATAACTGGTGAAGTGTCCTCTTTGTTGTCTTACAACTGGTGGCCAGGTGAATGAGTTCCATGCTCACTCCTTTCAGTATGAAACCTATGTTTCATCTTCAACAGTGATTTATCACTGATTCCTTTGATTAACAAACGTATGTCCATTTGTTATCTGACCATGAAATATCTGCAAAAGATCTTATACGTGACAACTCTCTCTAGGATATGGCTTATTCTCCATCTTGCCTGTAGGAAAACCATGGTCCATGAGACGTTATTTCCCTAGCTAGACTACGGTATTTCCCTTTCCATTGGTGTACCAAAGAAATCAATGGCTGAGATCCAAATGATACAGAATTCTGCTGCCAGGCTGATGCTGGGGCTGTCTTGATGAGGTCTTGCGTTAAATATCTAAACCTCTGTTACAATGCATGAAAAGGCGGTGGAGCTCTTAATACAGTAATACTTTCAGCATTCAGTTTATTCTTGCCAGCCTCTCTCCTTTTCTGCCTTGTCTGCTTTCCTTAGGCCCTTCTTATTTGCTGTGCTGTGTTGTTCCTTTCTGTATCTGACTTTGAAAGCATGAAACAGACTACCTCTTTCTATCTATTGTCAGTCTAATAGGTGGCCTTTCAGAAGTCTTCAAGAACCCAGGTTTGTGTGTGAGTGAGTTCAGGCAAGCATAGGGCTAGGTGCCTCTCGGCTTCCATAAATCGGTTTTCGTTTCATAAATATAGCTGGGGCAGAGGGTACATTTTTGCCTCTGCTCCTTTGCTTTTCAGCATCAGGCGGTGAGCCCAAAAGGACGAGTGCTCCGGCTGTTATGTGAGGGGGCGGTGCTCTGAGTAGGCCAGTCTCAGCCTGTGTGAGATGCGAGCAGTGCACATCCAGTGCCAGGCTGCAGGACACACTCCACTGTGAGCATACATGAAAACAATGCACCTCCATCAAACACCTATAGAAATATATTTCAAAGCAATGTTAAAATGGATTTAACAGTTTTATGTAGTGCCCCCTACACCAATAAATAAGGAATATTTAATTTAATTCAACTGAGCACATAACCAGAGGAAAAATATTTTAAATGATCTAATGTACAGGAGAAAAGGGAAGGATCTTGAACTTGGTATTTTTAACGTACATCATGGGTTAGAAGGTATTTGGTGAATATTTGTGGTAAGTTGTAGACGACAAGAGAGTACTAGCTCACGAGTCGGTAGAAAAGGAGTTTTAAGTGTTTTCTGAGAGTGACAATGGTGGGTTTTCAATGAATGTCAAATGTCAGATCATGGGGGGAGGACGGGGACTTTGTTTGGGAAGTTTCTTTTTCTTAGGAAATTCCTTCCCAGTTGGAAGGTATGGCATGCCACCGTCACAAAAGAAGAGGGGACGGGCTTGCACTTTCCTTTTTATTCTTAATGCAGACATGTTCTGCGCCTACGTGCATTAGAAACTGTACTTTTCACAATTGCAGTTCTTTATGAGACTTACGAGGGAACATGTACGTTGTGTTGCACCCTTGACTAGACCTCTTCTTACTGCATGATTGTAAACACATATGCCGATAACGGTTTGATGTAATGTATTGCAGTTTTGAACAAAATGCCAATAAAGGCACGTTTGATAAAAGTCAGATCATTCCAAGCAGAGTTTCAAGCACCAGTGAAGGATTCCTTCTGTAGATAATGTTTGAACCTTGCTACTTCCAGGTGTAGGTAGTTTTGGCTTCAGATTCATTGTTTTTCACTAGATAAAAAGTGCTGATCAGATAACATGGGTGACTGTTCAAGTGTGTAGCTTTGCAGGTAAGGCACCTTAATATGAAATCGATCCTTTGATTGGGAGTCAGTTAAGGCCAGGAAGAGTGAGGGTGATGTGGTAAAATTATTTTGGGCCAGTGATCAGGCTATATATTTTGAAAAGTTGGTCCTTGTTTGAAATTTAGGAAATATTTAATTTAGGAAACCTGATGATTCAAGTGTCGCCAAAAAGGTCAACCATAAGTAATAAATACAATGCATTAGGGAATATGCACCCTAGAAAGACATAATTAATTAATCAACAATGTCTATGTACAAAGTACACCCAAACATATTCAGGTTGGTTCATGCTTTTTATATTTTGTACTTGAATACAAACATCAAACAATCGGTAGAGGTATTATCCAATGGAGTTTAAGAGAAAAGGTTGCAGAGATAGAAAAAGGCGTGCTCGTGAGGAGAAAGTGGAAGTCAGGAGGGTTAGAAGTACACAATTTTCCTTATTTCAGAAGGGCACTAGTCTGTAGAAGAACCAGTATTCTTGAACCTGTCCAATGTCTTTTGGTAATTCAATTTGCATCACTCATGAGTGCGTAATTGCAAGATCCAGTTCAGTAGGGGATAAATATGTGGAACAGGTCCTTTCGGGGGGAGATGCGTCGACGCTTCGACCCGACTTGTGCGAAAGTGGCGATTTGAAGCCTCCGCATGCGGGTCTTCTTCAGGACGAAGGCTAGCAGCTGTGTGGAGTATTTCTTTGAGCAGTGCAAGTCAGGACGGTGGAGCACCTGAATGTATGAAGTCCAATCTGAATACTATGAGAGCTTTACTTGCTGTTCTCAATCAGTCAGAAGAGATTTGGTGATTCATTTATTTATTTCTTGATCTGTTTTCAAACAGCAAAGCATCCAACAAGAAATGCTGTGTACCAGTTTCATGTGGCACACACTTGGGGGCATATTAGCAAGACCAGCGATAAAATTATCGCAGTTTTAGCGGCAGGAAACTGCCGCTAAAACGGCGATAATGGGCTTGATAATATGCTCTATGGAATTCCAATAGAAGCCCAGGTTAGATGTCCTGCACATCTAACATGGGCTTCTATTGGAATTATATAACGCATATTATCAAGTCCATTATCACCGTTTTAGCGGCAGTTTTCTGCCGCTAAAACGGCAATAATTTTATCGCCGGTCTTGCTAATATGCCCGTTAGTGTGTGGTAGGAGGTCAAGAAGAGAATTGCGGGGGACGATAAGCGATTCTACACTTCGAGGTGGATTCTTCAAAGTTAAAGGTAGGAGGTGGAGTAGAAGTAATGTTACGAGTAGGATTAAGAGTATGAATGGGAGCGGAGGTAGGAATGGAATCCGGGGTAGGGTGCGAGCAGCTGAAAGATGTGCCAAAGTGTGTCTTCATTGTAGTGCATTGATGATTCCTCTCCTATACATTGCACAGGAAGCACTTTTATTGGCAGAGTGATACAGTTAAAAGCCAAATTATGTAGTTAGTACAAAAGGGGGTGGTGATGGATGGAGCATCAGAACCAATCAAACACTCACACCCAGTCAACAGATCTGGGTTTGATCCATCACCGTTCTTTAGCCCACTCTGCCACCCCAGTTCAGACATGGCCACATGCAAATCAGTCTGACCCTGTGCCTCATGGGAACAGTCCAGCACGAACTGCCAAGCCATGCCTTCCCTGGACCAGAAACAAGCTTCCTAGGACCGGTTTCTGGCTTTTCAGCCGTCTTCAGCCAGGCTTGCTTGAATCCAGTGGCAAAGTGAGCAAGGGACTCACATCTGAGCATACCCTGCCAACTTATGGCGAACAAAGCGGTACAAAAGGGGGTGGTGATGGACGGAGCATCAGAACCAATCAAACACTCACACCCATTCAACAGATCTGGGTTTGATCCATCACCGTTCTTTAGCCCACTCTGCCACCCCAGTTCAGACATGGCCATATGCAAATCAGTCTGACCCTGTGCCTCATGGAACAGTCCAGCATGAACTGCCAAGCCATGCCTTCCTTGGACCAGAAACAAGCTTCCTAGGACTGGTTTCTGGCATTTCAGCCGTCTTCAGCCAGGCTTGCTTGAATCCAGTGGCAAAGTGAGCAAGGGACTCACGTCTGAGCATACCCTGCCAACTTATGGCAAACAAAGCGGTACAAAAGGGGGGGGGTGGTGATGGACGGAGCATCAGAACCAATCAAACACTCACACCCAGTCAACAGATCTGGGTTTGATCCATCACCGTTCTTTAGCCCACTCTGCCACCCCAGTTCAGACATGGCCATATGCAAATCAGTCTGACCCTGTGCCTCATGGGAACAGTCCAGCATGAACTGCCAAGCCATGCCTTCCCTGGACCAGAAACAAGCTTCCTAGGACCGGTTTCTGGCATTTCAGCCGTCTTCAGCCAGGCTTGCTTGAATCCAGTGGCAAAGTGAGCAAGGGACTCACGTCTGAGCATACCCTGCCAACTTATGGCGAACAAAGCGGTACAAAAGGGGGTGGTGATGGACGGAGCATCAGAACCAATCAAACACTCACACCCAGTCAACAGATCTGGGTTTGATCCATCACCGTTCTTTTGCCCACTCTGCCACCCCTGTTCAGACATGGCCATATGCAAATTAGTCTGACCCTGTGCCTCATGGGAACAGTCCAGCATGAACTGCCAAGCCATGCCTTCCCTGGACCAGAAACAAGCTTCCTAGGACCGGTTTCTGGCATTTCAGCCGTCTTCAGCCAGGCTTGCTTGAATCCAGTGGCAAAGTGAGCAAGGGACTCACGTCTGAGCATTCCCTGCCAACTTATGGCGAACAAAGCGGTACAAAAGGGGGTGGTGATGGACGGAGCATCAGAACCAATCAAACACTCACACCCAGTCAACAGATCTGGGTTTGATCCATCACCGTTCTTTAGCCCACTCTGCCACCCCAGTTCAGACATGGCCATATGCAAATCAGTCTGACCCTGTGCCTCATGGGAGCAGTCCAGCACGAACTGCCGAGCCATGCCTTCCCTGGACCAGAAACAAGCTTCCTAGGACCGGTTTCTGGCATTTCAGCCGTCTTCAGCCAGGCTTGCTTGAATCCAGTGGCAAAGTGAGCAAGGGACTCACGTCTGAGCATACCCTGCCAACTTATGGCGAACAAAGCGGTACAAAAGGGGGAGGTGATGGACGGAGCATCAGAACCAATCAAACACTCACACCCAGTCAACAGATCTGGGTTTGATCCATCACCGTTCTTTAGCCCACTCTGCCACCCCAGTTCAGACATGGCCATATGCAAATCAGTCTGACCCTGTGCCTCATGGGAACAGTCCAGCACGAACTGCCAAGCCATGCCTTCCCTGGACCAGAAACAAGCTTCCTAGGACCGGTTTCTGGCATTTCAGCCGTCTTCAGCCAGGCTTGCTTGAATCCAGTGGCAAAGTGAGCAAGGGACTCACGTCTGAGCATACCCTGCCAACTTATGGCGAACATATGCCATGTCTGAACTGGGGTGGTGGGATGAGCTAAAGAATGATGATGGAATAAACCCAGATCAGTTGACTGGGGGTGAGTGTTTGATTAGCTCAAATGCTCCGTCCATCATCCCTTTTGGTATCGCTTTGTTTGCCCTAAGTTGGCAGGGTATGCCCAGACGTGGGTCCCTTGCTCACTTTGCCACTGGATTCAAAATAGCCTGGCTGAAGAGGGTTATGAACCCGAAACCGGTCCCAGGATGCTTGTTTCCGGTCCAGGAAAGACATGGCTTGGCAGTTCGGGCTGCACTGTTCCCATGAGGCACAGGGTCAGACTGATTTGCATATGGCCATGTCTGAACTGGGGTGGTGGGGTGAGCTAAAGAATGATGATGGATTAAACCCAGATCAGTTGACTGGGGGTGAGTGTTTGATTAGCTCAAATGCTCCGTCCATCATCCCCTTTGGTATCGCTTTGTTCGCCCTAAGTTAGCAGGGTATGCCCAGACGTGGGTCCCTTGCTCACTTTGCCACTGGATTCAAGATAGCCTGGCTGAAGAGGGTTATGAACCCGAAACCGGTCCCAGGATGCTTGTTTCCGGTCCAGGAAAGACATGGCTTGGCAGTTTGGGATGCACTGTTCCCATGAGGCACAGGGTCAGACTGATTTGCATATGGCCATGTCTGAACTGAGGTGGTGGGGTGAGGTAAAGAATGATGATGGATTAAACCCAGATCAGTTGACTGGGGCTGAGTGTTTGATTAGCTCAAATGCTCCGTCCATCATCCCCTTTGGTATCAAATTATGTAGGTAAACAGAACATTCTCGTGTCGACTGATTCAAAATATTTCTGACACTTTCCCCAAGATGTGACTGAAGAGCTGAGCTAGATTGCTGACTGAAAGTGCCAGACCAAATACACTTCTCTCTGTATTTGTTCGAGGTGCTATCTCTGGCAGACTTCGGGGCATATTATCAAAAAGCGGTGTTAAAATTGTTATGTTGTGGGCCCTAGGCCCACATGCTGACCAATGATCGGCACCGACACCGTGGTTATCGTTATTCCACTGGCCACGAGCACGTGCACTCGGGCCCCTTTATTAGCCGGGTCACGTCACTCGTGACGCCGGTGATGGATGGGTGTGGGGTGTGTGTGTGTCCACTCCCATAGGGCAGTGGCTACTAAAGCAGTGTCTGCCGAGACACTAGAACGTGTCTCGCAGGACACAACATTCCTCCCAAATTTTAATAAAAACAAAAGTTCCCTAGTCCAACCTGTAGGGAGAAATAACCAGAAAATATACACCACAAGGTCCATCAGTTTCTCGGGTCAAGCATCCCGAAGGCAACAGACCAGGACTGGTAACTCCAACAGTACCAGGACAATCTCGACGGGCCTTCATTATTTAACCTGTGTGATCCAGGACACGAATGCTTGCTTCAAGAGGTCCGCAGCACTCTAGTAACGGGTCTGTGGAGTCATGCCCTTTGGTCCCAGCTGGCCTCCTTTTGCTGACCTTGAGTATGGTATGTGGTGATTAACACCTGTTCATTAACTGGTGCATCAAGATCATGGTTGGAGTCCATGCTGAAAGTTCACTGTATTCTTTCTGCATAGCCGTGAGTCTCTATGAGGCTATCTTGCTGTGTCCGGTGACCTGTCGGGGGGACCAATGTCTTTTCCAGCTCTCCCGCCTGGGGAGGCCCTTCTTCGGGCTTGCCATGGGACTGCTGATAGGCTGCGATTGGGGCTGCATATGTGCCGGCTGGGGGCAGCGGCAAACCACCGGGGAGCCAGTAGCCCGTCTCTCGCACAAACCTCAAGGGTGTATGGATCTTGGTCAGGACATGCTCTCGCTGCCACATTTCAGGTGTAGACCAGGTTGGCAGACAACCTCTGAGTCTTCTTGCTGTCTAAGTTGGCGCAGGTGTAGGACTCCATTCCATGTGTATTCCAGATGGTTCCGTGTGACGCACTTGAATGAAGACTGGCGTGATGGCATGGCCAGTCGTGTGGTGAATCTGGACGATGGCTGGTGATGACTTACTTTGATGATTGCAGGCTTTCAGTCTGAAGTCGATCACCTGAGGCAGGGGCGGCCAGGTGCCTCCATGTTCTCTGGGAAGCACTTGCATTTGTGTACTTGAGCTTCTTGGGCTGTTGGGACTTTGATGAATGAGGGTGATGAACACGTTGTGAAACATGAGACATGAGACTCGGTTCGCGCAGACTGTGCGGCTTACCCTCGGCCTCCCGCTGTGCGGTTGCCAGTTCCTTTTCGGGTTGTCCCCCTCTTCCCTTGTTGTCGCTGTATCAGGACTCACTCCTGTTGTAGCTTTGGTTTCTTCATCGTCCAGCCCTGCCAATCAAGACTTCCCCTTCTGACCTAAATTGGCTGTCCGATTCTTGGTGTGGACCCTCCGGTCACACTCCCACGTGTCTTCCTGAGTGCTGTGTCATGCCCATGGCATTGATGACGTAGCTGCCATTGGGCCAGGACGACAGGTGGTGATGATTGACTAGGAGAGGAGGTTTCTGGATGAACGTCGTAGCCACTTGACTGCCTCTTCTGAACCTTCTCTCGCACCTCGGGCATGTGCGGTCAGGAGCAGGGATGCCGTTCACCTCCGACTGCCGACACTCTGGGCTGGACGGTCTCACTGTGAAGCGATGGGAGCAACGCGGTTTACGCTTGCTGCGGCTTACGTGTGGCGCTAGCTGCGGCTTATGTGTGGTTCTCCCTTGGTGCTGTCACCAGGGCCGTCGTTCCGCCTGGGTGGCTGTCTGATGTCTTTGGAGGTGCTCTTGGCTTGTGGTGTTACGAGTCCTCTTGCTTCTCCTCTCGGTGTCCTTAACACACCTGCATTCGTCCAGCTCTTCGGGGTGACACGATCTTCACTTCTTCTTCTGCTTCTCCTCCGGGTGCAGTGACATGCACCATGTTCTAACAAGGCCAACGGGCCTATTAACTGCAATGGTCTCTTGACCCTCCAGGCGAGACTTCAGTCGCACTTCTCAAATGCATGGCGAGCAGCCGCTCATCTTGGGCGCTCCTTCTTCAGGCAGCTTCTTGAAGCTCCTGCTCCGGGTGTTCCCTCTCCTGGGAATAGCTTCCACAGGCAGTAGGGAGCACAACTCCTACTCCAGGTGTTCCCTCTCCAGGGAATGGCTTCCGCGGGCTGTAGTGAGCTAGTGGTGGCAGCTGTCCACTTGTGGTGTATGACTCTCCTCTTGTCAGCCTTGGGTTGCAGATGACTCCTGCTGGCGACCGTGTAAGGGAGGATACTGTGCTTAATTTTGGCCCCTTCTGGGCTCCGTTGCTGTTGTGGAGATGTATCGGATCTCCCTGCTGGTTCCATCAGTGCTTCTTTTTAGAGGTCTCCCTTCCTGGGCATTGACCCCGGTTGGCACGCTTCTGGGTGCATGTGGCGTGCACCTCTGACCTCTTCTTTGGTGCCTGCTTCTGGCGTGCCTGTGTTGTAGCTTGTAATTGTCTCTGTTCACCAGTAGGAGTGAATAGTGCGATCTTCTCTCTGGAGGTGACGTGGGGTGGCCACTTGTGGTGCATGCTCTGCACCAGTCTTTCTTGTGCTTGTGGCGGGGATAGCTACCTTGAGACATTGCTATCCGACTGGTGTTCCACCCTTGCTGGTGGTGGCTGTCTTTGGCGTTACTGCCTGTATTTAGCTCAGAGTTTCTCGCATGTCCTTGCGGGGTTTGCCAGTCTCTCCACATGCTTTGCAGAAGTAGCAGGCGGTGTTCATCCCTTCCTCTTACAGAGTTCTGGGACGTAGAGGTGCTGAGGCCACTCCTCCGTGCATGCCTTGTCATGCTGGGCACTGCGGGTGCTTGCGTTTGATAGAGAGGGTCATGCTTGCCATGAGTGACTGTTCTGGCCTTTGCACTGCTGATTAAGACTGGGTATTGCTTTCCTTTGCGTTGTGGTAAAGCTGGCTGCACCCTGTCCTTGCGTTTGGACTTTAGGCATTTTTCCCAACTTAGCCTCACCACTGGGCATGGGGCTCACCGGTGTCAGTATTTCTGTGAGGGCATAGGCTGGGCCCTTCTTGGCATGGCAAATTTTCCATTCTGTCACTGCAGGCACTTCTCTGTAGTGTTTTTGGTTGGTGTGGCTGCCGTACCACTGGTGGCCACTGGATGGCAGTGCAATTTTCTTCTGCTGCAGTAATGTGGATGAAAAACGCTCCTTTTCCTCTGGGGAGAGTTCTTTTGTCTTTGTACGTTCTCCCACTCCTGGGGACACCTCTCACCTGATGTGCAATTCAACAGCCCCTCAGGCCGGAATGCGGTGTGGTAAACACCCTGTAGGTGGCGCTGCAGCTACCCCTAATTCGAAGGCAGCTGTTGGCCTTGTGTGATCGGCCTTCATCCTTGTTTCGACACCCCTCAGACGGTCAGTTCAGCTTCAGTCCACACGGTGCATAATGGGGCAGAGACACAAGATCAGTTCAGGAGTGGCAGCCTCAGGCTAGAATGCAGTTCTGCCCTGTTTAAGACAAATGCCTAGGGGTACCGCTGACATGGTGTGTGTGTACCATTAAAACAGTGCTGACGCATGGTATTTCCCCATGCCGGAGCGGCGCGAGTTCTCGTTCACTCCGACAGCCACTCGCTATCCACAACTGTGGGTGCAGTACTGTAGGGAAAACGCTGGGTGGCTCCGCATTCGCTCAGTCCTTGGTGCGGGTCCAGCAACTTTCTCCGCGCTGCGGGGGACTGGAGGTGCTGAACTCTCTCTCTCGACGGCTGCTCTAGTGCCTCGGACCTCGTCGGGAGCTAGCAGCGTGAAGAGGAAGGCCAACTCATGCATCTGTAGGCACGCGGTGCCGGCCGGCTGTCGAGGGAGAGCACGGCTCCCCGGCTGTGTCGCTGGTTCCTCCTAGGGCAGTAGGGACACGTGGCGCTGCAGTTCTCATGCTCGGTGCCTCTTGCTCCACACTGTGACGGCGCACCTCCGCTTTCCTCACCGATGCCGACGGAGGCGGGAGACAGCCTGCGGGCTACACCAGCCTATGGACGCCGATGCAGGTGCGGACCAAGGCAAACTCTGGAGGCTCCCTCGGGTGAGTGTTTACTTAGTGTTTTTTTATTTTATTTTTAGGCTGGTGCGGCAGGAGGCATGGCGGCTTTGCCTCAGCAGTGCTCAGCACCTCAGGGCGATTTCCTCGTCTTCCGCTGGCAATCTCCTAACGGCTCTGGGCGGTGCAGTGGCTGGAGAAGTGGGTCGCGGACTCGTGTGGTTGCGTTCACTGCCTGCAGGTGAGGCGCCTCACCTTCCAATCAGCACGGCTGCAAGGGTGCATGTCGAGGCAGCATGTTTAGTGTATGCAATGACGCGCTTGGGTGGCATGTGTGTCCCGCTGTGGTGTGTCCCACGCAGACGGCAAGGTCTGCTCCGGCTGGTTCTCCGGCTCCGCTCAAGGGTGTAGAGTTGCTCAGTGCCACGCTTGATGCTAGCTGTGCCTCACCTCGAAGTGGACGCTTCCCGTGTACAGCGCTGGCTTCTTATCGGGCTGCCCTAGTCCTTCAGCAGGCGGGTGGTAGCGGAGGCATTGGATCATGGAAGGCGAACCTTGTCTTCCCTTTTCTCTTTTGCGGCCCGAAGCCATCGCGCTCTCAGCAGGTGCCTCAAGTCTTAGTCATTACCACCCTCGACCAAGCTCAAAATGGCCGAGACCGCACACACGGGGCTCGACCCCCTCGTCGCCAATGTTATGTTGTGGGCCCTAGGCCCACATGCTGACCAATGATCAGCACCGACACCGTGGTTATCGTTATTCAACTGGCCACGAGCACGTGCACTCGGGCCCCTTTATTAACCGGGTCACGTCACTCGTGATGCCGGTGATGGATGGGTGTGGGGTGTGTGTGTCCACTCCCATAGGGGAGTGGCTACTAAAGCAGTGCCTGTCGAGACACTAGAACGTGTCGCGCAGGACACAACAAATATTATCGCCGCATTAGCGGCAGAAAACTGCAGCTAAAGCGACGATGATGGGCTTGATAATATGCCTTTGAGAATTCCAATAGAAGCCCATGTTCTGGTGTCAACATAGGCTTCTATTGGAATTCTCACGGGCATATTATCAAGCCCATTATCGCCGCTTTAGCGGCAGTTTTCTGCCGCTAAAGCGGCGATAATTTTAACGCTGTGCTTGATAATATGCCCCAAAGTTGTTTGTAAGCTAGACCTGTAAAATGTGTGTGAAAGCAGGTGTCCTTTAGAATGCTACCGACAGGAATTTTTATTGAATAGGTGTGTGTGTGTGGGGGGTGCGCGAGTTATGTAGTGCGATATGCCAGGCCACGGAACTACCTTTTGGTGTGCATTTTACTTATTAAAAAAAATAAAAATAAAATGGAGTTTTCTGCCGCTAAAGCAGCGATAATTTTAACGCTGTTTCTTGATAATATGCCCCTAAATTCGGAGAAAGCTGTTTAAGTGAATGCTACCACAGACAATATTTTAGAGACAACTCCTATAACTTTTGGAACGTCAACATTTCTGCACAGTATCGCCTTGTATCTAGCTCCCTTTTGAGTTCTGTGATATTACACAAAACTGGCCCTGCTGCCTATATACTGTGATGTTTTTAACAGATATATTTGGACAACCTGATAAATTACACAGGTAAGCCTTCTCCCTTTGTGCACCACTACTCTGGGGCAGAAATATCTGTGACTTTGACACTCTAATCATGTATGCAAACCTTAAGAAAGGATCTGAAAACCAAGCTGATGCTCACCTTTCTCCCATCTAACCTTTCTCACTTTCTCCCATCTGATGTCCAACCAGTTCTTCTCGTTCACGTCCCGACCTCACACCCTTGTGAACTCCCAAGTAAGAACTGCAACCTCCCTGACTGGAGTTTTCAAATGCATCTCTGTATCATGGCAGCCATTCTGCAGCTACCGCATTCTCACTTCACTAAGAGCCCACAGGGGCACTTCTCCCTCCCGCACGTTCGCACCGTTGAATATCGCCTTAGCACTCAGATTTCTGATGTCTCCTTTCCTTGTAAACGTTTACACGGACAGTCCGTAAACATGCATACTCGACTAGTCTCTCGTCTCCGTAATTACGTGTTCTAAATGAATAAAAATACAATTGATGTTTTGCATAATAAAATCAAGAAATGCACATAAAAAAAAGCAAAAATAAATTACAGTGAAAGTTTTTTAAGCCCTAAATGACACAACCAGGAGCTCAAACTATGTGCAACCAGCACTTTAGTGAACGTTACACTCTGTAAACACTCTGTTCATCGGCTGATTCTTTGCTTTGTCAATGCAGCACTCAGTCGAGTAGATCAAAGGCAATGTTATTTCAGAGCTTGAAAAAATGAGTCTGCTGTACCTCACGGTACTTCCTTGGAACACAAAAAATGCATCCCACGTTTCCCATCGGCTGCATTTTATGTGCTGGGGTTTAACAATGCAATCCACCCTCGTACTGCAATATGTTCTCTCTCTTGATGCACATCAAATCTAGTGCATCTGGATGCCATAAAGCTAGCATTACAATGATATGATATATTTTCAAAAACTCATTATTCTGCTTTATGCACTCAGAAAATAGTTGCTTGCTTTTGCATTATAGTTGCACAGAAATCAAAGTTCATGTGGCAATCGGTCTTGCCAAGTTGTAAACATCAAACGGATTTGTACCAAAAATAATAATTGTCACATAGAAATATGTTCTTGAATCTTGTCTGTATGTTTTTTTTTTCTGAAGCACATCGATCGACTGGCAGGTTCATAAAAGGCACTCACTCGTGCAAAATTAGGAAACTGTTGACTGGTAAGCCTTGCAACAGCGCATACTAAGGTTGTAGGTCTTCAGACAGAGGTACTTATCTCTTACCCATAGCAAAATCATGAAAACACGTGAGAAAGCTCTGCTGCTCAGTTATATGGGGCAGATTTACAAGCCCCTTGCACCACTTTTGCGTCACTTTTCCCATGTTAAAAGTGACGCAAAAGTGGCGCAAGGGGCTTGTAAATATGCCCCTTTATGTTTATCATTTGATCCCTTCGTTGTTTTTTCTGATTTTGGGGTATATTGCCAAGCCCCTATCGCACCACAAAGTCACTGTTAGTGAGGTTGTGATGGCGATAGGGGGATCACCTTATTTACGAGGCAGCCTGAAGCCACATTAAGTGGCTTCATGCTGCCTTGTAAATAAGGCACCCTTTCACGCTGTATTTAGCATGAAACGGAGGGCAATGGGTATTGCTGTGGGCGTTCCACCGCAATACCCATTGATTTTGATGCTGCCCCCTATTTACAAGGGCAGAGTAAATAGGAGGCAGCGCCAAAATTAGGACCAGGGAAAACCTGGTCTTAAACAGGCGAAATGGGGAGAAATACTTTATTTCTCCTCGTTTTTGCTGTTTCCATGCGTACTGCCTTGTGCAGCACACATAGAAACAGCAAATTGCCTATTACCTCCTCGTTAGTCTTCCTCACCACATGACTAACAAAGTGAGCTTCAGCTCCACACCAGAACCCTCTAAAGCAAAAACAAGTTAGCCTCCCATGCCTCCCATCCCTTCCCAATATGGCCGACCCAAAACACCCTTGACCTCTACAAGAAGTGGGCCGGCCCAACCCTTCAGCCTATTTTTTTTTGTTCTGCGATGCAGTTCCTCCAGTGTACAGGTGAGTGGGACGAGGTCCTGCGCCAGCCGGTCCCGGGGCCCTGGGTGGGAGGCCCTGCTCTAGCGGGCTCACTCACTGGTTCCCCCAACTTCTGGCCCTCGCAATTTGGTCTGCCCTTCGCTCCTCCCCCCACCTTGTGACTTGATGCTAAGCTATAGTGGGCTCTGGGGTTTGGGCTATGCCATTTGGCTGCCTGTCTCTGTGGGCTCTGTCGGGGAGTGGTTCCAGCTCTGCTCCCGGGGCGGCTGGTTGTTCCTAAAAGCACGAGGGTCCCCCGGCCCGCTCTGATGTAAATATGTACAGTTGGGGATCGAGGCTCGGTTGGCTATCAGCCGTGCTTGTCTGGTATGAAAACACTGATATATTTGTGTTAGGTCACCGGCCGATCATTCTCAAATGTACTGTGTTTAGGGGCGTACCTGTTCTGGCCTCTGGCCTAGGACCCGACTCGGCCTGCGGCTGCTTTTCCCTTTTCAAAGGCTCCCGCCACTCATGGATCACGTCTGTTTTTCCCTGTGTCGAGGTGGGCGTCCTGTGGTTTCCGCTCCTCCCGCACGTCTGGTGGCATTTCTGCCCGGCTCTAGCGGGCTCTGGGGCATGGGGTTATCGTGACCACTCAGTCATTCATCCTTCACAGGTCGTTAAAATGATTGAGTTGAATGACAATAAAACATCTGTTGTACTCGTGACCTTTTGAATTGGTAGCGAGACCGCTGGCGCTTGCCTGGCGGAGTTGTACACGGCGGCAGGAGTGTAGGCAATGGTAATTCATCTGCGTAGGGTTGGAATTTATTTTTCACGAGTGGCACTTACTACTGCTGTCCCACGGGAGCAGGGCTGCACTGCGTAGGGGGAGTTGCCTTGTTTTTGCTACTAGAGGTGTCTTTTGTGCCTCTCCATAACGCACATTACTCTCTTATTGTTACTGCTGTCCCACGTTGGATGTTCACTGCCTCCGAGATTTGGGTTGTGTTTCAACGTTTTATGCTGTGATTACTCGTACTGTGTTACGCCTTGCTTCAGTGCTTCTGTTTGTTGACGGCCCCTTGCTCCCTCGCATGCATGCCTCATTGGTCTCCCGCAGCGCTGGTGGCTCAGTGGACTAATGCATCCACTATAGGGGCCTGTGTTCAACCTCATAATCACAGGTTCATATCCCAGTGAGTGCTATTGTCTCGGCTCGGATGGGTCCTGGTATCCCAGGTTTTGCGGGTGCAACATACTCTTGGTGAGTGGTCTATATCCATATTTTAACTTGTAAGGGGTCTCTGCCACTTGTGGCTGCGCTGGGTCTCCATTCCCTCCCGGCGTTTCGTTCATTGTGGCGAGATTTTTGTCCTTACAGCTGGAGCGGTCGACCTCAATGCTGGGTAACCGTGTTCGAGTCTCGGCAGGGACGCTCGACATCTTGTGATTCTGGGCAATTCACTGGATCACCCTGGTGCTTGTGTAGTGCGCTCTGATACCTTCGGGTCAAGTTTGCGCTGTTTGTAACTCTGGGAAAGACAGGAGTGGTTTACTGAACACGTTTACAGAAACGGAGCATCGCACATTTGTTATGAGAAGACAGCATTGGACGTCCTTGACCCTGGGGGACGGGGTTCCAGTCTCGGTACCGGCGCTCGACGTTCCGTGTCTATGTGCACTTCTCTTAATCTCCCAGTATGGTGGGATATTCTCTCTCTGCTTTCTGCTGTGGAGGCCTGTGTTCATAGGTATCAGGCTCTTCTCTTGGCACCACTCTGCTTTTCTTTTGTTTATTGTGGGCCTATGGGTAGCAGTGGACTTCTGTTCTTCGGTGCCCAGATTCCTTTCTGGGTGTCCATGCTCGTCAGGTTCCCAGGTTAGATGCACTATTATGTGCTCTGCTTGACACGGTGTTGGGCCCTTCCGGGTTTTTTCTTGATCTCTCTTTCCTCTGAGTTCCGTGGGGTGGTACTCAGTTCCTCTTGTTGAGCTGTGTGTTTTGCCATGTATGTGCTGGTTGTTCACTCATTCTTGGGCCTTTGGCCTGGAGTGTTTCCCCTTCCCAGGCTTCACTTCTGGGTTTTGGCACCTGCATGTCTGATGGGGGCGGTCCTCTGTTTGCTCCTGGGCTGCTTCTGTAGTCTCCGGGTAGGCTTTGGCTTCTGCTCCTGTTCCTGAAGTCTGGCTTTTCTTGCCCTGGGTCGCGGCAGTGGTGTCCTCTCCTCCTCCTGCTCCATGGCTCGGCGTGCGTCCCTTGCACCCTCCTCCTCATTGTGTTTTCACAGATCTCAGCTGGTGCAAGTGGTGCGTGTTCGCTTCCACTGCCTCATACTGAGGGCCCTGGTGATACCTGTTTGCCAGTAGTGAACACTGTTGTATTCCCCTCATGCTCCCGTGCACAAGTTGAGACAGGTATTACCTGGTGGTATTTTTACTGGGTCCAAACTGGAATGGCATGGTGTGCAAAAGTAATCATTGGATTTGGGCCCAGATCTCTGTACTGGGCTGAATTCATGATGTTGTTTTGCTTTCTGTCCATCATTTGTTTTTTTTGCATTTTCACTCGAGTGGGACAGGTTTGCCCAGTCGTGGGTCCCGTGCTCTCCATGCCACTGGTTTCAAGCAATCCTGGCTGAATGGGTCCGGTCCCACGTGCTGTGGCTCTGTGGTTGATCTCCCCCCTTGGATGGCTGTCCCCCTTCGTCTGGTTTTGCGTGGCCCCCTGGCTGTTAATGTCTGGTTTGCCTACCCTGATGAGGTCCTTCTGTGGGGTGGGTTTTGGGCTCCTTGTGCCTGGGTGACTGGAGGTGCTTGCCCGGTCTGTCTGTTGGGGGTCCTCCCCGTCTGGTTGGTCCCGGTGCTCTGTGGGTTTTCCCGACTTAGCATGTTCCCGTGGATGTCCCTTCTCTTGCCCCGGTGGCTCCCTTCCCGCCCTGTCTGCCAGTACGGCTGGTGGTCTTTGTGTTCTGGTCTCCCCTTCCCGGGTGTTGGCGGCCTTTTCGGCCTGTGGGGCGTGTATGGGTTCCCGGTCTGTGCTGGGTCGGTTGGTACACCTTTTGGCGGATTTCTCGTCTGCCTTCTGTTGCCCGTTCCTTGGCTTGTTTTTGTCCCTGCCCTGCTAGGGCTTCTTGTGCTCTACTGGGCGGTTTGTACACTGCCTCGTTCTCTGGGGGGTTTGTGGGCTTGCCTCAGCGCTTTCTTCCGGTTTGTGTCCCTGGGGCTGGTTTTTCCTGCCTTCTTCTCCGGGCTCACTGCTTTGCGCCTGGGCTTGTTTGCCTGGCCGAGATGTTTATCCTGTTGGTGGGGCTCGCCTGGGTGCTTCCCGATTCTGCTCGTGCGGATGGTGGCCCTGGGTGATTTTGTTCAGTGGTCCATGTTGTGCCTGTGTGGGCGCTGGCTCACTCGGGTCTGGGTTTTCGTATCCTGCCACGGTTTTTTATTTATCCCTTGGGGCTTTTTGTTCAAACAGTGCTTGTGATTGTCCGGGGGTGCTGGTTATCCTGGTTCTCTTCCCCGGTCAGGGCTTGGCACTCCCTGTGCGGGTTGGATCCTCTTCTTCTTTGTCCCTGGTTTTGGGGTACTGGGTCCTGCCGGCTCGGGTTTGTTCCCTGGGGGTGTTGACATTTCTCGGGCTCGTTCCGCCCGGCTCTTCTGTCTTTCTCGCCTTTGGTGAGTTGCTGCCTGTGACCTTGCCCCTGTGTTCAGTCCAGTTCCTGTCCAATCTCCGTTAGTCGGCTGGGTCGGTCCTGGGTGTTGGTTGTGCATTTGGCCCCCTGGGTGCTCGCGTCGGCGGCTCATTTGTTGCATGTGGAACTTTGCGGGGGCGGTTTGCTTGTCCCCTGCACTGGGCTGTCTTGCTTGTTCGTTCTGCATTCCTTCTCCTTCTTAGTTCGTTATGCTTTCTTGTGCATGAGGTCCCCTGGTGGGTGTTCGCCTTCCTGTTTGGGGCTTGGCCTTGGTTCTCTTTGGTGCCCTTGATGGGGGAGTCGCTTTGTTGTGGTTTCCTGCGGCTCCCGGGGTCTGTTTTGCCTTGCACCTGCCTGGACCTTATCGTTGCTGTCC
Source organism: Triturus cristatus (assembly GCF_964204655.1). Classification (NCBI taxonomy): domain Eukaryota; kingdom Metazoa; phylum Chordata; class Amphibia; order Caudata; family Salamandridae; genus Triturus; species Triturus cristatus. The sequence continues at coordinate 1,074,058,141 of NC_140585.1, read as the reverse complement.
CACTCCCGTCCGGGGATCCTTTGGGCGGCTGTGGTCTCTGTCCTGTCTGCCTCTCCTTGCTGGTGGGGTTTGGGTGACCTTCATTTTTGTTGTTCGGGTGGAGTGCTGGTTTCCTCTTCTGCACCTTCGTCCGTTCTTGTGGCTCCTGCCGGTCTGGGTTGGTTCCATCTGGTTCCTCTGCTTCTGCCCTTGATTGCCGCCGGGCCTGGTGGATTTTGTTTTCTTCTCCCCTCCGGTCTTTGGTTTGGGGGTGGCTCAACTCTCTCGCTGTAGGTGGTCCACCGTGCAGTGTGGATGGGCTTCGGTCGGACTGTCTCTTGCTGCTGTGGCTTTTTTGTTGGGTCCCTGTGGTGGGGTTGCCCTCTTTTTCTTCAGTTCCTATAGAGCCCCAGTGACTCTTGTACTGCGGTCTGGTGCCGTGCCTTCTCTGTCCTTCTTCGATCTTTGGTTGGGGTATGTTTTCTGGTGGCACTTCGTGTCTCGGGGGTCCGTGTTATTCGGCCCTCCCGGTGTCTTTCTGTCCCGGGCTGTTTTCTTCCTGCTCGTGGTTGCCTCTCTTGGGTGGTTCTTCCACTAGTCTGGCCTGTTGGGTTGGCCCTCTTCCTTGGGGGTCCCATTCTGGTCTGTTGGTTTCATGTAAGTTTCCATGAAGCCGCTTGGCTTTGATATGTGCTCACTTTGTTAGTCATGTGGCGAGGAAGACTAACAAGGAGGTAATGCCCTGGTTACTTACCGATAATCATCATTACTCCGAGTATAGTCTTCCTCGCCACATGAGTTCCCGTCCCTCCCTGTCTGGCTATCGGCTTATTGTTTTTCTGCTTGGTATTTCAGGCTGAAGGGTTGGGCCGGCCCGCCTCTTATAGAGGTCAAGGGTGTATTGGGTCAGCCATATTGGGAAGTGATGGAAGGCATGGGAGGCTGACTTGTTTTTGCTTTGGAGGCTTCTGGTGTGGAGCTGAAGCTCACTTGTTAGTCATGTGGCGAGGAAGACTATACTCGGAGTAATGAAGATTACCGGTAAGTAACCAGGGAATGATTGTTTATGTGCAGGAAGGTGTCCCTTCCAGCACAAACAATCATTTAAAAAGAAATGCAGTTTTGCAACTTCTATGTGTGCTGCTTTTGTAACGCTGCTTTGCATTACAAAATAGCATTTAAAGATTGCTTATGTGCAGGAAGGAGGACCTTCCTGCATATAAACAATTTCCCCCTCAACACAGGCAACCTTTAACTATGGAGCAAGGGTGTCTGTGTTGGCAGTAGGCAGCTAAAGTTAGCGCTAGCTCAGGGGGAAACGCAGGGCTGCACCATATTCTCATAAATATGGTGCAGCCCTGCGTTTCTAAAGTGACGAAGCGTGGCATTAGCCTTCTTAGCTTAAGACACGCTTCGCCACTTTATTGTATATATGCCCCTTAGTGTTAGAGGATGTTAGACTTTGTTCAGAATCACTAAGCAGAAGTTGTCTGTACCTGTCAGCCACCAAGGATGTGGTCAAGCACAAACTGATAACAAAATTTTGTGAGTTTCTGTGTGCCTGACTCCAACATGTGCATCACAATAAACATGTAGTTCAGGAGTTGAACCCAGCTGTGGTCCCAATAGCAGCCTAGAGTGAACTAATGTCAAATGTAATATTACAATATAGTATCTTTACATCATAGGAATCATAGGAAACAAACAGGACATAACCTAGAGAAAAATAACTGCATTAATACTTATTATACAAAGTATATAGGATGTTCTTCAAAGCGCACAATATTTTCACTGCTAGGACATCAACTATTGCTAGATTACTTCCACGTTGAAGAGCATGTCATACAAATTTAGGGGAAAGCATTACACCAAACACCTCATGCAGTGCAGGGGCTGGAGCAACTTCATCCCCTTCTTCCTTTACCACCACTCTCCCTCTCTCACACATGCACATTCACTATTTCCCATCCAATGCAATTTCAGTGCAAAATGTTACCTATTGAGTGCACTAGTGTGGAAATCTTAGAAACATTTCCGTAAATAACATCACTTTCAACTTGCTTAATGAACCTGGAAGTAGTGCACCTTCCTAAGTCGATGAACCTTCGTCATCATGTTAGAATGTAGCATTTTCACAACAACATAATCTTTTGCATTTGATGTTCAGCCTATAAAAAGAGGCTTGGTTAAGGTTTAAAAGTTTATTTTCTCATTAAAAGATTAGTAGATATTTTTGTTTCTTTTATTCAGGTTAGTCAGATCACATCAATTACAGAAATAATCAAAAAGATTGGTTAGAACAGGCATAGACTATAACAGCATCTTCCATTCAGAATACTTTGGCAGTCTTGGTACGTCGTTCAAGAGGCATTTTTCCAAGTTGGTGGTCCCATTGATGTAACACTGTCTGGTTCCCGCCACCTCTGCCAGGATTTCTCACCCCACAGCGATGGAGTAACAGGCTGCAGCTGTATATGCACAGATATATTAAAGTGACAAGTGCCTAAAAATGCTAAAGAAGAAGAGATCCCATCTAGTGACAAGTAAAACATTCTCATAAGCCGACCTCCCTTGCGCAATAAAGTGCCATGTGCTTTTATGACCACATGTAGGCTCTTGGTGTTTTTTAATGTGCGAGTAGTTGTCCCAGTTGGTCAAATGGTCTCAGATCCTCAACCCTTTTTCCTAGTTCGAGCTTCCTTCTTTGCATATACCGCTTTTTCCAGGTTGGACACCAATAACAGCCGAGCGAACCATTGCTGAAAAGAAAGAAGGTTAACATCAAGCCAGGCTGAGGCAATGCACAGCCTGAAAATAGCTATAGCAATACATATCAAATCCCCTCCCTCACCTCGTCCCACATTGGTGCCGATCACGATCCGGTAAAAACCGGGTACGAACCGTCGGACGGAGCATATTCTCCGTCCGACGCGTACCCGGTCGTCAATTTCTACAAACAAGGAATTACGATTCGCACGGGTACACCATGACCGTACGATTCGTAAAAAAGTCCGACCGAACAAAAAAACACCTACCAATGCGATCCGGGAAAGCGCCGACCTGACGTCGGGACGCTCGCAGCCAGCCATTCACGACCCAGGAATCACGATTCGCACCGACGTCACCCCGCACGGTGAATATTTTGCGGCAGCCAAAAACTGCCGGGAAATCAGGACGACGCGAACAAGGACCACCAGTACGCGACGGACAGACGACGACGCGAACAAGGAGGACCAGTACGTGACGGACACACAGGACGACGCCACCAAGGAGGACCCGTACGCGACAGGACGACGCGATTGGAGTACCAGTACGCGACGGACAGACATGGACCCGAACCTACGAGTCATCCCTGCCCTCATAGCAGTCCACCTGCTCTACAGGCACCGACGCAGACGCCGCAGAAGGTCAGAATAACTAAGGGAGGGGGGAAAGTGGGGTGGGGTGGGGGTGGCACGACCAGGGCAGACCACAAAACAACCACATAAGTCACACATGGCCTGGACATACCTGACTCCCATGCCCTGGTCACCACGAGGGGGTGGGGGTGTGTCCTGATAAGCCAGCGACCGCCACAACGGAAATCCGTCACCACGCGAACCGGCAACACAACCAGACAGGTACGTCCCGTACCCACGCCTCAAGAGCGTGGGTACGAGTCGTACCACGCCCACACACACGTCACCCCAACAATGGCGGGACGGATCGTACCCACGTGGCAAAGGCCTGGGTACGGCCCGCACAAGCATCACATAGCGTGGGGACGGATATGTACGGACCCTACCCCCACCCGCGTATGCATGGAGCGTACCCCCCATGCCAACAGTGTAAGTACGACCCGTACCCCCACCCGCGTATGCATGGAGCGTCCCCCCCATGCCAACAGTGTAAGTACGACCCGTACCCCCACCCGCGTATGCATGGAGCGTCCCCCCCATGCCAACAGTGTAAGTACGACCCGTACCCCCACCCGCGTATGCATGGAGCGTACCCCCCACCCCAACAGTGTAAGTACGACTCGAACCCTCACCCGCGGACGTACGGACCTTACCCCCACCCCCACCAGTGTAAGTACGACCCGTACCCCCACCCGCGTATGCATGGAGCGTAACCCCCATGCCAACAGTGTAAGTACGACCCGTACCCCCACCCGCGTATGCATGGAGCGTACCCCCCACCCCAACAGTGTAAGTACGACTCGAACCCTCACCCGCGGACGTACGGACCGTACCCCCACCCCCACCAGTGTAAGTACGACCCGTACCCCCACCCGCGTATGCATGGAGCGTACCCCCCACCCCAACAGTGTAAGTACGACTCGAACCCTCACCCGCGGACGTACGGACCGTACCCCCACCCCCACCAGTGTAAGTACGACCCGTACCCCCACCCGCATATGCATGGAGCGTACCCCCCACCCCAACAGTGTAAGTACGACTCGAACCCTCACCCGCGGACGTACGGACCGTACCCCCACCCCCACCAGTGTAAGTACGACACGAACCCTCACCCGCGTATGCATGGAGCGTAACCCCCATGCCAACAGTGTAAGTACGACCCGTACCCCCACCCGCGTATGCATGGAGCGTACCCCCCATGCCAACAGTGTAAGTACGACCCGTACCCCCACCCGCGTATGCATGGAGCGTACCCCCCACCCCAACAGTGTAAGTACGACTCGAACCCTCACCCGCGGACGTACGGACCATACCCCCACCCCCACCAGTGTAAGTACGACCCGTACCCCCACCCGCGTATGCATGGAGCGTAACCCCCATGCCAACAGTGTAAGTACGACACGAACCCTCACCCGCGTATGCATGGAGCGTACCCCCCATGCCAACAGTGTAAGTACGACCCGTACCCCCACCCGCGTATGCATGGAGCGTACCCCCCATGCCAACAGTGTAAGTATGACCCGTACCCCCCCCGCGTATGCATGGAGCGTACCCCCCACCCCAACAGTGTAAGTACGACTCGAACCCTCACCCGCGGACGTACGGACCGTACCCCCACCCCCACCAGTGTAAGTACGACCCGTACCCCCACCCGCGTATGCATGGAGCGTACCCCCCACCCCAACAGTGTAAGTACGACTCGAACCCTCACCCGCGGACGTACGGACCGTACCCCCACCCCCACCAGTGTAAGTACGACACGAACCCTCACCCGCGTATGCATGGAGCGTACCCCCCATGCCAACAGTGTAAGTACGACCCGTACCCCCACCCGCGTATGCATGGAGCGTACCCCCCATGCCAACAGTGTAAATACGACCCGTACCCCCACCCGCGTATGCATGGAGCGTACCCCCCACCCCAACAGTGTAAGTACGACTCGAACCCTCACCCGCGGACGTACGGACCATACCCCCACCCCCACCAGTGTAAGTACGACCCGTACCCCCACCCGCGTATGCATGGAGCGTAACCCCCATGCCAACAGTGTAAGTACGACACGAACCCTCACCCGCGTATGCATGGAGCGTACCCCCCATGCCAACAGTGTAAGTACGACCCGTACCCCCACCCGCGTATGCATGGAGCGTACCCCCCATGCCAACAGTGTAAGTACGACCCGTACCCCCCCCGCGTATGCATGGAGCGTACCCCCCACCCCAACAGTGTAAGTACGACTCGAACCCTCACCCGCGGACGTACGGACCGTACCCCCACCCCCACCAGTGTAAGTACGACCCGTACCCCCACCCGCGTATGCATGGAGCGTACCCCCCACCCCAACAGTGTAAGTACGACCCGTACCCTCACCTCGAATGCATGGAGCGCACCCACACCGTGTATGTCCCAAGCGTACATATCCAGAAATTGGAGGTGTGTGTGCAGAGTCCTCCCAGCAGTGCCCAGACCCAGGAGGGGTGTGTGCAGAGTCCTCCCAGCAGTGCCCAGAGACAGGAGGGGTGGGTGTGGAGTCCTCCCAGCAGTGCCCTGAGACAGGAGGGGTGGGTGCAGAGTCCTCCCAGCAGTGCCCTGAGACAGGAGGGGTGGGTGTGGAGTCCTCCCAGCAGTGCCCTGAGACAGGAGGGGTGTAACACATGTGTGTGAGGCCAGAATCATCCACATGCATACTGGCTACAAGGGAACATGTCCCCATGAACTCATGTCAACAGACTCCACACACAAGTACAGTGATCACCAAGGATGCCACGATTGTCGCAGGTGGAGACATGGCCCTGCATGCATGGCCAAAGTAGAAGGGCTCCGTCACACACACAGCTCATGTAGACACAGCTCTGCGCTAAACATTGGGAACACCCTGCAGGGAAGAAAGCTGGGTACACAGAGGAAGGAATACACCCTGGGACAAGTGCACCATGCAGTAACTGCTTACATGAACAAAGAAAGTTAGCCAACACCTTGTGATGGCACACAGATCACAGGGTCCCACCAATGAGCAGTACACTACTACATATCCCACACACCAAAACCCTTACACACCACCCAAAACCATGTAGCAGCCCCACCAACACCAATACCAGCATAGCAGTAGTGTGATAATGAAAACACAATTAAGCTTTATTCAGCATGAGCACAATGTCCGTGGATCGCAGGCAGTTCAATCTTCACAAAGCCCATAGGGCAGTCAATGATTCTCAGCTGGATGGGGGACACAGTGGGATGCGTGTCCCCTACATTGCCTGCACAGTCAAATGGCATCGTCTTCCACACTGGTGAGGGCATCAGGGGGGGGGAAGCAACAGGCACCGCAGGGACATCAGGGCAAAGGGGAGGCGTTGTGGGTGCAGGGATGGAGGACTCCACCACAGGAGGTGGGTCAGTGCCAAAGGCGGAGGCCAGGATGGCACTACACACCTTTGCAAGGTCCTCCAGGGAGTCCCCTGCACCCGAAGGGACCTCAGGCCCCAAGGAGGGGGGGGGGGATCAGAGGGATGGGTCGCAGCGCCACCGGGGGAGGGTGGAGACAGGGGGGGAGACTCAACCACCCTGACTGGGGACCTCCTTGACCGCTTGCGTGGTGGTGTAACTGTGGGGCTCAGGGACAGAGCGGCCATGAAGGTGTCCTTGGGGGAGATGTGGCCAGGAGAGCTGAGGGGAGTGGATTTGGAGGGAGTGGACTGGGTGGAATGCGGACTCCCACTATGGCTGCGTGTCACACGTTTGCCCCCCGACCCAGTGGGTGTGCCTACCTCACCCTGTGTGTGCGTGTCAGGAGGAGTGCGGTGGACCTTCCCTGCTGGTGTGGTGCCCGTGTCTGTTGATGTGGGTGCATGCCGACGTCTGGGTGTACGTGTGACAGGCATGGGAGTGGGAAGTGTGGATGGGGCAGGGGTAGGTGGGGGGAGGTCGCGCTGCAGGAGACCCACTGCTGCAGTCAGTGTGGAGTCGATGGACCTCAGCAAGTTGCGTTGGTCAGCCTGCGATGAATGAATGCCCTCCAAGAAAGCCTCGATGTTGGTGAGGGTTTTGCCGTGGGCATGGAGGACATTAAGGATCGCAGCCTGACCAACCTGCAGTTGCCGCTGGATGTCCACAGACTCTGCATTGGCGGCAGCAGTGGAGACAGGGGCAGGGGGTGCGGTGCCTGGCAGGAAGGAGACATGCTGTGACCGGGCACGCTGGGAAGGGACACGAGCAAGTGGGAGGCGGCTGGTGGAAACTGAGGGGGCGGTGCGAGGTGTTGTTCCGCTGTCAGCTGCTGGTGCAGCCTCCGCCCACTCGGAGACATCGTCCCCGGACCTGTCAGCTTCGTAGTCTGATGTGCCAGTCGACAGGTCCTCGGCCACACTCTCCTCCGCCTCTGTACCACTCGATGTGCCAGACCCGATGTCACGGCTGGCACTGGTGCTCGGTCCCTCCGCCTGGTCTGTGTCCATGTCTCCCTCTGTGTCCCCCGACGATGCTGTGGGCAGGGTGGAGAGACAGAAATAATCAGACATCTGTACACATCTGTCACATGAGTCCAATCCACATAGGTAACATTGCATGGCCTGAAAAAGAAGATCCCTAACATCTACTGAACAGGGTACCGATGTAGGGCATGAAACACACAGTTGGTTGAGCCACCATGCCACTGAAATACCATGGAGAGCATGAGACAATAGCTAAACACAGGAAAAGGAGTCTGACATAGCACCCAGGCCCTGGGGACAATCCAGCACTGCATCTGCACCACACAGCGTTGGCGAAAATACCGATGACCAGGGACCATATCCATGAACTTGAGACACATGCTGCATAGGTAATGCTGAAAACATGCACAACATGACTCTGTCACTGCACATTGCGTGTGTGTCCAGACACATCACACACTGCCCAGACCCAGCAAGTGGTAATCAGGATTTTACACATAGGCATTGCCCGCCCCAACAAGACCCTACACGAGGCAAATTGTTGAGACACAGGTGGCACCAACATCTCATAGTCTGGGTGATACACACAGGGGCAGGCAAAAAGCGAGATTGAACGCCAAACAGCCAAGGTGCGCCTGTACAAATAATGTGGTACCAGTGCCCATCCTCAGATGAGTATAGCAAGACACACAGGCACTGGCAACTGTGAGTATGAAGAAGGACAATCAGGTCAGGCTGCACAGTGGACACCTGTACAAAATAGCACGTCTATATACATGGTGACAGGGGACAATGGCAGAGAGCACAACTTACGCTGTAGACACTGACAGTGGCCACGTGTATGATGACACATACACCACTCAGGAAAAGGTGCCCCAGGGGACAGTAGTGGGCACGCAACTACATGCTACTGAATGGTAATGACTGCAACACACGTCACCATCCCTGCACTATGTGTATCGCACACTCATGCACATCATGTCACAGGCCACTACATGGGACATGCGCGCTGTAAGGCATGACACATGAGAGACCAACTCCCATGTCTGGAGTCAGCATCAGTGCCAACTGATATGGAACCCACATGCAGTGAACTTGACAGTGCACAGGCAATGTCCCACAACCTGTTACACACCACCCCCACACATGATGCTACAGACATTGTTCCCGTGGACAAAGCGCCAGCCTACATTACCCTGTGGAGGAGTGTCTACACACAGACCAGGGAACACATTGCAAGGAGGGGAAGGGTGGCAGGGGCACAGCGCTATACTGGGGCAAACAGGATCTGCACAGCACCTTCAAACCCTGCCAGTGAATTCATGCTACTGTGCCCTTACAAATGCCGGTGACACACAACAAACACACATGTACCTACCCCCTTCCGGCTGCTGCATCGCCTGTAAGCGCCTCTCCAGGTCTGGAAAGACCACCGGCAGCACACGCCTGTGGAGGTGGCTCAGACGGCGGCGGTTGCGGTTCTTGTGGCTCTCAGGTGAGTCCCCCAGCAGGAGCCGTGCAATCCTCCGCGTCCAGCACCGGATATCCTGCCAGCGTTTCCTCACCTGGGCCAGGCGCCGCCTCCGACCATCCACACGCCTCACGGCACTGACGGCGGTCAGCCAGATCTGCTCCTTGGCAGTGGCGCCCACCTGTGAGGTAGAACAAGTGACACCACATCAATACACCAGCCACATGTCACAGAGAGACATATGGGTACAAATTAGCTGGTTACAACAAGGCATGTCATGCAGCCAACGCATTGCACCTTTGTCATTGGGACATCATCCCCTGGTGAGGGAAAAAGCTGTACGTGCCATAGTGGGTACACAGGTGGAATGATGGCAATGTCACAATCAGTGATCTAGGCTCACACTGTGCATCACACCCACCCCTCCTGTCTCAGGGCACTGCTGGGAGTGATAGGCACCCACCCCTCCTGTCTCAGGGCACTGCTGGGAGGACTCCACACCCACCCCTCCTGTCTCAGGGCACTGCTGGGAGTGATAGGCACACACCCCTCCTGTCTCAGGGAACTGCTGGGAGTGATAGGCACACACCCCTCCTGTCTCAGGGAACTGCTGGGAGTGATAGGCACACACCCCTCCTGTCTCAGGGCACTGCTGGGAGCACACTGTACCCACCCCTCCTGTCTCAGGGCACTGCTGGGAGTGATAGGCACACACCCCTCCTGTCTCAGGGCACTGCTGGGAGGACTCCACACCCACCCCTCCTGTCTCAGGGCACTGCTGGGAGTGATAGGCACACACCCCTCCTGTCTCAGGGAACTGCTGGGAGTGATAGGCACACACCCCTCCTGTCTCAGGGCACTGCTGGGAGCACACTGTACCCACCCCTCCTGTCTCAGGGCACTGCTGGGAGTGATAGGCACACACCCCTCCTGTCTCAGGGCACTGCTGGGAGACATCAGGCACCCCCCCCCTGGAACCCCCCCAACAGTACATGGCATGTGTGTTACACCTGGACGCAATGGCCGAAGTCACAGTCACAACATAGGGACAGTCTGTGGCAGTGGCCTATGCACTCACCTGATACCCTGGTCGCCCATACAGCATGGGGTACTGAGGGAGGATCACATCCAGCAGAGCCATGTTCTCCTCCAGGGTGAATGGCTGTGTCCTCTCCACAGCCCTTGACATGGTTCCAGGGAATCAGTAGCAGCAGCTGGGTCGACGAATGCAAAGATGTGCAGGCAAGTGCTCCCTCATGGGACCAGGCTGCCTTATATGTGCCCTTCTGCCCAGTCTCATGCACAGGAGTACAGAGAGATTGGTCACTCACATTTGCATCCTATGTTTCCACCAATCCCTACAAACCTAGCAGTCTGTGTGTTCTCTATCGGTTTCATTCTCCTGCATGATGTCAGCCCCACAAACACATTGCAACAAAGTAGACACATTCCAACTGACTTCTGCTGTGCACCTTCCAGAACAATTTCGAATTTTGAACTTGGTCTCCATGACAACCAGCATGCATGTAGGCCTTAATACTTGTCCCCTATGTAATTTGGAGCATCACACACAGGTACGGTGCGTGTGGGGGCCCTAGGGCACCCCAAATGCATGGCAACGGCCCGTACATGCATGCCTACCCTCTCCATCACTATGGGTCTGCACGCGTATGCGTACCCGTAGTGGTACGGACCGTACACTCGCATCTACGCTCTCCATCAATATGGGTCTGCACGCGTATGCATACTCGTAGTGACAGTGAACGTAGATGCGAGTGTACGGTCCGTACCACTACGGGTACGCATACGCCTGCACACCCATAGTGATAGTGAGCGTAGATGCGAGTGTACGGTCCGTACCACTACGGGTACGCATACTCGTGCAGACCCATAGTGATAGAGAGCGTAGATGCGAGTGTACGGTCCGTACCACTACGGGTACGCATACGCGTGCAGACCCATAGTGATAGAGAGCGTAGATGCGAGTGTACGGTCCGTACCACTACGGGTACGCATACGCGTGCAGACCCATAGTGATAGAGAGCGTAGATGCGAGTGTACGGTCCGTACCACTACGGGTACGCATACGCGTGCAGACCCATAGTGATAGGGCCGTACACTCGCATCTACGCTCTCTATCACTATGGGTCTGCACGCGTATGCGTACCCGTAGTGGTACGGACCGTACACTCACATTTACGCTCTCCATCACTATGGGTCTGCACGCGTATGCGTACCCGTAGTGACACGGACCGTACACTCGCATCTACGCTCGCCATCACGATGGGTACACATACGGCAGCACTCCCACAGTGATTTGGGAACATGCACAGGCCCTCTCAGCAGCAGTACGGCGGATTTTACACATCACTGTGGTGATAGGCGACACACATGTAGGAATAGGGCGGACATACTTGTCCATGGATGGACATACTTGTCCAGGAATGGACATCACGGCATCGTCTGTGCATTACCACATGTGTGGGGCACAGGTGTCACAGGCTGTGATGTGGAACATGCCTCCTGAGTGGAGAAGGCACCAGATGTATGATGAGATGTGTACATGTGTACTGTGTGAGGGTGCAATGTGTGCCAGGCATGCCCTTGACTCCTTTGACATGTGTGCATGTGGGACTGCGCACTTGGGGTGAGCGTCACTGGCATGGCACCGACACCAACACACGGAAGTGTCCCATGATGCCAGGTACAGGGGTCATGACACATGACTTATCACTACCCACAGTGCACAATGTGACTATGCCATATATGTGTCCGGGATTTACATCAGGTTGATGTTGTAGCACCCTCAAAAGCTGCAGCCGTTGCAGCAACCAACATGTGGCTGTGTGTAGATTGTCATTGCACACTGTTCCCAACACCATGCCACATGTGTTCTCGGATGTGAGGTGCACATGTATGCAAGGGACACGGAGTAGCGTGACAAGGCCATGTCAGCAAACTCACAAGGAATGTGTGGTGAGTCATGACATGTGCACCTTCATGGCAAGGTGTGTGGGCTGGACTAGTGTAATGTCATGTGACCTGTGGCTCAAGTGTTCCGCTGCCAGTCTCTGCAATCGGCATCACACTTCTGCTGATGTGTGGGTGTATGTCACTCCTGTCTTGCGTCGGGCAGTGCACTTGCACTGGGACACAGCTATTTCCATGGCGTGGCATGGGGAGGTTCTCAATCACCGTGTGTAGCTGGGTCTTGGAAGGAGTGTCACCTTGCATCCATACGTGTCCTGGGCATGTAGCACATGCCTGACTCCCTATGTGGCATGTGTGTATTGCCAGATTTACATGTGCTCAGTAGACATGAGTTGTTATCGTAGTGAACTCACTCTTCCTTGTCACTTCCAAATTACTGCAGAGCGCCTCCTGTTGCCCGAAGAATTCCAGACTTGGCCACCATGCAGGAGAATGACAGTATCCGGCTCTACCGCTTCACCCAACCGTTGATTCTGGAGCTGACGGCGAGACTGGCACCACACCTGCAACCGCTGCACAGGTATCCCACGGCACTGACACCCCAGCTGAAGGTAATGTCTGCCCTACATTTCCTTGCCACGGGTACCTTTCAATATACCATAGCTCATGTTGGTGGCATGTCCCAGAGCATGTTCAGCGGTGTGCTGCATGATTTCTTAGAGGCCATGTTGATTCACCTGGATGACTTCATCAAGTTCCCAACCCCTGAACAGATGACTGAGGTCAAGCGTGGTTTCTATGCCCTGGGAGGGATGCCCCATGTCATTGGGTCCATAGATGGGACACATGTAGGTTTGGTACCACCACACGCACGGGAGGTGGCGTACCGCAATCGGAAGCACTACCACTCCATCAATGCCCTTGTGGTGTGTCTGTCCAACATGGTGATTTCACATGTCTGTGCTCGTTTCCCAGGATCAGCACACGATGCCTACATCATGAGGCGTAGCGGGATGCCTGATATGATGATGCAGCTGCGCAACGAACGAGCATGTGTTGTTGGTGGGTACAGTCTGTCTGTCCTGTATTCTGTTTGGCCGAGCAGCACTACCGCTTCGGCAGTTCTAACGATATCCATGTGCTTTCCATTTAGGGGACGCTGGCTATCCCAACATGCCTTGGCTGCTGACACCTCTCCGCAACCCCATCACGCCGGCCCAGCTCCGCTACAACACCGCCCATGGCCGGACAAGGCGAGTGATAGAGAGGACGTTTGGCATGCTGAAGAGCCGATTCCGGTACCTCCACAAGACCGGCGGCGCACTCCCATATGCCCCGGCAAAGGTTTGCAAGATCTTCATGGTCTGCTGCGTGCTGCACAACATGGCAGTTGAAAGAGCTGTGCCACTCATCCTGAATCAACATGACGAGGACCATCCACCCGTGGAGGACGAAGGGCTTGGCAATGGGGCTAGTGATGTGGAGGATGTGGAGCCGCAAGAGGACATCCGGACTCGGCTCATACGCGACTTCTTTGCTTAGTGGTGAGTACCAGTGTCTGAGTGTGCACGCCTTGGTCCCCGTGTGGCATGTGTTGTGATGTGTGTGTCCACCTGCATGTATGGCACGTGAGTCAGAGGTGTGTGTGGGTGTGTCACTGGAGTGATGGTGGCAGTGATGGTAGTATTTCCCCAGTCATAATTGTGACCTAGCATGTTGTCATCCATACATGTGTCGAGTCAATGCACATGCAAGTGGCTGTGCTTTTTGTGGCTGACTTCTTGTGTGTCTCTCTTCCCCAGGTACCTGCGCATGCCATCTGCTGGTTGCATTGTTGTGGCACTGCTATTCCTCATGGACATGGCATCGTGGGCTGACTCAGCGTTACAGGCACGGACACGTTTGGAAGTCTCCATGGGGTAAGGGATGCATCTGGGGTGTATTGGGTGTGGCAGTTGTTCACGATGTGTGCACACTGCCCAGGTCGGGGTTTGGTTCCTCTGCAGTCATGTGGCATCCCCATGGGACACGACATGCAGCTGGGTACACCAGAATAGATGGGCTGCCTGGTTGTCAGTCATCAGTGATGGGATGGTGGATTGTGATGATGGCATCAATGTGTGTGACACTGCCCTCGGACACATACGGTTGACATTGGCTTGACATGGCGTGGGACTTCCACATCAGCGGATCTATGGTGTATGGCAGGCTCTCCGTGTGCAGCTGTGGGTATTTAGCTGTTAGCCGACGCTTGTGTGCCAGTACCATGGCTATCACGCATTTGTGCTGCAGAAGGGGGGTGCCAGTGTTTGAGCCACATGTTACTCCACATGATGTGTTCATGTGTACTTCAAGTTGCCTCTGCAATCCCAAAAACATGACTATTAAAGGTGTCCCTATGCCTCCAAGGTGCCTCTGCTCAGTCAATGCTGGTGTGTTGGCACGGTGCATCCTGCATGTCTGGCATGGTATTCCCAGATTGTGGCTATGTGTCAATGTGTCGAGTGGCAAGATGCAAGCTGTGTGTGTGTGCTGAGACTGTGTATTGGGCATGATGTCCATGACTGTGTGGGTAGTGTGACATGTGCCATCCCCATGCATCCAACGTTGTCCAGGCCCCCATTCTCTGCATCCACCGGACTCAAGCTTGCAGGACATGGTTCTGCCACCTGTCTACACGTACCTGGGTGCCCCCCAGGACACGGGCCAGGTTCCCTGACCTCTGCGCATGACTGTTGCTGTACTCAATGTGTCTGTCAGCACGGTTGTTCGGCCACCCCCTCAGATGGTTCTGCACATCACGGGTGTGTATGGTGCTCCATGTCTGTCTTGCCTAATAAACTGTGACCCATGTGTCCTGTGCCAGACTCAGGCCCCAGGGTGTGGATGGTTGAAGTGAACAGATGACTCAGGCATGTTTAGACTGTACAAGACACATGTTAGGTAATAATGCTACCAGCAGGCATCTACTCTTAATAGTGTGATTTATTAGGGGGGGGGGGGGACAAAGTGGGGGGCTTTCCGGGATTAGGGAATCCAAAGTTCAGTAGGGGAGTTGGTGTCCTTGCCATTGGAAATCCTCAGAGTCCATGCCACAGTCTTTGTCAACATTGGTCAGCCAGTGACCAGCAGGGCCATGTGGCAGAGAATGTCTCTTGATGCTGTGATGCTGTTGCTCCAGTGGGCCAGGTGCCAGGCCAGGTGTCCTGGGCGATGGTGATGTAGCAGCCACCCTCACGGTCCTTTCCGTGGACGACCCGGCTTCCTGCGGGGAACCTCAGCAGCAGGCCGTGACGACGTCTGGGATGCTCCGTCGGATGTTTCCTCCTCCTCCTCATGATCCCTCCCTGTGGGTGGTGATGTTCTCCGCCTTCTGGCACAGGGAGGGTCGGCCATGGTGTCGGCCATCCGACGGAGTTCAGCGTGAATCCCCTGGGACGCCGTCACTTGCTCAGCCTGTCTGTCCTCCATCCTCCGTTGGTGTAGCTGTAGACAGGCTATTAGCTCCGCATGTTGCTGGGCCTGCTGGACCTTGATCCCCTCGAGGACGGACACAACCTGGGCCATGCCCGTGGTGTCCTGCCGGTATGAGTCCAGGATGTTACGGACATGTGAAAATACCGGATCCCCAGCCAACTGGTCAGGCTCGCGCCTCCGCCGTCCTCCACTCCCACCACCCCTGCCCACTTGCGTCTGGCCTGCACTTGTGGGCACATCGGGTCTCCGGGACCCCTGAGGGGTGGCATTGGCGTTGTCGCCTGCCTCCTCCTGGGTGCCCGGGACACCGTGTCCCTCCTGGCGAGCCTGGCTGCATTGTGGTGTTGGGGCAGGGATCCTGGGTGTCTCCTGGGAGTGGCAGGAGTGGGGGTGGTGGTTGGCACGGTTGTACCTGACGCAGGTGCTGCAGGTGGTTGGACACCAGAGGGGCCAGGTCGCTCGGGGTCGTCCGCAGAGTGGTGAGAGTGGTCGCTGCCGGTGGGATCGGTCTCCTGCAGATCCGGGTCCTGTGAGTGTTCCCCCCCAGTGTTGGGGGGTGCAGCACGACGTTGACCTGTGTGTGAGAGAGAAAATGTTAATTTGGATCCATGCAACATCCATGTTTCATCCGTTACAAAGTTGGCACATTTCCTCTTGGAATTAGGATCTGTCTTGCATTCCACTCACAGTGCACTTGTGCATGTGTGTGTCCCTTGGGCACCAATTTGGCCCCTTTAACTATGTGTGGCACAGTCTTACTTGCTGCGTCAAGTGTGACTGCAGTCAGCAGTGGAGTGTGCATGTGTGCCGAGCTATGCATTTGCGCATTCCTTGTAGCACTGTACATGTGCACATGGAGTGGATCCACACACTCATATGATGCAGGTGGCTGTCCTTGTGCTCGTGTACAGGTTGTGACATGGCCCTGCGTTTTGCCATGATGAAGAAGGGGGGTTCTGGCACTGGCCACCCTTGTCTACATGCACGCAGTCCACCTGCTGACGAGCAGACATTCCCACACACCACAGGACTGATTTGCTCTCCCTGTGTCTCCCTCCTTCTCTGTCCCCCTCTCCCTCCCTCTCTGTCCCCCTCTCCCTCCCTCTGTGTCCCCCTCTCCCTCCCTCTGTGTCCCCCTCTCCCTCCCTCTGTGTCCCCCTCTCCCTCCCTCTGTGTCCCCCTCTCCCTCCCTCTGTGTGTCAGCCTCCTCCCTCTGTCCATCTTCCTGTGTCTCCCTCCCTCTGTGTCCCCCTCTCCCTCCCTCCGTGTGTCACCCTCTGTCACCTTGGCCCAGCTTCCTGGGCACACACTGTTAGCAGATCTTTGAGTGGCCCTTGGCCTGTTGATGTGAGTTTGTTTCTGATCTCCAGGCACCCATTTTGTCTGCTGTGTGTCTGTGCGCTGCTGCTGTGGTGGTGTGTGCTGCCACTCTTTCACACTGTTGGCTGTTCATTAGCTGCTGGCATGTGCAAAACAGTGCCTTCACCCCCATGTGTTGATGCAAGGCATCCGCCATTTGCTGGCAAGTCATTCCTGTGTTGGGACACAGTGTTTGTCTGGCTGTGACCTAGGCCATATGGGCAGAGGGCATTGTTGTCTGCTTTGGAGTCGCACTATGTGATTTTTGGTGCCCAGCCTCCCGCCATCCGGGTTACCGTGTCATGTGTTGTTGTCTTCTGTGGCCTGTGACTTGACATTGTCCAGCTGGGTGCATGGGGCATGGTGGCAGCAGTGGCATGTGCCTGCTCATGGAGTGTGGTTGAGTAATGCGATGGCTTGTGGTGGTTGCGTGCCTGTTATTAATTTTGGTTGTGGTTGCAGTTCCCCCCATGTGAGGTGCGTTGTTTGTGTACTCACCCGGGTCTCGGAGTCCTTCTACTCCTTCAACTGCCTCCACCGGCAGTATGGCCATCACCCTCTCCTCCCAGGGATGGTACTGTACGGGTCTGCGGGAGGGCCCTCCTCCGGTGGCGTTGGCCTGGTCGTGTTCCTCCTGTCTCTTGGCTCTGACCCTCCTCCGCAGATCGTACCACCTGTTCTGGCAATCCTGCTTGGTCCTCCTGGTGTCCGCAACAGCATTCACAGCATCGACGATGGTCTGCCACATGGCTGTTTTGGCTGCCTGGCTGGTGCTTCTGACCAATGTTCCAAAGATCTGTGGCTCGACTCTGAGGATTTGATCAACAAGGACCTCCAACTCTCGGTGACTGAACTTTGGATTCTTGGTAGTGGGCATGGTGAGGGGTGTGGGTGGGGATGGTGTGGGTGTGGGGGGTGTGTGGATGTTGGGGGGGTGTGGATGGTTGTGTGTGTGTGTGAATGTGATGAGAGGGTGTTTGTGAGGGTGGTCGTGTGAAGGTGTGCAAGTGTAAGATGTGGTGTCGCTTGTAGTCTGGTTCTGTGGTGTCTGGCAGCAGTGGGTCTGTTGCAAAGGCTCATGGTTTGTGTGTGTGGGCCCTTTTTATTGGTCCATGGGTGGGTGTGGCAGTGTTTGAATTTTGGGTGGGTGTGTTATAAGGAGTGGTGGTGTATTGGGCCTCTGTTTGTTTTTGACAGTTGCAGGTCAGTGATTGTGTTATTTTAGTGGTTGTTGGCCATGTTTAGTGGCTGTGTGCCTTTCGAATGGTGTATTGTTGAGTTGTTTTGTTTTGTCCTTGTTGTGTACGTGCGTTTTGTGCGTGTGTACGGTGTGTACATGGGCCATTTGGTTGTACGATTTGGTCCTTGTGTGTGGCTTTGTACGACTCGTACATGCGGTTGTGATGTTGGGGCATGGGGTGCGCTCCGTACTTAGGAGGTTGTGTTGGGGGTGCGCCAGGAACGTACTGGGGTGGGGGTACGACTGGAACGTACTGGGGTGTACATAGACGGTGGTACGACACGTACAGGGGTGGGGGGGTGTACATTGACGGTGGTACGACACGTACTGGGGTGGGGGGGTGTACATTGACGGTGTTACGACACATACAGGGGTGGGGGGGTGTACATTGACGGTGGTACGATACGTACAGGGGTGGGGGTACACGGGGGTACGACACGTACAGGGGGGGGTGTACATTGACGGTGGTACGACACGTACAGGGGTGGGGGGGTGTACATTGACGGTGGTACGACACGTACTGGGGTGGGGGTACGACTGGAACGTACTGGGGTGTAGGTAGACGGGGCTGTGACACGTACTGGGGTGGGGGTGTGGCTCGAACGTACTGGGGTGTAGGTACACGGGGGGTACGACACGTACTGGGGTGGGGGTGCGACTGGAACGTACTGGGGTGTACATAGACGGTGGTACGACACGTACAGGGGTGGGGGGGTGTACATTGACGGTGGTACGACACGTACAGGGGTGGGGGTACACGGGGGTACGACACGTACAGGGGGGGGTGTACATTGACGGTGGTACGACACGTACAGGGGTGGGGGGGTGTACATTGACGGTGGTACGACACGTACTGGGGTGGGGGTACGACTGGAACGTACTGGGGTGTAGGTAGACGGGGCTGTGACACGTCCTGGGGTGGGGGTGTGGCTCGAACGTACTGGGGTGTAGGTACACGGGGGGTACGACACGTACTGGGGTGGGGGTGCGACTGGAACGTACTGGGGTGTAGGTAGACGGGGCTGTGACACGTCCTGGGGTGGGGGTGTGGCTCGAACGTACTGGGGTGTAGGTACACGGGGGGTACGACACGTACTGGGGTGGGGGTGCGACTGGAACGTACTGGGGTGTACATAGACGGTGGTACGACACGTACAGGGGTGGGGGGGTGTACATTGACGGTGGTACGACACGTACTGGGGTGGGGGTACACGGGGGTACGACACGTACAGGGGGGGGTGTACATTGACGGTGGTACGACACGTACAGGGGTGGGGGGGTGTACATTGACGGTGGTACGACACGTACTGGGGTGGGGGTACGACTGGAACGTACTGGGGTGTAGGTAGACGGGGCTGTGACACGTACTGGGGTGGGGGTGTGGCTCGAACGTACTGGGGTGTAGGTACACGGGGGGTACGACACGTACTGGGGTGGGGGTGCGACTGGAACGTACTGGGGTGTACATAGACGGTGGTACGACACGTACAGGGGTGGGGGGGTGTACATTGACGGTGGTACGACACGTACTGGGGTGGGGGTGCGACTGGAACGTACTGGGGTGTACATAGACGGGTGGGGGTATACATATACGGGGGTACGTGTCGGACGTACGGGGGCTGGGGGGAGTGTTGGGCGCGTATGCGGGCACATGTCTCCATGGTTGCTATTGGTGTTCGGTGCGGACGGTGTTTTTTCCATACGGTTGTAGGCTCGGACGCACGGGATGGATCGTGATTCCTCGGTCGGACTTGGATTTTTACGTTTGTAAAGTAAATCGTCCGAGGACGTGTCGGACACATTTTCCGACCCGAGGACGAGTGGGGAATGATTCCCGGTGCGGTTCGTATGGACTTTTTACCATGCGAATCGTGATTGCCAGTTCGTACGGCACTTGTACGATTCGTACGGTAAAAAGACCCGATACGAGTCGCACGGGGGAATTTTTTACCGGATCGTGATCGGCACCATTGTCTTGTACCCCCAACAATATCATAGAAGGGGTTAAAGTCATATTCAACAACAGTTTATCTCTAAAATAGCTAGAGATTTCCTCTAACAAAGGCAAAAGGACACCACAGATAGCAAACATATGAACTATATCTGCTCCGTAAAGAGAGCATCGTGGGCATCGAGTAACCATTCCCCACCTTCAAGATGCTAACCCACGCTCACAAGGCCCTCCACGACACCAGACCAGCATACCTGAACAGCCGACTCAAATTCCACGCACCCCAAAGGACCCTACGATCAGCCCAGCTCTCCTACGCAGTGGTCCCCCGCACCAGAAAGACCAGATCAGGAGGCCGCTCATTCTCCTTCCTCGCGGCCAGAGCCTGGAACGCCCTTCCGCTCCACCTCAGACAGATAACATCGCTGCCCATCTTCGCAAGCAACCTCAAAACCTGGCTCTTCGACAGACCCCCTCCTTGATGGACTGGAACCTGCAAACCCCCCTCCCACACCGCCAGCGCCTTGAGACCCTTACGGGTGAGTAGTCGCGCTTAACAAACACCTGATTTGATTTGATTTGATCGATCATATATGGCGCATAATATAAATAGAAGCAGGTCTTATAAAACTGAGCCTGAATATTTGCGGATAACAAAACGGATTGTGCTAATGAAAGGGCTTGATGAAAATACATATCTGTTATACCTAATTTGGACTGCCATTTAACTGAATATTTTTCCGGATCATCTTTAATTTGGTTATTCAGAAGATTGCATACTGTGCCGATTAGGGGAGGTTTAGTATCAATCAATTTTTCAATAAGTTTGATTTTAGAAAAGCCCGCCAGTCCGCAGGCCTGCCCCCTCATACGTTGTATAAAATTCCTAATTTCAAGATATTAAAAATATTCCTTGTGGCTTTGATCAAACTTTAGCGTGAAAAAGCAAAAGACACACAATTGATGGACGGAATGCAGAACAAATCAAAACATTCACCCCCAGCCTCATGGGAACAGTCCAGCCCGAACTGCCAAGCCAGGTCCTCCCTGGACCGGAAACAAGCATCCTAGGACCGATTTCAGGGTTTCACCCCTCTTCAGCCAGGATAGTTTGATTCCAGTGGCACAGTGAGCCCAGGACCCACGTCTGGGCATACCTGGCGCACCTAGGGCAAAAAAGCAAAAGACACACAATTGATGGACGGAATGCAGAACAAATCAAAACATTCACCCCCAGTCAAGAGATCTGGTTTAAATCCATCGTTCTTTTGCTCACCATGCCACCCCAGTTTAGACCTGGCCATATGAAAATCAGTCTTGACCCTCTGCCTCCTGGGAACAGTTCAGCCTGAGCTGCCAAGCCAGGTCCTCCCTGGACCAGAAACAAGCATCCTAGGACCGGTTTCGAGGTTTCACCCCTCTTCAGTCAGGATAGTTTGATTCCAGTGGCACAGTGAGCCCAGGACCCACGTCTAGGCATACCTGGTGCACTTAGGGCGAAAAAGCAAAAGACAAACAATAGATGGACAGAATGCAGAACAAATCAAAACATTCACCCCCAGTCAAGAGATCTGGTTTAAATCCATCATTCTTTTCCTCACCATGCCACCCCAGTTTAGACCTGGCCATATGAAAATCAGTCTTGACCCTCTGCCTCCTGGGAACAGTTCAGCCTGAGCTGCCAAGCCAGGTCCTCCCTGGACCAGAAACAAGCATCCTAGGACCGTTTTCAGGTTTTCACCCCTCTTCAGACAGGATAGTTTGATTCCAGTCGCACAGTGTGCCCAGGACCCACGTCTGGGCATACCTAACGCACTTAGGCTGAAAAAGCAAAAGACACATGTATGACATTGTTCTGAATTCTGTCCATCAACTGTTGTTTTTGCATATGTCACCTCGAGTGGGACGGGTGTGCCCAGACGTGGGTCCCGTTCTCTCCATGCCACTCGAATCAAGCCATCCTGGCTGAAGAGGGGTGAAACCCTGATACCTGTCCTACGATGCTTGTTTCCAGTCCCGGGAGGAAAAATATTATTTTAACTATGTTACATCCACCCACAAGGGTTAGGTGTAAGTTGTTCAACCTGCAGAGTGATTTCTTGATCTTATCGGCCAGAGGGACGAGGTTCTCATTAATGATCTTATCGGTGTTAGCCGTTGTATTAACTCCGAGGTACACAGGGTATTTTCCACTCCAGAATGCACACAGGATTTTTTCTCATTAATGATAATTTGTGTGTTATCTTTATTTTAGGGATGTTAGAAATGGGGGTCTCTACTTGGCAGAGGTAGGTACCTTTGTCCAAATAGGGACCCTTGCTTCTAGTCAGGGTAAGAGGGAAACACACTGTTGACAACCCCTGCTCACCCCCTTGGTAGCTTGGCACGAGCAGACAGGCTTATCCCCAAGGCAATGTGTAAAGTGTTTGCACCAACACCAACAATAATACAGGGGAACACCACAAAATGGTATTTATAAAAAATAGATATCTTTATCTAAAATTAGGCAAGACCAAACGACAAAAATTCCAACATACACAGTGACTCTTCTTTCTTTAGAATGTTCTTGATAGAAATTAAAATGATTGGTTCTGCAAGTCTTTAAACCAATGTAAACCAACTTTTCCAGACGTATGGAAGGCTCGTCTTAAAACCAAGGTTGTTTACTTAGACCATGCTGTTCTGAAGGCTAAGCACGCAGTGGTGAAATAAATGTGTCTCGTAACTTGTTGTCAACACAAGCTCCGATGAGCAGGCCCCGGTACTGCAGCACATCTGCTGGGCCGCTACGGGCCGTATGCGTGGGTTTAAGAAAAGGGGAACCCTCAGCTCCGGGTGAAACGTATTGGTGCAGTCAGTTGCAGCAATACGCCCCGACATACTTTTAGGTGACCCAGGTCGTCTTGGAGCGGTACTACCGCAATCCGTCTCTAAATTCAATGAATGGAGGAGGGAGGCATAACTCCGGCCCCCTCCGACACAGCTGATCTCTAAACTCAGGACCTGCTCAGCCAGCAACCCGCCCCCAGGCAACGCCACACTCTCTGCGGTCCTGGATTTCAGTCCGTGGTTACCTGGGGTGTTTGGCCTCTTCCTGGCATCTCCGGTCTTTTTTGGATGGCCACCCGGACTCACAACTGCTTTCCGGATGAACCGAGGTTTCACCCCGAGAGAGAGCACACCCCACTCTCCCACTGCGCTTGACCCGCGTTGCTAGGCAATGTCTCGCCGCAGCTCCTGCGGCAGCATGATCTTCCTCGAGCCCGGGGCCGTAGGTGGTGACGAGACACAGGGGGTTTGTAGCGGCTCCTGAGCCAGCACGTTGCAGCTGCTTGGTGCGCTCAGAAGGAAGGGTTGCTCGGTCCTGCGATTGGGCCGGTGGCGGTGAAATCTGGCAATACTTCTTGGGTGAGTGGAGGCCCAGTTGAAAGACTCGCAGCTCCTTGTGGAGGACAGCTCGGGCTGGTGACAATAGCAGCGCTTCGTTGGTCACACTGCTACTCGCAAAGGTGGGGGCTAGGCTGTCTCCGGTCACACAGCCACAGCACACGCCCCACGGCCATTCCAGGTGGCAGATAGCACACGCAGCTATCTTTCTGAGGCAGTAGAAAAGCAAAGCACTCATTCAGAAAGTGTGAGCCTCGAAATCTTTTGAAACTTTTGTAACACTGTATTTCAAGAACAGGAGGCCAGCTCTCCTCAGGCCCTTAGAGACTTCCTTACAGGGACACAGCATACAGTGAAATCCTTGTTGCAAGAGGGGGGGACAGAGCACACAGCAAAGTCCCTTGTCCTCACTCTCAGTAGAGTCAGCAAACTGCAGGACAGCCCCAGAGCACACAGTAAGGGCAGTACTTCTCAGTTTCTTCAGTTGATCTTCTTGGGCAGAGGTTCCTCTTGATTGCAGAAGTAGTCTAATTTTACTGGGGTTTCAGCTCTTACTTTTATACCCGAAAAGTCTTTGTTCTTCATGTGTTAGGGGTCCTGGATCCAGTTCAAACCAGTCCTGGGTGCACTCTGCCAGTGCACAACTTCCTCCTTTGTGAAGGTGGACCAGGGTCTTCAGACGCAACACAGGAGGTGGAGACAGCATTGTGGAAGGCAGGCACAGCCCTATTCAGACCCAAGGTGCTACTCCTCCCACCACTCCAAATGTAGATAGATCTATTCAGCCTAGTGCTGACTCACCCAGACTCTTGGAGCCACCCCAGCCCCAGTCACTCTCAAATCAGACAGTCAATCCACAGCCAGTCAGAGGCACACAGGAAGATTGAACAAGAAAATAGCCACTTTCTAAAAGTGCTATTTTCAATCACAGAATTAAAAAAACACCTTTACTAAAAGATGTGTTATTAAATTCTGAGTTCAGGGATACCAGACTCCAATGGGCTATCTCACTCCTATGGGAAGATATGCAGGTACACATGGTACACAACATTCCCCATGCTAGCCTATGGGCAAGATGGCTGATTAATAGTGGAAAACGAAATTGGCAATATTTCACTATCAGGACATAGTACACACATCAGTACATGTCCTCCCTTCCACATACACCGCACCCTGCCCATAGGGGTACCTTGAGCCTGCTATAGGGGTGTCCTATGTGCACAGGAAGGGAGAGGTAGGGCCTGGCAAGTGGGTGCTCTTGTCAGGTCAGGATGGCAGTTAGCAACTGCGTGCAGGCACTGCGGTTGCAGGCCTGATACGTCTCTTTTTGAGGGCTACTTAGGTGGGTGGCACAATCAGTGCTGCAGGCCCACTATAGTATTTGACCTACCAGCCCTAGCACACTTAGTGCACTTTACTAGGGACTTAGTGGTAAGACAAATATGCCAATCATGGATAACCAATCATCATAATAATTTATACAGGGAGCACTTGTACTTTGACACTGATCAGCAGTGGTAAAGTGCACAAAGCATCGAAATCAGCAAAAACGAAATCCAGCATAGCATAAAAAATATAGGGGGTAGAGGCAAGAAGTCAGGGAAAAACACGCCAAGGATGCCAGGTCTAACAAGTGAATATACTGAAATGTCCCCAAACCTTTGTGCCTCTACTTCAATCGCCTTGATAGAGATTTCCAGGTTAGGGGTAACCAAAGCAATGTCGTCAGTGTAGACCAGAATTTTGTATCATGGCTTTGCTGTTGGGTGAATGGTTAGGTTACTTTCTAGTCTCAATATGAGGGGATTGATATACAACACTAATAACAAAGGGGAACAGGGATAGCCCTGTAGAGTCCTCCGCAAGATCTTGAATTGTTCAGAAATTTCCCCATTTATTAAAACGCTGGCAGTAGGCTTGACATATAATGCTTCTACCACCCATGAGAAGCCAGAGTCTATCCCCATTCTCTGCATGGTGGCCCAAAGACAGAACCAGGATACCCTATCAAAAGCCTTTTCAGCTTCAAGCAGGATCATGGTCATAGGGTCTCCTGTCACCTGTGTTGCATCAAACGGAAAGATAACTCTTCTTATATGGTCAGTTCTGCGTCTCTTGGGAATAAACCCATGCTGCCATTTGGAGACGTATTTGGTAATCACTTGCGAGAACCGTGAGGCTTGAACTTTTGATTAGACTTTTGAATCCCCGTTGATTAGGGTAATCAGGAGATAAGAGTAAAGCTCCTGGATAGGTTTATTCTTTTTTGGGAATACGATGATTTTAGCCAGTGACTAAGAGTTAGGGGGGCTGCACCTTTATAAATTTGCTTGAAACGTGTTGTACTCCTTGTATTGACCGGAGAATATTTTATCAAATTTGGGAGGTATAAGATCAATACCGGCAACCTTCCCCTCTGGTAAGCTGGTCATTGCAAGAAGAATCTTCTCCGAGGAGGGGGGCCCTAAAATAGCTCTTGTTCCTCCCTGGTCAGTTGAATCAGTGACGGCAGGCATGAGACTGGTGGGGAGTGGAATAATATGCCTACCCATTCTTAGCTGGTTTCAAACTGGACCATACATCAATGAGCCGATGGTCCTGGCTTAAATTCTTTAGAGATTGCAGCACTTTTATTTTTCTTCCTGTGTCTCTGCGGTATTCATTCTTAACCCAATTACCAGGAATGTTAATGTTCAAATCTCTACACATAGCAATTGACATAGGCCAATTCACTAGCTCAATAGATACCCAATCAAAAACCCCGGGATCATCAGCTACACTATCGTACACTGAGCATAGGGTAAAAAGGGGTACAGGTTAATGGGCGAGATTCAGTAATAATCCGCCTCCCATGTGGATCCCCCCATGTTTGATTAAATTGTATTGAGTTATTGCGAGCTAAAATTCCCACCCCATGCATGCATACACTTTAAGAGATCCCCCCGATTAATCTGTACCCCAGAGTTTTTAACACATCCTTTTGTGTATCTTTGTTATGGGTTTCTTGTAGGTAGAGAAAATCCACATACAAGAGTTGTAGTCCTTGAGAGACTCTCTGCCTCTTCTGAGCATCATTTAGTCCACAAATATCAATAGTAGTGATCCATAGTTTACCTTTTCCCAGCACAAAGGTGACATGGCTACCACCTGCTCCATACCGCAACTGTGTTTGTTAAACAAACAGCTAAACTTGTTGGCAAAGAAAATACAACCAAAAGGATGAGTAGTATTTTCGAAATTTTTTGGGAACCTAATGCTAAAAAAAGAATGGAAATAGATCTTAAAAACCACTGTCTTCTATCTAAATACATTTATAATGGTTGTTTGGGAATGGTTTGTCTCTCTTTGCACTGCCTCTTTGCTGCTCGTGGTTTCTCTCAGTTGAAATCTTTTGGTCTATGTGGCAGGTACTCCGTCTTTTCCTGGATTTTCAATTGCATTTTGATACTTAAATTCCTGAATTTATAATAGGATAAATAGAAATACAAATAAAAGTAACACAACGCAAAAGAAAAATGTGAATATGAAACCCATGCATGAACCTGGTAAAATGGTTATGGCTTTTAATGTTTAATAAAGTGCTTGCTCTAGGTTAGGACAAATCACTGTTATGCTGGACCTTGCTCCAAGAAAGCGCTGGAATGGGCTCTAACTCTGTGCACACAGAATTTAACTGGTGACAATATGCCTAATTGATCTCTCACCATTATGTGTGGGTGCCTATAGGAGACTTGTGCTTCCTTTCACCGTTTCATTTGGCTGTCATCCGAGACATTTTCTAAAGTTAACCTCCATTTGAACCATCACCACTGTGTACGTGTCTACCACCTTATAAACAGGGGCATTTTCAGTACTCAATGTCAGTTCCAGAGAAGTTCAGCAAAATACCTTTGGACACTTTGACATCTACAATGTCTATGCATGAGGCACAAATAGGGGGAAAAAGTCAGAAGTATTAGCAACTCTCGATGAACTCTTAGATTTGTATTCTAGAGACTGCCTAATTTTGATAGCAGGTGATCTTAACTCGACATTTCACCCTCTCGTTATGGGTAATCATGACCCGGCCTGGGAGGAAGACGCCCGGTGGGGCATTCCAAAATTGGAACTAACTACCATAAAAAAGTGGTCAGATGTAGCCATTCAAATCAATGCTTTGTGTTTGGGAAATGGTTCCCGGCTGCAAATGGGTGGTCCGCCTCAGATAGGCAGGGTGCATGCACATTTAATATTGGATGTAGCACTAGTCGTATAGACTACCTTCTAATTAATTTACAACTGTGGGACGCCTTTGAGGATATGACAGTAAAGGATAGAATTGAGAGCGACCACAATCCTCTATGTGCATCTTTTGACTTGCTCCCAGAGAGGGCATTCATTTGACAATGCACTATGGTGACCACCCTTGATGACATGCGAAGACAAAAGTGGGCACAGTTATTAAGAAAGCCAGATACCATAGCAGCCATTAATGCAGGCATAGACGGGATATTAGCTGAGATAGAGGCTTGTGTAGCTACCTCTGAGGTCCCTGGGAACATTATCGAAATTCATAATACATTTTTTGCCCACTTACGTTCGTATTTTACGAGGCACCATAAGAGTAATGATTCACAACGGATTAAAGGTACCGCTTGGTTCACTAAGGAAAGCACTAAGGCCCGTAGGTTTTTATGGGATATGATTAAGGCTGGTGATCCGGACAAAGTACGGGCAGCTAGATCAAAATATAGAAGGGTCCAGGAGCAGGCAAAGAAAGAGTGAGATGAAAGCAGGTGGCAGGAGCTCAGATTAGCTTGCGCTAGTAACAATTCCAGGCAGTTCTGGAACATAGTGAAGTAAGTAGGGTGGAGGAGGCCATCCGACCACACCGCAGAATCATGTAACCCAGGAGCAATGGGTCAACCACTTCAAACCTCAATATGCGAGTAATGCAACTGAAGGTAACTAATCTGACCCACCACATTTGTTTTATCGAGGCACACCGTTTATAGAGGATAATGGATGGAAGAGCTCCAGGTCCAGACGGTATCCCGGCCGATATATATCTTCATGATAAGCAAAAATGGAGCAGATATATTGTTATAGTAACAAATGCAATTGCTCGAGGAGCCCCAGTGTCCAGTTCTTGGAAGGGGGCAGAGATTATCCCGGTTTTTAAAAAAGGCGACAAATCGCTCCCAGGCAATTACAAGCCTATCAGCCTGATAGACTCCTTACAAAAAATAATGGGGTGGTTAGTCTTAAATAAAGTTCAAGAGTGGATTGAAGAGCGGTCCATCTTGTCTCCCCTGCAGGCTGGGTTCAGATCGCACATTAGTACAATTGATCAGGTGTTTAGGTTCCAATTAATATACTGGAGATCGGTGGTCCTAGGCAAGGGCAGCTTATATGCCGCTTTTTTTGATCTCAAGTCAGCGTTTGACCTAGTGCCCCACAGGAAATTATGGATAGTGCTGCAAGAAATGGGGATGTTACCTGAATTGCTTTCTCTCATTGTCAGACTCCATGAGGATAACTTCACCCACATCCCCTGGGACGCTCAGGGCAACATAACCAGCTGCTTTCCCGTAGAGAAAGGCGTGCGGCAAGGTTGTGTTATGGCGCCCACATTGTTTTCTTTGTTCATTAATGGAATTGTAACATTTTTAGAGTCCATATTTCTAAATGTCAGAATTTTCCAGGGTAGGAGTAAGTGTGTTTCCGGGTTGGAAAAAGAACACCCCTATTCGTATAGGTTGTGCATGGTAAAGGGTTCCTCAACAGTGAAGCTATTCATCCTCGAGAAAAATAGGTAAATATGCTCGTGTAAATACTGCATGCTGTTGTTGTGAAAGGCAATACTGTTTTATTCTTCTTTTTAAAACTCCAAAGTGTTTTTTTTTTTATAAAGAAAATCGCTCAAAAGTCAACATTTTACATTCAGTTTTATTTCTATGCCCGGGATGACTTTTCTCGATGTTTCTTTGTTCCGGGGGATGGGGAGGGAAGGGCAGGGAAAGGAAATCTTAAGGTTTTGTTGTTTAACTCTGTCTTAAATGTGAGCATTGATTCATAGCCTAAAGAGGTTCGTTATCACTAGCAGTTGGTACACAGGATCTCATTGTACTGGGAGGAATTATAAGGTCACTTTGAATGAGGTACAAACAAGGTATCATTTTAGGATGGCCAATGCCTTATGCTTTTCCAGGAATATGCACATTTTTGCATGCCAGTGATGCGGAAAGAAACAGACTCATAATTTGTTTTACATCAGTAGATCTTCAATGCTCTCCATTCCTTATATTTCTCCTAAAGAACCTTCATGATTGCTGACAAGGAGTGTTGCATGGAGAGAGAGGTGGTTGAAGCTGGCTGGTTGAGCTATTGTAGTGAATGCTAACCAGTCATTCAGCATCAGATGAGAGTCTCTCCCTAAACAACAGTGTTTCATGGCTTGGACTGTTGCCAAGGACCATGAATAAGAATACTATTTCAAATGAAAGGGTGGCACGTTGTTGAGCAATTTTTATGGCCGCAAAAACACAAAATGAAATGCGGACATGAAGAAGGAGTAACTTTACATTGCGTACCAAAAATAGGGATTTCAAATGTCCTTGTGAGATTCTGGGTGTGAAGTCAAGTGTATATTTTGTCCTTTTTCTGACCTTTCATGCTGTACCCAGATTGTAGTTTATGGGTTCTATTTGAATACGTTTGTTAGGAAATTACCCTCCCTGAAAGGTCATCCAAAACCTTTTGCCTTCCTCCTCCTCTTTTTGTTTTATAAACAAATGTTATTGTGTCAATAGCCAAATACAGTATGGAGCTACCAAACACGGGAAGCGATCGCCATGAATTACACTGCATACTATTGATATTGACATCTGATTTATATTCCCTGCAAATTATATTAATATGGTACAATAAAAAATGAACATTTCGAACCCAAACCCTGTGGCTGCACCAAAGCTGCATTCCGTCATGTCTCTGTTACCTTGCTGCCCTATTTGATGCATAAATTGCCCTCTCCTACCCACCACTATCTTGCTTCCCACGCACCAATGCTGATACGTGTGTTCCTGTCAGGGTCATAGGCTCCAGGTATAGGCCTCGGTATTCGGCCCATCTCTTCCAGACTTTGGAATGTTTCTGCTGGCAACCCCTAGCCTTAAACACTGGCAGCTCCATTCCCATGCAAAAGCTTAACCCCCTTTTCCAGGCGGTCAGTGATAGTGGGGCAGTGGCCTTCCACATCCTCGCGATATCCCATTTAGCCAGGGTAAGTCCCAGCATCAGTAGGTGACGGGTATAGATGTTGACACTGATACACTCTGTGATATGTAGGATTCCTAATCGTGGTGGTATGGGGATGTCCCACACCAGAATCTCTGAGAAGCATGCTATAACCCCGCCAAAACATTTTGATGGCTGTACAATGCCATATCGTATGTATAAGAGAACCTTCCACTTGCCCACATCGGAAACATTCTGGAGATGACACCAGACCCGCCCTCCACAAGTCTCTGTCTGGTGTAATATACCCGGTGTGGGTACTTACACAGGATAAGGAGTAACTGGGTTCCTATTGCTGCCCCGAGCAGAGTGCCAGCGCCTCTGCCCAGTTGTCTCCATCCAATTGGCCTAGGTCCAATATCCACGTCTCTCTCAGTGTGTCCAGTGTAGTGGAGCTGTTTGTTACAAAGGACTGATATATTTTGGCAATTTTGTCATCCCGTAGGTCTCCTATAAAAACACCTTGGATTCAATTGAATTCAGGGAGGGTAGCCAGGTTTCAGATGTGGGAGGAGATGGCATGGTGAAATTGGAGATACTTGTAAAATTGGGTTCGAGGCATGTTATACTCCTTTTGAAGATCCTGAAATCATTTCAAGATCGTTCCCCGCATGACATCCCCAATGTAGAAATACCAATACTCTCCCATCCCTGGAAGCCAGCCAGTGTAGCTAACTGGGAATGGCCTTCATTATGCCACAGAGGGGTCTCACCTGTTAATCTACCAACCATCCCATCTTACGGAGTGATTGTTTCCATAGTTTGAACACCACTTGCGTCGCAGACAGCATGGTTTGGAGCAGCGATCCTGAATATAAGAGAGTGTGGAAGGTTACGTCTCCCATCAGCCAGCGTTCCACGGCATATGCCAGATCCCGTCTATCCATGTACCATAGTTCATTAAGCAACAATGGATGCGAGGCCGCTTAATGGGACTGAGCATAGGCCGTGGCAAGTCCCCCACAATACTTGTACTAGAAACAGGTTTGCAAGACAACCCTGGTGGTGCCCCCTCCCCACAAAAACTGCCCAAGGGCCACGTTCACGTGATGAAACAAGGCTTGTAATATCAAGTAGGGATGGTTCTGCAGCTGGTACAGCAGACGAGGAAGCAAGACTATTTTAAAGATGGCGATCTGCCATAAATAGATAGGGGCATGTGCGGCCAAGTTCTCATCTCCTCCCTTACCTGTACCCAGACTGGGGCGGGGTTCCTTTCCCAAGACATTCGTTGTGAAGCTGATAGACACCCAAATACGTCACTCTATCTGTTGCTTCCTCCTCCTCTTTTTGCTGAATTTTTTTTATGAGCAATTTACCACTCCTGACCAATGCTGAAGTGCAGGTGCTTCTCCACTAAACATGGTAACATTGAGGTATACACAAGTGACATATTAGGTTACTTGTGAGTCCCTTGTAAAGTGGTATACGTTATACCCAGGGCCTGCAATCTAAATGTTACTAGTGTGCCTGCTTCACTGGTTGTGCCACCCACAAAAGCAGACTTTCAAACCTGTCTCAGCCTGCCTTTCAAGGCATGTGTGTGCAGTTTACTGCCAAACGTCACTTGGCTTTTAAACCCACATATAAAGCTTTAAACTCCCCTTTTATTACACATCTTACACATAAGTCACCCCTATGGTAGGCCCTAGGTAGCCTTAAGGGCAGGGTGCTGTGTAAGTAAAAGGTAGAACATGCACTTGAAAGTTATACATGACCTAGCAGTGACAAACAGGTAAATTAATTTTTTTCACCACTGTGAGGCCAACTTCTATCATAGGCTAGCATTGGGAATTTCAAGCTGTTATTCCTGATTAGAAAAGAGTAGCTACATCATGTTCCATATATTTGGAACAGTAATGATAAATCCACTTTACTGGTAAAGTTGGATTTACATTACTATTTTAGAAATGCCACTTTTAGTAAGTGAGAACACAAAACAATGAACCCGGCTCCGTACTACCGTACACTCCTACTACTCATGGAGTAACGAACAGTCAACTCTTTTATCTGTCTGGATGGAATTTTTATTAGACCATTCCTGTTTCTCATTAATTTAAAAATTGATCAAAACAATTTTTTGGACTGAAAAAGAAACACAGACTTATCAAATTCACACATGAACTTACATGTATATACAATTCACATTAACATACACTTAAAGACAAAAATGGACTTAGACACTGTGAAAACATTATTGGCAACAGCTTGCAACATGACAAAAGCAGCAAATGAATTCATGCAATAATCTGATGCAAAACACATTTTTGGAAAATTTACATCATATACAAAATTTAGTAATAAACATGAAAATATCCAATGTTATGAACCACATGTGTTATTACAAATCCAGCGTCAAAAGAGTGTCTGAATAGTATATCAATCCTTTATCCAATAATTTCCTTCAACTCTCGTCGCATTCAGAATTAACTAAATGCCTCCCAAAATGCCAACGTGTTTCAAGACCCAGGCGAAAAGTACTGGGACTATCATCAGGGCTTCATATAAATGGACCGGATATTCTACAAAAAACAAAATAAATAAATGATGCAAAAACAGCGTCAACCCGAACTAACTCTCTCTCTTGTGGTGAGCAGTCTAAATATCGAGTTTTAAATTTCGACCTACAAGTATATCGAGTTGTAAATATCTTAGGTAAAGAATATCGAAGTCAAGAATATCGATGGACAGAATATCGACCCCAAGGTAAGTATTATCGAAGTTAATAATATCGAAGTCATTAATATAGATTGAAGTAATATCGTAATAAAAAATTTCGATGTCAAGAATATCGATATTTTATTAGTGTAATGTATTTTAATATGTATTTTATTTGTATGTTAAAGATTATTGTAATGTATTTTAATACATTTAAAAATAAATGTTTAGAGATTAATAATTATTTAAAATATAATTTAGCGTTTTAGTATCAGTGCGGGTTGTGGGTTTATAGGGGAATAGGGTAGGAAGTAATTTAATTATAATTAATTAATTAATATGTATTGTTTAATTGGTATTTATGATTAATTAATTGTTAATTAATTACTAATTGTTAATTAAATATATTAATTGATTAATTAATTGTTAATTAATTATTATTTGTAAATTAATTTTATTAATTGGTTAATTATATAAGTTATAATTAGTTTAATATTAATATTTATTTATTGGTATTGTTAATTAATTAATTGTTAATTACTAATTAATTGGTGATTTAATTTTATTAAGTGATTAATTGATGATTACATTAATTATGTGAATTTTTATGTGTAGTGGGTTGTGGGTTTATAGGGGAATAGGGTGAGATGTAATTAAATTCAAATAATTACTGATAATTTTTATTTATTTGTAATTAATAATAATTAATTGTTAATTAATTATTAATTGGTAATTAATTGTTATTAGTACGTTAAATATAGTAAATATAAATAATTTATTATTTCATGTTATTTGTTGTTATTGCTAATTAATGTATTGTTAATTAATGATTAATTTGTGAATAATTGTAATTTGGTAGTTAATATGTATAAATTTGTAAATAATAAGTATATTAATTATAAAGAATGTATTATTAATTGTAAATAATAGAGATAAACTGATATTTAAATGTATTGTGTATTTTGTATGTGTAGTGTGTTGTGTGTTAAAGGGGGAATAGTGTGGGATGTAATTTAAAGTTATTTATATAAATATTTAATTTAAATATTTGGTTTTTAATAATACATATTTTGTAAATTAATTAATAATATGCTATATTACTAATTATTTAATTGGTTATTATGTTTATAGAATCCCTATGCTATCCAGTGCTTTCCCAACTGTTTTACTATCTGGAGTTGGAATAGTAATTTTTAACCCTACGCTATCCAGCGCTTTCCCTACTGTTTCACTTACTGGAGTGGGAATAGTAATTTGTACCCCTACGCTATCCAGCGTTTTCACTACTGTTGCACTCTCTGGAGTGGGAATAGTAATTTTTACCCCTACGCTATCCAACGCTTTCCCTTCTGTTGGACTCACTGGAGTGGGAATAGTAATTTTTACTCCTACGCTATCCAATGTTTTCCCTACTATTGCACTCTCTGGAGTTGGAATAGTAATTTTTTTCCCTACGCTATCCAACACTTTCCCTACTGTTGCACTCTCTGGAGTGGGAATAGTAATTTTTACCCTTACGCTATCCAATGCTTTCCCTACTATTGCACTCTCTGGAGTTGGAATAGTAATTTTTACCCCTACGTTATCCAACGCTTTCCCTACTGTTGCACTCTTTGGAGTTGGAATAGTAATTTTTACCCCTACGCTATCCAGCGCTTTCCCTACTGTTTCACTTACTGGAGTGGGAATAGTAATTTGTACCCCTACGCTATCCAACGCTTTCCCTACTGTTGCACTCTCTGGAGTTGGAATAGTAATTTTTACCCCTACGCTATCCAGCGCTTTTCCTACTGTTGCACTCTCTGGAGTTGGAATAGTAATTTTTACCCCTACGCTATCCAGCGCTTTCCCTACTGTTTCACTTACTGGAGTGGGAATAGTAATTTTTACCCCTACGCTATCCAGCGCTTTCCCTACTGTTGCACTTACTGGAGTGGGAATAGTAATTTGCACCCCTACGCTATCCAGCGTTTTCACTACTGTTGCATTCTCTGGAGTGGGAATAGTAATTTTTACCCCTACGCTATCCAACGGTTTCCCTACTGTTGGACTCACTGGAGTGGGAATAGTAATTTGTACCCCTACGCTATCCAGCGTTTTCACTGCTGTTGCACTCTCTGGTGTGGGAATAGTAATTTTTACCCCTATGCTATGCAATGTTTTCCCTACTGTTGCACTCATTGGAGTGGGAATAGTAATTTTTACTTCTAAGCTATCCAGCGTTTTCACTACTGTTGCACTCTCTGGAGTGGGAATAGTAATTTTTACCCCTACGCTATCCAACGCTTTCCCTACTGTTGGACTCACTGGAGTGGGAATAGTAATTTTTACCACTATGCTATCCAGTGGTTTCCCTACTGTTGCATTCTCTGTAGTTGGAATAGTAATTTTTTTCCCTACGCTATCCAACACTTTCCCTACTGTTGCACTCTCTGGAATGGGAATAGTAATTTTTGCCCTTACGCTATCCAATGCTTTCCCTACTATTGCACTCTCTGGAGTTGGAATAGTAATTTTTACCCCTACGCTATCCAACGCTTTCCCTACTGTTGCACTCTTTGGAGTTGGAATAGTAATTTTTACCCCTACGCTATCCAACGTTTTCCCTACTGTTGCACTCTCTGGAGTGGGAATAGTAATTTTTACCTTTACGCTATCCAACGCTTTCCCTACTATTGCACTCTCTGGAGTTGGAATAGTAATTTTAACCCTACGCTATCCAACGCTTTCCCTACTGTTGCACTCTTTGGAGTTGGAATAGTAATTTTACCCCTACGGTATCCAACATTTTCCTTACTGTTGCTTTTGTTGGAGTTGGACTAGTAGTTTTATTGTGTCTGATATTTCATATGTTTTGTATTATTTTTGCTATAGTAATATATCATTAATAATAAACATTATTCACATTAAAAATATTGATTATTATTTGCTATATGTAATTATTAAATATTTATTAATGTTATTATTTTATGTGTATAGATGTATTGGTAATTTTTAAAAACATTTAATAATGTATACGTTACAGAAATTATTATTAAAATTAATTATTAAGTAAGTATATATATTATATATTATATGTATATGTTTAATTAAAGTTTTATTAAATTATATATATTAATTATACATTTTAAATATTATAAAATATATTTAATTATGTTTATTTAATTTGTAAGTATAATTTGGTTTATTTTACATATATTTTTAAAGTAAAAGAAAAACGATATTTTTAATAACGATATTTTTGACATCGATATTTAATTTTTGATATTTGTGTACTTACCATG
This sequence comes from Triturus cristatus, assembly GCF_964204655.1. Lineage (NCBI taxonomy): Eukaryota > Metazoa > Chordata > Amphibia > Caudata > Salamandridae > Triturus > Triturus cristatus. The sequence continues at coordinate 1,074,021,301 of NC_140585.1, read as the reverse complement.
TTGTAGATAGGATGTCGATATTCTTGACATCGATATTTTTGTTGCGATATATTTGTAGGTCGATTTTCTGTCTGTCGAAATTATGTCATACAACCCTCTCTTGTACATGTAACTAACTTAGTGAGTACCTGGTTTCTAGAGATGGAGCGGCCACTCCAGCCTGTTTGCTCCAAGAGTTTATAGATAATACCCGTGAGGGAAAGCACGCCCGTATTTGAGCAAAAGGAAAGTCCATTACATTCAGAGTTTTGAATTGGTGAAGATGCGGTAAAGTAAGTCCTCTTGTTAATTGTGTTTTAAAGTGCTTCATGCATTTTGCCTGTTTGGATACATTGTTAAATGAGGACAATATCGTTTTTTCATTTGTAGAATAAAGATTCTTCAAGGAACTCAGTCCTGCCCATACTCTGCAGTAAAGGTACATATCTTTTTGGTGCTTCCCTCTGGAGGTGTAAGTCGAGAGTAGCAGTAGATATATTCAATACTTCTTTCATTTCAGAAATTCATACTGGCAAAGTGTTAAGGGAGCCTAGTAGGCAGTAACATAAACAAGTCCAGTGGCAGAAAAGCCAAAAACTCTTGGAGCAAACAAGCTGGAGCGACCTGATGATAGTCCCAGTACTATTCGCCTGAGTCTTGAAATGCGTTGGCATTTTTGTCTTTAAGTGTATGTTAATGTGAATTGTATTTATGTGTAAGTTCATGTGTGAATTTGATAAGTCTGTGTTTCTTTTTCAGTCCAAAAAATTGTTTTGATCAATTTTTAAATTAATAAGAAACAGGAATGGTCTGATAAAAATTCCATTTGGACAGATAAAAGAGTTGACTGCTCGTTACTCCATGAGTAGTAGGAGTGTACGGGCTCATTGTTTTGTGTTCTGAATTTTGAATAGCCCTACCTGGCCCCGGTCTGTTGGGCTTAACCCCTATAGGTTTTTGCACTTTTAGAAAGTGGACATTTCTCTGCTCTTTCTGCTCCATGTGCCTTGCAGCTGGTCTCCAATACACATCTGGGATGGGTAACAGCTACACTTTGTACATTCCTTCTAGACAACCACAAGCACAAGAAGGGTGAGTGTGACAGATAACTCATCTGAATTCACCTATATTCTGATAGCTCATCCTGATCAGGAAGGGTGGGGAAGCTGACACTTACCCACACAAAGGGCTGATTACCCCCCACAGATAGCCTGGGAGACAGGGCTGGGATGAAAGGGGATCTGTGCACTTTAAGGGTTTGCTTTGAAGTCAACCTCACTTCAACGGCATATTTGAGTATAAGTACTGGGGCTCTGACCCTACCAAGACTGTAAACAACTGTACCTGTGAATAACTTTGCCAGAAGTAAAGACTGCTGTGCTACAAGGATTGCCACTTTGCTTGACTGACTGTTCTGAAGGAACTTTTTCTTCACTTTGCGGTGCTGCCATGCTGCCAGCTGATCTCTGTCCTTCGCAGGACAAGGACTGGACCCAACTCACTTGATCCTAGAGTGACTTCAAGGGCTTGTTGGTTTGCCCCCTGTTTTGATGTCTCAGGGCCATTAAAGACTTCCTGCAACCCTGCTGCTGGACTCTGCCATCTGCAAGTTCTCCCTTGCGTTAGGTGCCCCTCCAGTACTGGCCTCAGATGTGGATTCTGCAGCTGTTTTGCTACAAAATTGATTCATCTTCAACTTTGAGCCAATCAGAACCGTAGCATCTCTTTCTACATTTACGCAGTGCAGCTCTGACGACATCTCTGCATTGCCCGATGAGGACCCGAAAGCCTGACTTGAAGCCTGACTGTAAGGCTCAATGACGACGCATGGCCTTCATCGTAAGGAGGTTCGGCGATGACGTGGGACCTGACTTTGAGGCTCAAGGACATTGCATTGCCTCGATCACAGATGGGCTTGACGACGATGCATGAGCCGTCCCTCTGTCATCTCTCCCGGCTGAAACCAAGCAGGTAGCACCCATGTTCCCCCAAGCCAATCACAATGTTATGATGCAGCCAGGGACTGCGAGCTGGGGCATGTTCCCCACCCAGGCTATAATGCAGCCTGGGTGGAGAACATGCAAAGTGTGCATGACTGTTTGGGTGGCCAAAGATGACCAGCCAAACAGTCTTGCACACATACAGTGTGCCGCCACTCCTCCCCCTGCTCCTCTGTCATCAGAGAAGCCCTGCCTGCAAAGCTGATGCAGCAGGAACAAATTCAATTATAATATCTTCGAGTTATTAATATTTTATTTTTCCTTTATTTCACTGCTGCAAAGCAGTGGGGTGACGGTCCTCTGCCTTAGCGGCCAATGTGTCAACCTGACTGCATGACTCAAAACCGACGCATCGTGCTCGTGACTTTGACCCTCTACTCCATCCAAGGTGCTTTGTACACAGGACATATGCGAGTCCTGTAGCGGCCTGCCCTCCATTGCAGTTGGCTTCCACTTTGGATTTACCGCAGTCAAGTGCGACCTCAAGTAACCTTTTAGTGCTGTTGTCTTGTAAGCACTATTTTGGGATTATTCTTTAAAAGTTCATAACTTCAGTTCGACATTTTGTTTTTTTGTTGTTTTGGTCTTGATTTACTCATAAACTTGGCTCTCTTTTTCTAAACCTGTGTGAAGTCTTCTTGTGGTGTATTCATTGTGTGTGCATGTGTGTTGCACTAATACTTTACACAGTGCCTCTTGAGATAAGCCTGACTGATCTGTGCCAAGCTAACAGAGGATGAGCACAGGTTATCTTTTAGTGTGTATATAGTTTACCCTGACAAGGATTGTGGGCCCTACTTGGACAGGGTGCATACCTCTGATAACTAGAGACCCCATTTCTAACGAATAGAGTATGTTATTACAGCTTTGTAAGATTCTGCTGTGGTGGCATTGGTGGCATTGTTGATGAACATCACACAAAATGACTGTTCTCTAACTCTTTATACATGCATGCTTTATTCATTTATGTAACTGAACATACATGATACTACTTATGGTTCATAGGAAAACAGCATGTCCCCTCATATTTTCAATGATTTCCTAAACATGACTTGTATGTTGTGTGGTTCATACATTGTATTATTAGAAGAGTATTTGCAAAAATTAAATAAACTTAAGGACCACTGAAAATAAAAGCCTGACAAGAGTCTTCATAATAAGTAGCAGCACATTGTGATGGAAATAAAAATCAATTTCCTTTTTTCCATTTCATCAGCATGTCCACATTCATTTCAATTCTGATTTTGCAAATAAAGATACTCGCTGTGAAGTCCCCGCAAAGCTCTTTTTTATTAAAATGAGCGTTGCTGAGGCCATTATCTTTCCCTAAATCTATCTGAATTCTTTTAAAGAATATATCAGTCATGTGTACATGTTCTCACAGTCTTCACTGAGAAGCAGTTGAAGTGACAATCATATCACAGCTGTCATCTACAGATAAAATTATATATAGCGAATGCACTTAATGCCTCAGTAGGTAGCTCTGTAGAACAGTTTAATTTTCCAAATAATTCTAAATTCATCCTAGCACTGTATATTTTTCTATCATATTAGATTATCAATTTGAGCAGAAATCCAATTTAAGCTCAATCAACAATACTTTAAAGAAGGTCACATAAAATAACTTGCCCAGCTTTTAGTACATGAACTAGTATGTGACCGGCTTGCTAACATTCCTTTTTTCCAAGAAAGCCATCAGTGTTTCACAGGAAAATTCCTATTTAAATATTAACCTACGGCTAAAATATGTGTTTCTGCTGCTATGAGAATGTATTTGTTCTGTTTGTACATTATTTTAAATGTGTATACTCTTGAGTGCATTTGTATATTAATCAACTGAGCTAAATGAAACATTGTGCTAATATTCTGTTTTCGGAAATTTGTGGGAGAATTCCTTGAGCATATAATGTTCTTTGTTGGCTTCAGGGACCCGGTGTCAAGTCAAACATTGACCTCAAACTTTTGGAGGAGGATCTGGAAGCTTGTCCCATTGTTGTGGCTGGGTCTTTTAGGTGCTGCAGAGAACACAACGCTTGCTTTCCATCACTCTCCATATATTATTTCAGTAGAGAAAAGACCAGTCACGAAAGTGCTGTCCATACTGTCTCAAAAACAATGTAGAAGATATTACACATTGTCTCTTCTGTGCAGAAGAGACAGAGTGTATTAGAAATGGAGGCCCTCACTATGATTGGCCCTCTAATTTGAATAGGGCCAGTAATGGTAATTATTTGCCCCATTGGACAGCGGGACTCTCGCCACTTAGGGGCCGATTCCGATGTCGGACGGACTCATCGATCTGGAACTGGGACCGACCAACCTCCTGTGGGAGGTCTCAAACCAGCAATTAGGATGCGACTGAACACTGTTCGGTTGCAATCCATTTCTTTACAATGGGAGCATGCATTCTGACCAGAATACATGCTCTCATTGTAAAGAGCTGAGGTGCAGTTCATTCCTGCACCCCGTGTCTGCCTCTGAGTGCTGGGAAATGCCAGAAACCGGTCCTAGGAAGCTGGTTTCCGGTCCAGGGAAGACATGGCTTGGCAGTTCGGGCTGGACTGTTCCCATGAGGCACAGTGTCAGACTGATTTGCATATGGCCATGTCTGACCTGGGGTGGCAGAGTGGGCTAAAGAACGGTGATGGATTAAACCCAGATCAGTTGACTGGGGGTGAGTGCTTGCATTGTTCAACACTCCGTCCATATTTCCTTTGGTTTTTGCTTTGTTCGCCAGAAGTTGGCAGGGTATGCTCAGACGTGAGTCCCTTGCTCACTTTGCCACTGGATTCAAGCAAGCCTGGCTGAAGACGGCTGAAATGCCAGAAACCGGTCCTAGGAAGCTTGTTTCCGGTCCAGGGAAGACATGGCTTGGCAGTTCGGGCTGGACTGTTCCCATGAGGCACAGGGTCAGACTGATTTGCATATGGCCATGTCTGAACTGGGGTGGCAGAGTGGGCTAAAGAACGGTGATGGATTAAACCCAGATCAGTTGACTGGGGGTGAGTGCTTGCATTGTTCAACACTCCGTCCATCATTTCCTTTGGTTTTTGCTGGGATCATCAGGGGGGCACCATAGATGCCCCATCGGGGTCGGTCAGAAATTAATCCAAACAGGAGATTACGATGCTGTAGGAATGGCTCTGACAAAGGGTCAGAGCAGTTTCCTACGGCATAGTAATTGGCCCCTTAGTGTTACTCCACCTGACATGGAGATTTAATCTGCTGCATGTCTGCAAAGTCATGCAGCATGGAAAAAGATGCAGAGGTTGTCACTGTAAGTCTGATTCCCTCATGCTCATCCCAAAAATATAAAATGTCCCTTACGTTCCGCTGGAAATACCTATATCCCTTACCATGGCATTTCTATGTGGGGGTTTTCAGGGTTACTCATAATGAGGACCCAAATGTGAAAACTATAAATACCTCAAAATGTTGAAATAAGTTTCCAGGTTTAAAGTGTTGTTATTATATGAATTAGAGTTACCACACATAGCGAGAGCCATTCAGGAAATGTTTCTGTTTTCACGATCTAATCTTGGTCCCAGAGTTTCTAAGCGCAAGGACAACTTTGGTTCAGTGACCCACAAAGGGTGATAAAAAGCTCTGTAATTTCACTGTAGTTCTTAGCAGTCTCTTTTTCCAGGTACTCTTGTCTATGTTTCCAGATACACTCTTCTGTTAATTAGATTCTATGTACATTAATAATGACAGGAATGCCACAGGTATCTTTGGATTTGGTTTATGAGTGAAGAACTTTGGAGCAATTCCCCTAAATCATAAGTGAAAGCAGAAAATGAGAAGAGAGAAGGTATGGAAGTTCAATGAGCAAGAGACAGAGGAAGAGGAACATGGATGGATGCTGATGTGTGACCAGGTGATAGGTTGTCTAAAAGACATCACAAATCCCACTAGAGGACTTGTTAATGCTTGAATTGATAATAAACATGCAAGCAATCATAACAACTTGCTTTTACCTTGAGGTTTGTACACACTTTTCTAAACTTTGCAAACAAAAGGTGTTATTGTTAGCCAAATTTTTCAGTTCACCACTCATTTAATGGATCAAAGAAGCAGTTAATTTCCTGGGATTTGAATTTATTACATGCCAGATGAGAAGCACGCAATAACTCACTAAGTCGCCCTTAATGTTAACATTAACCAGTGGCTGTTGGCACAGGTAAGAGCAGTGGGATGGTGGGATAGGGTGGAGTGAGGGGTGAAGTTGACAGATGATGGAATAGCTCAAATGAATTAAATAAATAAATAATTAAAACCACTTACCTTGTGCTCGGGCCATCGCCGAGGCGGCGATGCGACCAGCACAAGGTAAGTTGTTTATTTATTTAATTAATTAATTTTACCTATCTCATCGTCTCTCGACTTCACCCCCCCCCCCCCCACCCCGACCTGCCCACCTTGTTCACCTGTGCCGGCTGCCACTGAGCTTAATTTTAATCTTTGAGTTCCAGATTAGTGTAGTACTCGTGGCAAAGCACTTAATGCCTCGTATGAGTCAGTAAATGCTATATAAATACAATTTACAAATACAATAATGCTGGCTAGACAGAGTTTTAGTTTCGATCTTGCCTATGGGACTAATATAGAATGGTAGTAGTATAATATTTGTGCTTTGGAAGTCTTTAAACCTGCTGAATCAATGGTCTCAATATATCTCTCTTACCCTTCAATTAGAAAAGGAGTATGCAGATCCCAGAACAATTTACCAAAAGGGCTCACATGCAACCACTGTTCAATTTTGAACTCATATTAATCAAAGATCCAATGTCGATAAGCATTATCAATTAGATAAGGGAATAGATGAATACAGGTGAATAGGACTTGTTTGTTTATATTTTTGCCACATTAATCCATCAATTAATCTAGCCCCGCTTTTTTACAAATGCATGACATTTGTGTCTTTCAATCATGGTGGAGCCGAGAAGCTGAAATATGAGTGTGTGAAATTTACTATGAATTGGTTGGTGCCACAGGACTGATGTGGCAGTGGTGCAAAAGTACTGAGCTGTATGCATTATGGAAGCAAGCAACATCAAACTGAGCTAGAGGTTGCTGGTAGAGGGGACTTGTGAGACCAACCATTTACAGACATTGGGCCTGATTCACGTAGGTACTTACATGTAGTAAAGTTTCGTGGGTAGAATCTCTGCACTCATGGTGGAGTCTGCGCAATTGGGGTGGAAACTCAGCACTTGGGGCAGAATATCTGCACTGCAGTTCTCAATGCGGAGATTCTGCCTCAAGTGCGGAGACTTCGCCACAAGTGATGAGACTCATAACTTTACTACACGTAAGTACCTTTTTGAATCCGGCCAATTCTGTTCTGCTGCTTGATTGCCAAGCTTAGCATTAGGGGACTGCAGGAACTAACATGGCCCATGTTTGTACTATGGTCTGGGCTGACTCCTGAAACTCTTTTCCTGTTTTAGACATGACACGGGGCCTTAAGAATATGCCCAGGCTGTATGCCCTTCAGAGAGGAGATTTTCAGAAGATTTGTACTACCATACTTCCCCTTTCCAGATTCTAAGCTCTCCTGCCCTGTTTGGCTTGACATTAGTAGACTTCATTCACCAGTGTGCTCCTCTATTGAATCACAGAATCTTCAATTATAGGCCACAGTCTTCTATTCAGTGTGAGGCCTATGACGTAAGACTCTGCTCATGCAATTTTAGAGTCTAAGTAACAACATTTACTTAAAACTGACAAAAGTCAGTGACAAACATTTGCACTTTAAGCATATGGCTACTCCAGATAATAACACTCCATCTTCAAGTTATGAAATCTGTGTGGCTGAATGTACCCAGACCAAAGGTGGCACATTTTCTTACATCCAACGTCCCTGTGCAAATTCATCAAAAAATATTATTTCCCCTAAAACGTGCAGGTAGGTATAGTAACACGTGCTATTCTAAAACCACGTTGTTCCATCTTCTCAATTAATAAACCACTTGGTAGTAGGACTCTGCATTTCAATCTGCTTAAGAATAGCCATTTCAGGGCACTTTATTTAGCATAAGAAACATTGGTGTTGGCTATGAAAGCCTACCTACATCTCTTACTGTAAAGCAAATCAAGTCCCCATGGTTTGTCATGTCCTCTTATATAGACCATTGAAAAGCATCTAGGTGAATAGTACTGTACCAAATTGTGTTTCTGATTTTCAACAGGGACCTCATTTACAAGAAACTGAGCATCAGCATCAATGCGTCAGTTTCCTTGTGTCTACGCCAAATGTCCTTGCGACACCATGGATGTGCTGTATTTACAATACAGGGGTCCATGGCACAAGAATTTAACAGATGCTTCAGAAATTCGGACACATCAGTTGGTGCACAAGTGATGCATTGCTGGAGTTCATCATAAATTGATGCAACTGCTGTAATGCATCAGAACACATATGCGAGTCCCAGTGTAAAAGCCTTGCATCAATCCTTGTGCCTGGTCGGAGCAGGCTGAAGGATTTTGAAGCAGTAAAGTCTTAGAGTGAGGCAGGGAAATGTTGTAAGTTTCACTAGCCTACTTCTACAAGGCTTTTGTGTGTGGGAAATTCTACCCTGCATACATTGTACCTGGTGCAGGTAAAATGTGACTCAGGGATCTACAATATGACACATTGGACCCAATGCGTCAGTTTGTAGACATGGAGCAGTGCGGCGCACTGATTGTGCTGCTGCTGAAACAGAGAAAAGTGACATAGCGGTGGTGCAAACTCTCATAAATGAGGCTCTAAGTTGGTAAAAAAAACATGTTATATTCAGCAGTAGATGTAAAACACTACCTTGCATTGTTTATCTGGTTTTGTTACAACGTGTGAAGGAAGCTGATCTACTCATCATTAACCTCTGTTAGTGTCCGCCGGGTGTTGCTGTTTGAGTTGACTTACACTATGCAAAGGGGCTACATCTGATCTCTTTTTCTATTGTACATCTCCAGAGTATGCTGGCAATTGCAATCTGGGTGGACTTTATTAGGTACTTCTATTATTCCATCTTCCAAGTATATTGTTCAGCGGGTCTGTGTTATTTAGACAGTTATGAATTCTGCAACATTTCAGAAACTGCATCATTGTCAAAGACATCCTGTGGATGTTTGATTACTTCACGGTGGTTGACTGTTGAGAATATGATCTTGAACCTTGAAATCATGTGTAAGGTTAGAAAGCATTTTCTTCAATGCTGCTTTTTGGCTCCTTTTACATTACATCTTTTATTTTGGAAAAGGAATGTCACTTCATCTTGTTGAGTTGTCTAATTTCACAGATTCTCTTTTCAATATGAACTATCTAGGAGCAGGTGCAAAATGATAATTCTATAGTCCGGAGACAGGATATATAAATAATCATATTCATTCAAACCAGGAGAGAGTAAGGATGCTTCCTGATATAGAGAGTAGTGACAGTCGTAAGTTTCGAAGAATTGAAGGATGCTTTTTTCAGCGTGGTCTACATTAATTAGTTTGTAGTTTTAAGTGCCACTAGTGTTAACTGTTATATTTTGGTCTCTTTGACTTTATCAGTTAGGGTACAAAAAGGTATTGATAAAGAAGATAGCAAAAGTACCCTGCTTATGTATACATTCAGAATACCTATGTGTCTAACTCACAAATTCCCTCATTTTCACTGAAAGCTTGGTGCAGAACCACCTCTTATATGCAGACTTGTCCCAAAAGTTTTAGTTTTTTTCAGAAGCAAGCTCGAAAAGTGGGAAATTGTCTGAAAGATGAATGACCCCTTCCCCGTGGGAGTTTTTTTCAAGGCTATGGAGGTCATTTTTTTTTCTTCTGCTCGTGTTTTACCTGGCGGTGATAGACAGAAAAAAAGAACAGAAAAAGGACATCAGATTATCAACCCTAAATAGGATGGTCTGATGAACCTCCACTGATGGTGCCAACTCTGTTGGGTTTTCAATGTAGGATTTTTTATAACAAACACCGTTGTGGACTCCACTGTCAAAGAAACAATGTACTGTCATATTTGCGAGGGGCATACCAAGGGTATGGTAGACAAGTACTATGTCATGTTTGTGGGAGAATACCCTATCCAGCAAAATGGAAATCTGGCTCAGAGTCTGACCCTCCACTAGGCAGGAACTTCCTGTTGCCCAGGCTTACCTGCCATCCAAGCTGAGTGTTTGCATGAGTGCAGGCGTAGTACCTGGGTGCATACTCATAGATGAGTGCATGGGTAGTGTTTGAGGGAATGGATGAGTGCAATGGTGGTGCCTGAATGATTGGAGAAGTGCATGAATAGTGCCTGGCTGATTGCATGAGTGCAGGAGTAGTGCCTGGGTGATTGGAGGAGTGCAACAGAAGTGCCTGGGGGATTGTATGAGTTCAGGGATAGTGCCTGGGTGATTGGAGAAGTGCATGGGTAGTGCCTGAGTGTGGTGGTAGTGCCTGAGTACATGGATGAGTGCATGGGTAATGTTTGAGGGAATGGATGAGTGCAGTAGAAGTGCCTGAGTGATTAGAGGAGTGCATGAGTAGTACCTGGCTGATTGCATGAGTGCAGGGGTAGTGCCTGGGTGATTGGAGGAGTGCTTGGTTAGTGCCTGAGTGCAAGGATGAATGCATGGGTAGTGCATGGGTAGTCCCTGAGTGATTGCTTGAGTGCAGGGATAGTGCCTGAGTGCATGGGTAATGTTTAAGGTAACGGATAAGTGCAATAGAAGTGTCTGAGTGATTGGAGGAGCGCATGAGTAGTGCCTGGCTGATTGCATGAGTGCAGGGGTAGTGCCTGGGTGATTTGAGGAGTGCTTGGGTAGTGCCTGAGTGCATGGATGAGTGCATGGGTAGTGTTTGAGAGAATGAATGAGTGCAATAGTAGTGCTTGAGTGATTGGATGAGTGCATGGGTAGTGCCTGACTGATTGCATGTGTGCAGGGCTTGTATCTGTCTGATGATATCTGAAAGATTTTATTTTAAATAGTGTAAAGGTTCAACATTATTTTTATGAGAAATTAATAACACATATAAATGAACGTTATCATGCATATTATGTTATGTGTTCTTACCTTTTTTAGTAAGTTAGATCCATAACTGTGAAACTATTTTAGAATAATATCGTCATAAACTCAATTAAATCTCTTTTCAAAATTCACCATTACCTACTGTAAAGAAGAAGAATTTGTTTTATATGATGTAATGTATTACAGAAATTAAATTATTACACTTTTAAGAACACAAGATAATTTTAGAATTATATAACATTTTCAGTTTCCCTTTTTTGCTGTTCTCAGAATCTACTGAACTTCATCATACACAGTGATTTCAACGTAGTATCATCATTGAACAGCGGGGAAAAAAACAATCAACGAAATTGTGAAAAAAGCATTATTTCCAATATGTGTAGCTATATTTTTATCTATCTACAGTTTCTTAATTACGTTCAACTTGTACATTGAGTCTTTCATTACTCTCAAGTACTTTTGCTAAAATATACACTCTCATTTACATCTGGTACAATATAGACAAGAAATCTATAAACTATTGCTCTACAACACAATTTTCGAAATGCAATATCAAGTAGCACAAATAATAACCAGAACACTCATTATAACTAGTAATTGGTTCAATCCTGTCCATTTTCTGTTCACATCTTCCCACTAGACCGAATAATGTATTCAAAACTTTCATTCGAAAAAATCCAATATAAATTTGTTAATTTGTGTTCACATCTTTCCAATAGGCCGAATAATGTATTCAAAAGTTTGGCTTAAAAAATATCAAATAAGAGTTGGGTAATTTGAAAGGCAACCTAGATTTGAATTGCAAGTGGGCATCATTGCAATGTGTCCCTCCTTTATTGTACTTTAAATACACCGTATAGTGTCCAGATGGTGTAGTAGGTCCATCATGGAAAATAATAGCCACTGCTATAAAGGTTCTTCCTGAGATAGATATTTTGCTTGCAACAAAAAAAAAGGTTGGTCTCCATTTTCTTCCATTTGCTCTACAAGGTTGAAACATTAAAATGAGATATTTTCCTAGTCTTTCTATACGTAATGTAGACAACATCTCTGATTTACAATGCGAACATTTCATATCCTGATTCGCTGTTTTTACAAATTTGTTAAAAGTTACTTCTTGGCAATCTGGTATTGTCAAGTATACGAATCGTTCTGTGTCTATTTCAGTGCCGGAAGTAAATGAACACTCTTTACATTTATGATCCCATCTGTAACTTACTCCAAATAAGCCTTAAATCTGTATTCCCTCATATTCTAATACGCCAAGTATAAGCATTAGGAATTCTTGTGCATCCTGTACATTTAGAGTAAATGTCAAAGAAACAGTACATATATCCAAAATAAGTCGAACACCAGAAGCAGTATGGATTTTACTTCTGTCAGTAACCAACTGTTGAAATACATGATGTAATTAAGAAAAATCTTTATTCATGATTTCCCATAATTTCACAAAGAAGCTCTTCTAGATAAAACATGATATTCAAAATCACATTAGCATAGCAGTTGTTACCTGAACTATTTTCCAACTGGTATCCTACAATCTCATCAACAGTTTCCATTTTCATTTTCTTTACACCTTCATCATTTTCTTCAATTGTTTTCTTTTTTCTAAACATCAATTGAATGTTCAACATATTTCCATTTTGTACACACTAAAAGTTTCTCATATATGGGATATTCACCTAAATGAGGAGTATAAAGTCTTTTTAAATGATTGTACTCTCTTACACAATTTGTATCAGCACTAACCTTTTTCTCATCAAAATCAATCAAATACAAACCAGATAATGCTCTTACTCGAGACAATGCAACATATGCTATTCCCTCTTTGAACACTGTACTTCCAATATTTACCAAAGCACTGTCTATACTTAAACCTTGAGATTTATGAATAGTTACTGAATATGCAAAAGACAAAGGAAACTGTTTTCTGCGAACATACAAGTGTTTTACAAGCAAAACATGTACAACACAACGCACAATCTTTCTTGCCTCTTTAATCTGATCAAATGTTATTTTCAAAAATTCTATTCTATCTCTGTTCTGAAAATTTACAAAATCAACAACTTTTTCCATTGCTCCATTTACTAAACCTTCTTCTACATTTAAATTACGCTACAGATTATAAATGCAGGTAAAGTCTTTTCTAAGCAAGCAGTCTTAGGGGCTCATTACGATGACGGATGGAAGCCCCTCCGCACTGGTGGCGGTGGTGGAAAACGTTAATTTTCCCGCTCCGGATGCGGTCATTGCGACCACCAAACTACAATGGCCCAACAGAGGCCATTTTCCGTCCGCTGCGGTAGTTCAGGCTCTACTCTTTTTTTGCTTATGCAAGGGTGGTGGATGGAGCCAACAGAGCAAGACCGGCGTGCGGAAACACGTTCTGTCCGCCAACCAGATTACGATGTTGCAAACAGTCCCCCCCCACCGCCGCGTAAAAAACATCACATTGCGGATGGCGGAAACACTAGAACGGAGAGGAAAAGCCAATACAGAACTCATCGAAACCACCGGAGCCACCATGGATCCTGAGCTACAGGCCTTCCCGCTGTTCTACCAGCTGTACCTCCAGCAGATAAGACGCCGCCGAACTCAACAGCAGAGGTACATACCAAACATCTCCATGCAAGCAATCCCTGTACAACTACAACTCCCAGCAAGCGTGGCGGCACCACGATGAATGTGGCAACCTGCCAAATGCAAAGTGCGAGGCCCACCCATCCTCATGAGTGACCCTCGGTGCCCCTGAAGGCAATTGGGGCCAATGACGAGCCTAACAGTTGCAGAGTCGTGAAGAGGAAAGCGAGTCAGGTGGGGGGCGGCCCCAGCAGGACACGGTGCGAGCTACAGCTTACTCAGCGGAGGCACGCAGTGTCGGGCAGCACCAGCACAGACTCGAGGCACTTCAGGGCAATGAAAAGATTTGCGAGGCACTCTCAGTGACGGTGTCAGCGGGGCACGAGCACAGGCAGTCCAGCAGCTCAGTGTTGAAGGGGGAATGAGCCCAATGGTCCTGGGGCTCAGTTCAGGGGGCAAGCTCGGTTCCAAGCCCTTGGAGATTTGTTCACAAAAGCACAAGTTGAAATTTAAGTCTTTCTCAGTCTTTTCCTCTCCTTCTTGCAGCAAGGCACCCACCACAAGCCAGTCTCCCAGGTCAGAGACAGTAGTCCTCCATGCAGCTTTCCCAGGTCCTTCTCGTCGGGCAGAGGTTCTTCTTGGCGCAAACAGGATCTGATTTCTTAGGAGCAGGGCTCCTACATTTATACTACATTTATTTTGTTCTCCCAGGCCAGGGGGGCCCTTGCCTAGTTCAGTCCGGTTTCTGAGCACTTTGTTTTTGCGATGCAGGCTGTTTCTTTCAGGGTGCAGGGCAGAGCCATCAGACGCTCCACAGGGGGTGGAGCCAGCATTGTGGTGGCAGAGCACACTCCTATTCAGAGTCCAGGTGTACTCCTCCCACCCATCTATCTGCCAATCTTCCTAGTCATCACCAGGCTACCTAGCCCTGCCCATCTGGGTTTCCCCAGCCCTGTCACTCACACAAGCCAGACAGAAGATACACATCACGCAGAGGCGGGCTGAAATGGTTAGGCAAGCAAAGGCCAACTTTCTAAAAGTGGCATTTACAAACGCAGAATATTAAAATAAACCTTACTAAAAGATGTACCTTATTATTCTGAGTTCAGGCATACTAAACTCAATTTTCTACTATGTTCCCTGGGTCTGTTAGGATCATAGGATGTAACAATCTTAACAGCCCATTCTGGCCTATGAGAACAGGTAGCCTTACAATAGTGAAAAACGAAAATGGCTGTAATTCACTATTAGGACATGCCACACACATCAGGGCTTGTCCTACCTTATGCTTACAAGGTACCCTGCCCTTGGGCCTACCATAGGGGTGACTAATATGAAGTTAAGGGAAGGTTTAGGGACTGGCAAGTGTGTGCACTTGCACAGTCAGCATGACAGTACCAGACTGCACGCAGGTTCCGCAATGGCAGACCTTAGACATATTTTACCAGGCCGCTTCTTTGGGTGACACAACCAGTGCTGCAAGCCCACCAGCGGCATTTATATTTACACGCCCTGGCACTCCTGGTGCACTTTACTGGGGTCTGATAGTAAACCAAATAAGCCAATCATGGAATCCAACCAACATATACATTTTACATAGGGAGCCCTTGCACCGTGGCACTGGTTGGCAGTGGCACAGTGCTCTGAGCGGCCAACACCATAAAAACACATGAGGTACAGTGACAAAACGTGGAAGCGAGACTCACACCAAGGTGCCAGGTCTAACACGTGTCCCCTCCAGCTGAAAAGTGGGGAGAACTACCCTACCCCAGGGAGTTTCTCATCACTAAGGCGGAAAAATCTGAACAGACCGTCAGCATTGGCGTGATCTGTACCAGGGTGATGTTCCACCGTGAAATCCACACCCTGTAGGGAAATGGACCACCTCAACAGCTTTGGATTCTCACCCCTCATATGCATCAACCATCTGAGGGGCCTGTGGTCTGTCTGAACCCGGAAGTGAGACCCAAACAGGTAGGGTCTTAGCTTCTTCAGCGCCCAGACCACAGCAAATGCCTCACGCTCAATAGCACTCCATCTCTGTTCCCGTGGTAGTAACCTCCTGCTAATAAAGGCTACAGGTTGATCTAGGCCCTCTTCATTAATCTGTGAAAGAACAGCCCCCACACCATGCTCTGAAGCGTCTGTCTGAACAATAAACTCTGTGGAGAAGTTGGGAGCCAAAAGCACGGGCGCCGTGCACATAGCAGCTTTCATGGCATCAAAAGATTTCTGACAGGTGTCAGTCCAGATCACCTTCCTGGGCTGCTTCCTTGAAGTCAGCGCTGTCAAGGGGGCAACGATGTTGCCATACCCCTTGACAAACCTCCTGTAGTACCCGGTGAGACCTAGGAAGGCTCTCACCTCCGTCTGGGTTTTGGGCGACTCCCAATTCAGGATGGTTTCTATCTTGGGTTGAAGGGGTGCCACCTGGCCACTCCCAACTTGGTGTCCCAAGTACACCACCGAACCCTGCCCGATCTGGCACTTACTCGCCTTGATCGTGAGGCCTGCCCTCCGCAGCGCCATCAACACTTCCCACAGGTGGCGCAGGTGTTCCTCCCACGTGGAGCTGAACACTGCGATGTCATCCAGGTAGGCTGCACTGAACGAATCCAGTCCAACCAACACCTGGTTGACCAACCTCTGGAAGGTGGCAGGGGCATTCTTCATCCCAAAGGGCATAACCCGGAACTGGTAGTGCCCATCTGGGGTGGAAAATGCTGACCTCTCTTTGGCCCCATCGGTCAAGGCGATCTGCCAATACCCAGACATTAAATCAAACGTGCTGAGGTAGTTGGCAGCCCCTAGCCGATCTATGAGCTCATCAGCTCTGGGGATGGGGTGTGCGTCAGTCCTGGTGACCGAATTGAGTCCTCTGTAGTCCATACATGACCGGAGTTCGGGTGTGGCTCCCGGCGCTGCAGCCTTTGGGACCAAGACCACTGGGCTGGCCCAAGGACTGCTGGAGGACTCAATTACCCCAAGGGCAAACATCTTGGAGACCTCCTCCTTGATGCAGGCCCTTACCCTGTCAGTTACCCTGTAGGCCTTGTGCCGCACAGGTCTACTATCCCCAGTGTCCACATCATGGACACACCAATCAGTGACACCGGGAATCAGGGAAAACAGGTCAGAGAATTGTCCCAGTAACTGGCGACAATCGTTCTGTTGCTCAGGAGTCAGGGTGGAAGAGAGGATGACACCATCCACTGACCCATCTTGCTCCTTGGCTGACAGGAGGTCAGGAAGAGGCTCGGTCTCCTCCTCCATCCCAGCATCTGTTGCTAAGAGCATGCCCACTTGGGACCTCTCCAAGTGGGGCTTGAGGCGGTTGACATGAAGGACCCTTAAGGGGTTCCTTGGAGACTGCAAGTCCACCAAATAGGTAACAGGACTCTTGCGCTCCACCACCTCAAAGGGACCAGTCCACTTATCCTGGAGCGCACAAGGCTCCACGGGGGCCAAGACCCATACCTTCTGTCCAGGTTGAAGCTCTACCAGAGTGGCATTCTGGTCGTACCACCGCTTCATCTCCTCCTGGCTGGCTTCCAGGTTTGCCTCAGCAAGTTCCCTTAAACGCCTAGTCTGGTTTCTGAAGGCCAGCATGTAGCTATATACATTCTGGGGAGGTTTCCTGGGAGATTGCTCCCAGCCTTCCTTGACCAGACTTAGAGGTCCTCTCACTGGGTGTCCGTACAGAAGCTCAAAGGGGCTGAACCCTAGAGACTTCTGTGGCACCTCTCTGTAAGCGAGAGAAGGCATGGTAAGAGGACGTCACACTTACGCCTCATGGGTTCCTCAAGACCCATTATCATGCCCTTTAGGGTCCGGTTGAATCTCTCAACCAACCCGTTTCCTTGGGGGTGGTAAGGTGTGGTGAACTTGTAGGTTACACCACCCTCTTGCCAAAGGGATTTCATATATTTAGATATGAAATTGGTACCCCGGTCAGACACCACCTCTAGAGGGAATCCCACTCGGTATAAAATTCCCATCAGCGCACGTCCCACCACGGGGGCCGTCACTGTCCTCAGAGGGATGGCTTCCGGGTACCGGGTGGCATGGTCCACCAGGACCAGTATGAACCTATTGCCCATCGCGGTCCTGAGGTCCAGTGGCCCTACAATGTCAATCCCCACTTGCTGGAATGGGATACCGACCACAGGGAATGGCTGGAGTGGAGCCTTCTGCTTCCTTCCACTCTTCCCACTTGCCTGGCAAGTCTGGCAGGTCCTGCAGTGAGTGTCTGAACTACTGCGCATTTGGGGCCAAAAGAAGTGGGTGACAAGCCTTTCAAAGGTCTTGTCCTGCCCCAAATGTCCTGCCAATGGCACATCGTGAGCCAGCCCCAGTAGGAAGGCTCTGAAGCACTGGGGTACCACCAGCACACGGGCTGACCCAGGCTCAGCAACCTTAGGCTCAGAATACAGGAGGTTGTTCTCCCAGTAAATGAAATGTGTTCCAGACTGATCACCGTTGGCCTGGTCTGCAGCCTGCTGCCGCATACCCACGAGAGAAGGGCATTCTTTCTGCGCCCTGCAGAATTCCTCCCTGGAGGGTCCTCCTTCTTGCTGCCAATGGGTCAGCTCAGGCAGGTCCCCCAGTTCAGCTATCTGTTCCCCTGTAGGTTCCAGGGCATCCCCCTCAAGGTCTGCTTCCTCCTGGACCGTGGGAACTTCAGGGGGCGGTTTCCCGCACCCCCTGCCTCTTCTCCCTAAGGCCGGTTCCTGGGCCTCCCTCTCAGGCTCCAGGTTCTCTTGAGCACCTCTACTCGCTGTCATGGACCTTGTGGTGACACACGCCCAATCTGGCATACCCAACATCTCCAGGTGAGCGCTCCGCTCCACCTTAGCCCAAGGTGAGCTCTCCAGATCGTTCCCTGACAGACAGTCTACAGGCATGGCGAGCCTCACAGCTACCTGAAGAGTACCAGAGACCCCCCCACTCAAAGGGAACCTGAGCCACCGGGCAGTGACTCTCGGTGTTGTCGGCGGCAACAACCGGATAGAATGCTCCTGGGACAACCTGCTCCTGAGACACCAGGTGGCGCTTGACAGCCGTCACACTGGCTCCTGTGTCTCTGAGAGCATCAACCCTATGGCCATTTATGGTCACCCACTGCCTGTATTTTTTAGTGTTCTCAGGCAGCTGGGTTTGGGGGACCACTTCACGGTCTTCTAATGAGACCAGGGACATTTCTACTGAACCCCACCCACCTTGGACACCCATCTCTCCACTCAGGGCTACACTAGCCGTCTGCCGGGGGGTGGCACCAGTGGGTGCTGGTTTGCCAAACTGGCGACACTTGGGATCATTGGCAAAATGACCCAGCTCACCGCATCTGAAACAGGTCAGGGGCCCTCTTTGAACAGGGGTACCTGTCGGGGCCCCAGTCGGTTTCTGGGGTGGGGGAGGCTGAGAACCTTTCCCTTGGTTCCCTTGGGGATTACTTTGGGGCTTCCTCTGGAACTCCCTCTGTTTACCCTTGTCCCCCCCACTCTTCTGCTGGGGACCCTACCCACCTTTGGCGGAGTCTCCCATGGGACCCTCGTGGACCCTGGTGCTGAGCCAGCGGTCCGCCTCTTCAGCAAGCTTCCTAGAGTTAGTCAGCTTGCTATCTATCAGGTGTTGGCGTAGCTCAGGAAAACAATTACTGGACAAGTGCTTCCATGCCATTAAATCAAGAAGCCCTTGGAAATCATCAACCTTGCTACCCTTCACCCGACCATCCAGCGCTCTGTAAAAAAAAGTTACATACTCCACATACGTACTCCCAGGAATCTTTTTACACTCCCTGAACCTCTGTCTATACAATTCAGGAGTTAACCCATACCTGGTCATCAAAGCTTCCTTCATGTGGGGGTAAGAGTTATACATATCTGCAGGCAAATCCAAGAGTGTGTCCTGCCCTTCGCTAATGAACCGTCCCCACAACCCTGCTCCCCAATCTCTCTCAGGGACCCGGTGGGAGGACATAGCTACCTCGTAGGCCTTGATCCACTGCCCTATGTCATCATTCCTGAAATACTCTTTCACCACATCCTTAGGCATGTACACCCTTGGCTCTACCTGCACTGGTACTGGGCTGCCACCAGAGGGAGTTGTTCCCAAACTTTTCGCTTGTATCTCCAACTCCTTCAACTTCATTTCATGTTCCATTTGGATCTTTTTTTCTTCCATTGCCAACCTTTGGCTTTCCATTGTTAATCTTTGTTTCTCCATTTCCATTTGACGATTGATTTTTGCCATTTCCACTTCATGTACCCTGGTTGCAGCCCTGTCCGCCAACTCCTCTGGCGACAGGCCACCACCACCTCCATGTATGCTTCCGGGTGGATCCTCTACCACCACATTCCCTGGTGCCCGTGACTCAATCCAGGCCCTCAGCGCCTTTAGGTATTGAGCTTTGTGCCTAAATCCAGTTTTGGAAATTCCAAATTTGTTGCAAAAGCCCTTCAGCTGTGCTACTGTGTAGCTTTCTAGTTTCTCTTCTTTCCATTGTAAGTCTTCCTTGTCACTTACACTAAGGACTATGGATGGCGCTTTCTCTGCAACTTTGGAGCCAGGCATGATTAAAAAAATGGAGGTTCTTGGCAAAGCAACAGAAAAGATCAACAGTATGTGGCTGCCTTATTTGGTCTGAACTCACTACGTGGACACTAATTATTCACTGTGTATAAACTCCAAATGCAAATTCGAAAAATCCTCACAGCTGCCTCCAATGTTAGAAATGGGAACCCCTGGTTGGCGCTGGTAGGTACCAGTGACAAGCAGGGACCCTTCACTTCAAGTCAGGGCATAGGATTACCCCTAAGAATAACCCCTGCTCACCCTCAAGGTTGCGTGGCACGAGCAGACAAGGCTAATCCCCAGGCGTTATACGGTTAAGCATTTGAGGGCATACACACAGTAAACATATCAGTTGCACCACAGAGGGACACCAGTCAGGTTTCTGGTAAAATACGTAGGCTTTATGAAAATATATATTCTTATGCAGGCTTAATTACAAGACCATGAAATAACGTTTTGAAAATGCAAGCAATACTGTCTTTGGATCCGGAGTTCTCTTAATATTGTTTACATTCAGGTTTTGTGTAGAGCGGTTCCCCTGGGGGTCGGGGGGAAATACGGGTCGGTTTCAATGGGACGGACCCTCTGATCCGCGGTGCGCACTTTCAGGTGCGGTGGGCACAAAATACCTGGCAGTTCCTTGGGACGATGCGGGGCCACGAACGGACGGTCGTCGGCAGCTCTACAGGTAGGTCCGGCTCTCAGCAGCGCCACGATGCGGGACGTTGGGGCGGGACCTCCGGAGATGTGGCAGAGGAGTCGGGCTAGACCAAAGTCCCGGGACGGGGGATTCCTTCTTCGTTGAGGCTGCTTCTTCTGGGGCGGCAAGGCGGCACTTCGTGGCCTGTACGTGACGTACAGGGCAACTTCTTGGGTTCGGCGCGGCCCCGGGGGATGAGACACAGTGCGAGGATATGCTTGTAGTCGTACGCACCGGGTCGTCTCTCAGACTTGCAAGACGAGGTCGTGGCGGCTGTCGGCAGTGGCGGTGCGGCTCAGTCGTCAAGAGGAGAGTGAGTCAGGTGCGGGGCGGCCCATGCGGGACACAGTGCGAGCTACGGCTTACTCAGCGGAGGCACGCAGTGTCGGGCGGCACCACGGACTCAAGGCACTTCAGGGCAATGAAAAGATTAGCGAGGCACACTCAGCGACGGCGTCAGCGGGGCACGAGCACAGGCAGTCCAGCAGCTCAGTGTTGAAAGGGGAAAGAGCCCAATGGTCCTGGGGCTCTGTTCAGGGGGCAAGCTCGGTTCCAAGCCCTTGGAGATTTGTTCACAAAAGCACAAGTTGAAATTTAAGTCTTTCTCAGTCTTTTCCTCTCCTTCTTGCAGCAAGGCACCCACCACAGGCCAGTCTCCCAGGTCAGAGACAGTAGTCCTCCATGCAGTTTCCCAGGTCCTTCTCGTCGGGCAGAGGTTCTTCTTGGCGCAAACAGGATCTGACTTCTTAGGAGCAGGGCTCCTACATTTATACTTTATTTCTTTTGTTCTCCCAGGCCAGGGGGGCCCTTGCCTAGTTCAGTCCGGTTTCTGAGCACTTTGTTTTTGCGATGCAGGCTGTTTCTTTCAGGGTGCAGGGCAGAGCCATTAGACGCTCCAAAGGGGGTGGAGCCAGCATTGTGGTGGCAGAGCACACTCCTATTCAGAGTCCAGGTGTACTCCTCCCACCCATCTATCTGCCAATCTTCCTATTCATCACCAGGCTACCTAGCCCTGCCCATCTGGGTTTCCCCAGCCCTGTCACTCACACAAGCCAGACAGCAGATACACATCACGCAGAGGAAGGCTGAAATGGTTAGGCAAGCAAAGGCCAACTTTCTAAAAGTGGCATTTGCAAACGCAGAATATTAAAATAAACCTTACTAAAAAATGTGCATTATTATTCTGAGTTCAGGCATACTAAACTCGATTTTCTACCATGTTCCCTGGGTCTGTTAGGATCATAGGATGTAACAATCTTAACAGCCCATTCTGGCCTATGAGAACAGGTAGCCTTACAATAGTGAAAAACGAAAATGGCTGTAATTCACTATTAGGACATGCCACACACATCAGGGCTTGTCCTACCTTATGCTTACAAGGCACCCTGCCCTTGGGCCTACCATAGAGGTGACTAATATGAACTTATGGGAAGATTTAGGGACTGGCAAGTGTGTGCACTTGCGCAGTCAGCATGACAGTACCAGACTGCACGCAGGTTCCGCAATGGCAGACCTTAGACATATTTTACCAGGCCGCTTCTGTGGGTGGCACAACCAGTGCTGCAAGCCCACCAGCGGCATTTGCATTTACACGCCCTGGCACTCCTGGTGCACTTTACTGGGGTCTGATAGTAAACCAAATAAGCCAATGATGGAATCCAACCAACATATACATTTTACATAGGGAGCACTTGTACCGTGGCACTGGTTGGCAGTGGCACAGTGTTCTGGGCGGCCAACACCATAAAAACACATGAGGTACAGCGACAAAACGTGGAAGGGAAACTCACGCCAAGGTGCCAGGTCTAACACTATGCATAATCTATTTCAAATATCATTTCATTACAATAAAATAAAGACATCTGTACATTTCATTACATATTTCAAATTTCACATTTCTCTTACAATTTCCACGCTTTGAAATGTATTTTTTTTTAAATCTAAAAAAATCACTAGAAAGAATAAAGCAGTGCTGCATAATATATAACACAACTTACAAATGTGTTACTTTCCTTTAAGTAGTATTGCAGAATATCACATATCAGAAACTCTGAAAAGATTTTCTTATCCACATAATAAATGTAATACACCACTCTCAACAAGGTGAAACCAGAAATGGCAAACTTTCCCTCTCTTTCTGCACACAAATGAATGTAAATAACACATTACATTGCCTCCTACTTTTTTTAAATTGTGAAACTCATTTCTATTGGTTACACATAATACCCCTTTCTAACTGTCTTCAAATAGTGCCCAAAGTAGCCCTGTAATTTTCTGGAGTCGCGACTTCACCGTGGTGCCGCAGTGTAGCATCGTGATGGAGTCGCGAACCCAAATGGGAGTTCAAAACCTATCTGTAATAATACTAGTATAGTTTTTTTAACAACAAACTACTTCTACACATACTACTGACTTAGAAAACCTAAATCTACTACCATTACACTTATATTTAAGTTTCCAATTCACATTTTAATTCACAGCTATGTTTCAACTCTTCCCCCATTCTGCTTAATCCCGGTTTCCATAGTAACAGTTTATGGAACATTCAACTGTAATGGCAGGACACCAGTTCAATGTAGTTTCAGGTTCAGCGAACAAGCATACAAATACAAACAACAGGTGTGGTTGACTTTTGCAAAATGTTATCTTATCTGTACCTTGCAAACATTTTCTAATAACCAATCAGAAACATGATTCCTCAGATAACTAACATGCATCCTATTTTTGAGTGCACAATATTGATGAACAGCCTATCACTTATCAACTTTTTCATTCAAACACAGCATGTTCTCCACCATTTTAGATACCTCTCATTCTACCAACTGACTACCTCAGCTACATACATCTTTTCATTCCTTCCAGACATCCCTTCAAGATGCTCACAGTGTAGATTGTAGGGCACAGCTATGTTTTCTGGTGCAAACGATATGTTGAACACAGAGCTATTGACAAAAACCTAGGTTTTCAAAATGTGGGTACTAAATGGATTTCACAGAGAGGATTACATTGGCACCAATTGTTGCATTTGGTTAAAACCGTTTTGCACCTCCAACACCCTGACCTCATGATTGTGCACTGTGGTGGCAATGACCTAGGCACATTGACTGGGGTTGGTCACGAAATGCTAATGAATGACACCTTTGCACAATTGATGTTGCTTTTGCCTCCAACTGTCTTTGTGTACTCTAATATATGCCAAATACAGAAATGTAAGTGGTCAAATCAATTCTGTCCACAGTTTGAGAAAGCTAGGAAGAATGTCAATAAAGCTGTTTCTGCTTACCTCGGAGACCATAGGATGGGCTCCATCTCTAACAACAATCTATGTTTTCATATGGATGACATCTACAGAAGTGATGGAGTTCACTTCAAAGATGCAGAAAACAGAGTATTTCTCAACAACCTTACGCTGTGCATCCGCACTTACATGTAGCTCCAACAAAGTCATAATGAAAACAAGGGCTCTTTTTAGATCCAGTTTGTTACCCAACAGTAATTATTTTTTGTTTTAAACATACATACCGTTTTTTTATTTTTTTGTGGAGTTGCGAACCAGTTGCAGTTACATGGGGGGGCGAGCTGAGAGACGCGTTGGAGTCGTGACTCCAGACACGAGAGAAAAAAAATGCCTCCCCAGTCTCATTAGTTGAACTCTGCCCCAGGGACCCCATCCCCCAAGGCCCAGCCATTTAGAATTTTTTTTAAAGCGCTTGCCCCACGGGCATTCATTTTTTCCCAGGGACTTCATCCACTGGGGCAGCCCTCATGTTGAGGACTGCGGGGGGAGCGGCAATGCCCCCACAGTCCCTGCCGGCTCCCAGCCGCCTACGGGAGCCAGCAGTGCTTTTCGACATAGGGAGCTGTTCACATGCAGCTTCCCTTGCCCAAAAGCAAATCTGCTTTGCTTCATGACAGCAATAGCGGTTTCCCTTAGCCATATCAAACTGCAATGTCCCAGGAGTGGTCTACCTGGGACATTGCTGGAGCATGCCCTGAGGGAGTGCAGTCCCCTGGGCTAAGAAGGGCTCCAGGAGGGGGCCGCGCGGTCTCCCACCCATCATAAATAAAGCCCTGGGGAGGTGGAGGTCCCCAGGGCTGTGTGGGGAGGGGTAGGAGCCCCCCCACACATTTTTTTTACAAATTGAAGATCTGGGGAGGTTGCGGTCCCCAGGGCTTGGGGGGTCTGCGAGGCCCCCCACCCATAATATATAAATGCCACAGGGAGGTAGTAGACCTTGGGGTAGCATGGGGGGCACGAGCCCCCATGCATCTTATTATAAAGGCCCAGGGAGGTAGCAGTACCCGTGGCTGTGGGGGGCCGCATGCCCCCCACATATTATTAAAAAATCGCCATGGGGAGGTGGTGATCCCCGGGGCTGCAGGGGACCCCGCGGACCCACTCATAACAATGATATATTGCCCCCGGGACCTTGCCCACCCGGAGTCTCAAAAGCTACTAAGCGTTTTTTTGTTAATTTTTCAGTGGGATTCATGCACCATACGCAAATCTTGTCAATAACATTAAAAAAATATTTTTTAGGCTTCACCAAGCCTAGGGAGTCAGGATGTTTCTACCCTGACCCCTTTTCTTGTTCTTAATTATTTTCTTACATTTTTTCTTGTGACTCGGTTCAACTGAGTCACAAGATGGCTGCCAACACTGTTTGTAGTGTTGGTAGCCAATCAGAGACAAGCTTGTGATCGGGAGGGTTCACTAATCCACCACGGTCACCAGATATATAATATTCTTTATTTTTGAATTTCTCAGGAACTACTGAATGGATTTACACTATTTAAAATGCAGTTGGTTCAATAAAAAGTATGAAGCAACTTATTTTTTTTTTGAAGCATTTGCACACTTAAAGATGGCACCTGAAAATAAGAAAATGTGATTGTTCTTCCACACTTTTAATAAAATGAGTTGTATACAAATATAACTTTGAAAATGGTGCCAATGTGACATTGACGAAGGCTAACGCTGAAACGTGTCTGTTTGTAATAATTTTGTGTGTGCAATGAGTCCTGGTCCTTCCTTTTGGAGTGGAGCGGGAGATTGTAGCAGTTCTGCCGCCGTAGGATCAAAAGCACCCGTGCAAGAGTGTGGATTCTATTGGGCAGAAGTGTGGAGCAAGGGGATATATATATATATAAATCAGATTTCCGCAGGGAATCCTGTCGTATCTACGAGGCAGGGTTGGCATAGAGTCACGGGTGCGGGTCCCGTGTAGTAAATCACAAAGGCACTCCTCCCACAGAATCAGAAAAGTGTAAGACCGCAAAGAGTTTCCATAGTCAATAAAGTTTATTGCCAATGCATTTCAACCTGAAAAGGTCTACTTCACAGTCCCCCCGCATGGAAGGCCCACCGGCCTGCTAATCTCCAGCGGTGGTGTAATCCTCACGGCAGGACTGCTGTGCATGTATTCAGTTCCACAAGTGCTGAAAGCTACAGGACACACTCTCCATCAGAAACAGAGGGCAGCAGAGCAGTCATCAGCTTCACAGGTAAATTTCATTTTCCCTTATGCGTTTCAGACTGTAATATCGTCCTTGGTCACAGGCATAAGCAGCAGCAGAGTAAAATGGCGAAAGACCACTGATATCGTCACCAGTACATTTTATTACCCACAGGTGGGGCCTCACATGATGTAAGGATTTGCATTTCGGGATCAGTAGTCATTAGAATATACCAAAGTTCGTAATAAAACTTTAACTGCCACTTATAAATTACACAATTCAATCCTGCCATTAGTGGGCTCCTCGTGAGTCTCATCGTGCGTTGCTTATAAATAACTGCCAACTTGATGGACCTATCATGGCTCCCCCGCATAGAGGGTCCACCGGCCCGCTAATCTCCAGTGGTGGTGCAATCCACACGGCAGGACTGCCGTGCATGTATTCAGTTCCACAAGTGCCCAAAGCTATAGGACACACTCTCCATCAGAGACATAGGGCAGCAGTGCAGTCAGCAGCTTCACAGGTAAATTTCATATTCCCTTACACATTTCAGACTGTAATATCGTCCTTGGTCACAGGGATAAGCAGCAGCAGAGTAAAATGGTGAAAGACCACTGATATCATCACCAGTACCTTTTATTACCCACAGGTGGGGCCTTACATGATGTAAAGATTTGCATTCTGGGATCAGTAGTCATTAGAATATACAAAAGTTTGTAATAAAACTTAACTGCCACTTATAAATTACACAATCCAATCCTGCTATTAGTGGGCTCCTCGTGTGCCGCATCATGCGTTGCTCATAATTAACTGCCAACATGATGCACCGATCATGGCCCCGGCATAGAAGGCCCACCGGCCTGCTAATCTCCAGCGGTGGTGCAATCCTCATGGCAGGAGTGTCATGCATGTATTCAGTTCCACAAGTGCCCAAAGCTATAGGACACACTCTCCATCAGAAACATAGGGCAGCAGTGCAGTCAGCAGCTCCACAGGTAAATTTAATTTTGCCTTATGCGTTTCAGACTGTAATACCACCCTTGGTAACAGGCATAAGCAGCAGCAGAGTAAAATGGGGAAAGACCACTGATATCATCATCAGTACCTTTTATTACTCACAGGTGGGGCCTCACATGATGTAACGATTTGCATTGTGGGATCAGTAGTCATTAGAATATACAAAAGTTTGTAATACAACTTAACTGACACTTATAAATTACACAATTCAATCCTGCCATTAGTGGGCTCCTCTTGAGCCGCATCGTGCGTTGCTCATAATTAACTGCCAACTTGATGGACCGATCATGGCCCCCCGCATAGAAGGCCCACCGGCCCGCTAAACTCCAGCTGTGGTGCAATCCTCACGGCGGGACTGCCGTGCATGTATTCAGTTCCACAAGTGCCTAAAGCTATAGGACACACTCTCCATCAGAAACATAGGGCAGCAGTGCAGTCAGCAGCTCCACAGGTAAATTTAATTTTGCCTAATGCGTTTCAGACTGTAATACCACCCTTGGTAACAGGCATAAGCAGCAGCAGAGTAAAATGGTGAAAGACCACTGATATCATCATCAGTACCTTTTATTACTCACAGGTGGGGCCTCACATGATGTAACGATTTGCATTGTGGGATCAGTAGTCATTAGAATATACAAAAGTTTGTAATACAACTTAACTGACACTTATAAATTACACAATTCAATCCTGCCATTAGTGGGCTCCTCTTGAGCCGCATCGTGCGTTGCTCATAATTAACTGCCAACTTGATGGACCGATCATGGCCCCCCGCATAGAAGGCCCACCGGCCCGCTAAACTCCAGCTGTGGTGCAATCCTCACGGCGGGACTGCCGTGCATGTATTCAGTTCCACAAGTGCCTAAAGCTATAGGACACACTCTCCATCAGAAACATAGGGCAACAGTGCAGTCAGCAGCTCCACAGGTAAATTTAATTTTGCCTTATGCGTTTCAGACTGTAATACCACCCTTGGTAACAGGCATAAGCAGCAGCAGAGTAAAATGGTGAAAGACCACTGAAATCATCATCAGTACCTTTTATTACTCACAGGTGGGGCCTCACATGATGTAACGATTTGCATTGTGGGATCAGTAGTCATTAGAATATACAAAAGTTTGTAATACAACTTAACTGTCACTTATAAATTACACAATTCAATCCTGCCATTAGTGGGCTCCTCTTGAGCCGCATCGTGCGTTGCTCATAATTAACTGCCAACTTGATGGACCGATCATGGCCCCCCGCATAGAAGGCCCACCGGCCCGCTAAACTCCAGCTGTGGTGCAATCCTCACGGCGGGACTGCCGTGCATGTATTCAGTTCCACAAGTGCCTAAAGCTATAGGACACACTCTCCATCAGAAACATAGGGCAGCAGTGCAGTCAGCAGCTCCACAGGTAAATTTAATTTTGCCTTATGCGTTTCAGACTGTAATACCACCCTTGGTAACAGGCATAAGCAGCAGCAGAGTAAAATGGTGAAAGACCACTGATATCATCATCAGTACCTTTTATTACTCACAGGTGGGGCCTCACATGATGTAACGATTTGCATTGTGGGATCAGTAGTCATTAGAATATACAAACGTTTGTAATACAACTTAACTGACACTTATAAATTACACAATTCAATCTTGCCATTAGTGGGCTCCTCTTGAGCCGCATCGTGCGTTGCTCATAATTAACTGCCAACTTGATGGACCGATCATGGCCCCCCGCATAGAAGGCCCACCGGCCCGCTAAACTCCAGCTGTGGTGCAAGCCTCACGGCGGGACTGCCGTGCATGTATTCAGTTCCACAAGTGCCTAAAGCTATAGGACACACTGTCCATCAGAAACATAAGGCAGCAGTGCAGTCAGCAGCTTCACAGGTAAATTTAATTTTGCCTTTCGTGTTTCAGACTGTAATGTCGTCCTTGGTCACAGACGTAAGCAGCCGCAGAGTAAAATGGTGAAAGACCACTGATATCATCACCAGTGCCTTTTATTACCTGCAGGTCAGTCACGCACCCACTAAATCCTTACTCAACACTTATACATCCACTCATTCTTCAAAACACCTTGGCATATGTATAAAACATATTTAAACTTTTTATACAAACACACAGTCACTGGATGATGTCATCAGTGATGTCATTTGAGATGTCATCAGTGATGTCACTGACCATGTCATGAATGATGTAATATGTGATGTCATCAGCAGTGCATTGTGGGGGGCGTGAGTTATAGTTGGCTGAACTAAGTATAATGGTGGAATTTCTCTGGTTTTGTAAGAGTGAAATGTCCAACTAACTATAACATCCCTGAAACCTATGGTTTTTTCAGTGAATTTCAATGTTTTTTTTAAATGCTAATTTCTAACTATAACGTGCCTGAAACCTATGGTTTTTTTCAGTGAATTTCAATGATTTTTTAAATGCTAATTTCTAACTATAACATCCCTATTAAGTCCCCCTGAATTCTGAAGGTCCCTGGTGGCCAAGTAGCCCACAGGTATATCCAGTAAGCACTAAGGGTGGGCGTAATATGCGTAAGGGACCTACGCGGAGAGGCACGGAGATGGAACCAATCTCCGCACTCTCCGCATAGTTCCCTTATGCATATCCCACCTCCCGCTCGCCCTATTAAATACATTAAAAAATACAAGTTTAAATAACCTTACCTGATCGGCGGCGTCCCTGGGCTTCAAACCTCTTCCAGCGTGTCTTCTTCTGAGAACTGCGCATGTGCGGGAACCCGCGCATGCGCATTCCTCGGCAGGAATGCTCATGCGCGGGCTCCCGCGCATGCGCAGTTCTCAGAAAAAGACGTGCTGGAAGAGGTTTGAAGCCCGGGGACGCCATCGATCAGGTAAGGTTATTTAAACTTGTATTTTTTAATGTATTTAATAGGGCAGGCGGACAACTTCCGTTACGCCCTGAATGTGTGGAGATTTGCCCTGTTTCTCCGCCTATTATCGCGGAAGGGCAAATCTCTGCACATTCCGTGGGCGGAACGGAGTTGTCCGCCCACCCTTAGTAAGCACCACAGAGCTGCGTTGCAGAGAGGTGTTCTGAGGCCACTCCCCTTTTTACACCGTGCTGCAATTACACTTGTAATATCAGGCCCCGCCCCCTCGCTGCACCACTGTGCAAACGCGCCCCCTGGCGCATTGTAAATTGGGGGATTAAGTCCCTTGAATCCTGAGGGTCTCTTGGGGCCAACTAGCCCACCATGTACCTCCAGTAAGCGCCACAGAGCTACGTTGCAGAGTGGTGTAAAAAGGGGTGTGGCCTTGGACCACCTCTCTGCAACGCAGCTCCCTGGCGCATACTGGAGGTACCTGGTGGGCTAGTTGCCCCCCAGGGACCCTCAGTATTTAAGGGAAATTAGTTCCCCATCTTACAACGCACCAGTGGGCTTGTTTGCAGAGTGCTGCAGGTAGGGGACGGGGCCTCCAGCACGATGCTGGCTTTTTTTTTTGTTGTTTTTCAGAAGGGGAGTTGTGTGGCCCCCCTTCTTTTCCCTTTTTTGTGGCCCTGTGGACCCCATCCCCAGGGCCTGACCCCTATTTTTTTTTTCAAAAAGGGGGTGGGGGCTGCGTGGCACCCCCTCCCGAAGCCAATATCGGCCCCTGGGGACCCCATCCCTCGGGGCATGGCCATATATATATTCTTTTAAACTACTTTTTAAGGGGGGGCTGCGTGGCCCCCCTCCCTAGGCCTCTATTAGTCCCGGGGACCCCATCCCATATTGAGGGAGGGCCCTATCCGTTTATACTAAACAAATTGAAGGCCGTGAAAAATGTGCAGCGCGCACCATGTGATTTCTCCACAAGATCATACATTCTCTCCAGGGAGGTCTCTCCCCATGCCGCACAGCTCCACCTGTCTGCGCCTGTGTCTCTGCCCAGCTGCCACTGCTGCTAAAGGAGTTCAAGGCCCGCCTCCACCTGCAGGCTTCCACCTGCGCCTCATCCCTGGTGGCCAGTGGTAGGGGGTAGGTATTTGCATCCAGTATCTGCACTGCTTTTGTTGACTTATCTGCTTCTGCGCTGTATTGCTTATTTGTTGTTCTGTGATAGTTTTTTTGCCTCTGCACTGCTTATTTGTTTTTTGCTGTGATCGTTTTTTGCTTCTGCCCTGTATTGCTCAATTGTTTTTCTGTGATCTACTTTTGCTTTCCCCCCTTTCTGTGCCTTTTGCCTTCTGTTCCCTTGGCCGTCTACCCCTCCCGTTTTCCCGCCGCTGCGTCCCCTGTGGCCCTGGCACCCGCTTGCCCATTCGTCCAATCCCTCCTCCTCCCCTTCTTATGGCGGCCGGCGCAGCGGGCGCGCCGCTGGCGCGTCGAAGGCTCACCTAAGGCAAGCCCGTCTGCACCCGTCCGCGCCTGGACCGAGCTCAGCGCCAGACCCCCTGGCCCCCACGAACGCCACAACGCCTGACTCCGCTACGATGCCAGCATCCTCCACACACTCAACACCGGACAAGAACACATCTGCTTCCAGGGCGCACGAAAGCGCACCAAAAGACCCTTCTTCTGCCGGAACTGCAGCTTCACCAGCACCAGAGCCACCAATACCCCAAACAGGACCGGACTCAACCACCTCCGCTGCATACTCGTGAACAACCGCTCTGCCAGCAAACACGCCATTGAAGTCTGGGACCTACTCGACTCAACCTCCCCAGATGTCGCCTTCCTGACAGAGACCTGGCTGGACCCCTCC
This sequence comes from Triturus cristatus, assembly GCF_964204655.1. Classification (NCBI taxonomy): domain Eukaryota; kingdom Metazoa; phylum Chordata; class Amphibia; order Caudata; family Salamandridae; genus Triturus; species Triturus cristatus. The sequence continues at coordinate 1,073,989,301 of NC_140585.1, read as the reverse complement.
TCGGCACCCGACATCGCCATAGCCATCCTAGACAGCTACAAGATCACCCGCAGAGACTGCACCAATGGAGTTGGAGGAGGAATCGCCATCGTCCACAAGTCCACCCTCAGAGTCTTGACCAACTCCGACGACACCCTCGGCACCGCCAAACACCTGCACTTCCAGATCCACACTGACCGCAATACCACCCTCAGAGGAACCCTCGTCTACAGACCCCCGGACCCTGACCACAGTTCTGCGACTCCATCGCCGACCTCGTCAGCACACACACCCTCGCCTCCACAGACTACATCCTCCTCGGGGACCTGAACTTCCACCTCGAGAACAACAGTGACACCAACTCCACCACCCTCATCAACAACCTAGCCAACCTCGGACTCAGACAACTCTTCACAACATCCACCCACTCCGGAGGGCACACACTCGACCCCATCTTCTCCTCAAGCCCCCACGTCTCCTTCAACCACACCACCGAACTCCACTGGACTGACCACCGCTGCATCCACTTCACCTTCCGGAAACCCACCATGCACCACCGCACCCAACAGATGCCTCGCCGCCACCGGAGCAAAGTCACCGAAGACCAGCTAACCACCAACCTCGCCCAGAGCCCACCCACTGACCCCACCGACCCCGACACCGCTGCCTGCAACCTCAGACAGTGGATCGACGACTGCACCAACACCCTCACCCCGCTCAAGACACCCTCCAGCAGTCACACCAGCAAGAGAGCCAGCTGGTTCACTGACGACCTCCAGGCCTCCAAGCAAACCTGCCGAATGCTGGAGAACTGGCTCCGTGAACGAACACCAGACAGCTACGCAGCCCACAAGAATACCTCCTGCAGACACCATCACTTCATCAGATCAGCCAAAAGAGCCTCCTTTAAATATCGCCTAGACAACAATGCACACAACAGCAAAGAGCTCTTCAACATCGTGAAGGAACTCACCAACCCCAGCTCCAACACCAATGTCATCCCACCTTTGCAAGACCTGTGCGACTCACTGGCCACCTTCTTCCATCGCAAGATCGCAGACATCCACGACAGCTTCAACGCCACGACTGCACCGACAACCACTGAGACCCCCCACCCCCAAGACCACCATCCGCACCAACCGCCTGCTCTCCTGGACCAACATCAACGACGACACCATCAAGATCATGAACACCATCCACTCCGAATCCCCGTCAGACCCTTTCCCATACCACATCTTCAACAAAGCCTGCACCGCCATTGCACCCCATCTCTGGAAAGTCATCAACATCTCCTTTGAGACAGCAACCTTCCCGGAGAGCTGGAAGCACGCCGAGATCAACGCTTTACTCAAGAAACCCAAGGCGGACCCCAAGGACCTCAAGAACTTCTGGCCCATCTCCCTGCTCCCGTTCCGAGCGAAGGTCATCGAGAAGACCGTCAACAAACAGCTGACCCGCTACCTCGAGGAGAACAGCATCCTGGACCCGTCCCAATCCGGGTTCCGCAGCAACCACAGCACTGAAACTGCCCTCATCACCACCACCGATGACATCAGGGCCCTGCTAGACAACAGAGAAACAGCGGCTCTCATCCTCCTGGACCTGTCAGCCGCCTTCGACACAGTCTGCCACTGCACACTAAACACACACCTCCACGACGCCAGGATCCAAGAGAATGCCCTGGACTGGACCACCTCCTTCCTCTCCGGCAGAACACAGAGCAACCGCCTACCCCCCTTCCGCTCCAAAGCCACCGAGATCATCTGCGGCGTCCCTCAGGGCTCATTCCTCAGCCCAACGCTGTTCAACATCTACATGCCACTGCTCGCCCACGTCGCCCGACTGCACGACCTCAACATCATCACCTACGCTGATGACACCCAGCTGATCCTCTCCCTCACCAAGGACCCCCACACCACCAAAACCAACCTCCACGAAGGAATGAAGGCCGTCGCCGAATGGATGAGGAACAGCCGACTGAAGCTGAACTCGGACAAGATGGAGGTCCTCCTCCTCGGTTCCACCCCTTGGGCCTGGAGTGACTCCTGGTGGCCGACCTCACTGGGAACAGCTCCAACACCCACCGACCACGCATGCAACCTAGGGGTCATCCTCGACTCCACCCTCTCCATGACTAAGCAGGTCAACGCCATCTCCTCCTCCTGCTTCAACACCCTCCGCATGCTCAGCAAGATCTACAATTGGATCCCCACCGATACGAGAACGGTCACCCAGGCCCTCGTCAGCAGCAGGTTGGACTACGGAAACGCCCTCTACGCAGGAGCCTCGGCCAAACTCCTGAAATGGCTTCAACAAATCCAGAACGCCTCTGCACGCCTGATCCTCGACATCCCCCGCTGCAGCCACATCACACCCCACCTGAGAAACCTGCACTGGCTCCCTGTTAACAAGTGGATAACCTTCAAGCTCCTCACCCACACACAAAGCACTCCACAACATCGGACCAGCATACCTCAAAAGATGACTCAGCTTCTACACCCCACCCACCAGCTCTGCTCCGCCGACCTCGCCCTCGCCACAGACCCCCGCATCTGAAGAGCGACCTCCGGTGGCAGATCGTTCTCCCACCTCGCCGCCAAGACCTGGAACACCCTCCCCATCCACCTACGGCAGACCCAAGACCTGCTGACCTTCAGAAGACTCCTCAAGACCTGGCTTTTTGAGCAGTCGCTGCTTTTCCCACCCCCCAGAGCCTTGAGACCCTCACGGGTAAGTAGTGCGCTTTACAAATGCTATGATTGATTGATTGATTGATACATTCCGCAACAGATGTTCTCTTTTAAAGCTAATTTTTCAATTATGCTCCGGACACACTTAGGGATTTAATCAGTGCTCTGAATGTGAGATATCGGAAGGGTGAAACATTCACTGGCCCGCTAGTGGCTCAGCCAGTGTGTTGTGGGCCCTACTGCAAGGATGGAAATGACCCCTTGGCTGCGGTTTGAATTCTAAAATAGAGTAATAATTGCAGCCTTTTGGGCCCCGACGCCACTGCAACTGTTGCACTAATGGAAGCAAAGCCCCTGAGGACCACAGGGAAGTGGCAAGGCCAGCCTTTGGGGTAGTGGGAACAGGTCGATAGCCCGGTGTTGACACATGGACGAGAATAGATGTATTCTGCGCTGTAATGTTTGCTCTACCAACAGTGTGAAGGAAAGCGGCCTGTGCATTGTGCGGGTCCAACAGAGGCAAGTGAAAGGGATAGCTCTTTCTGGAAATTATTGCAAGCCTGTTGGATATTTAGATATGTGTTCACTAGCCACCTGTTAAACTGTATGTTTTTCTAAGCTGCCTCCATATGCATATGCTTTTAATCCTGGATACTGATATACACTTGTCTGCTAATTTACAAAACAATGTCAGTTGTGTAGCACCCTAACGCCCTTCATAGTGCCGAGAACAACAAAACAGTGAATAAACGGAACTGTGTTTTTTCGGCTTCAGGCCTCAAGCAGGACTACCCATGTGAGGGAGGCCGTAATCCACACTGCACGATGTTGCCTGATGTCTCGAGCTCAGTCACACTGTCTAGATTTCCTCATTGCCATGTGATTTTTCTTGGCCTGTGTCATTAGGTGCCTTCACTACTGCCATTGCTTGTTTGAAGCTGGAGGATTCTGATAGCTTTGCTAATTGTTTTTCTCGATGGTGTCACTTTTTAAAAAACCCCATTCAGAGCAAAACAATGAAGCTTTCTCTGGGCCCAGCATGTGCTAATTGGTGAATTCATTCAAGTGATGACACACTCCAAGGCTAAAACAACCCAAAGGGTCTGTGAAGAGGATGAGAGAGGGTTCAGTTCCTGTGGTGTTGTGGGATGTTTAAAGTGGGTGTTTGCAAGGATTACCCGAGGCCTGTGACCTGGCTTCTATTGTCGCAGGTGATACATACATTTTGGCAGGCGCACAATGGAGCCAGTTTGATATAGTTTAATAGCACCCACCCACGTCCACCAGCAGACAGGCCAGGCCAGCCATGCTGCCACAGCCCTACAGTGTTCCATACCTGTGGGGCTGCTCTCTGCCTGTAGAGATACAGTGACACTTTCATAAACCGTCCATGCACTGCCTATTGTGAGACTAGAATAACGTCCACTGGCGGCCACTGCAAGAACCAGGTGGAGAGTATTATTGCACTTGCAATCCTCGATTTATAAAACCAATCCCCGATTGTAATACACAGGCAAAGATATTGGGCCCGATTCACAGAACTAACTTAAGACAAAATCCTAAAGTTACTACCATTTTCGTATTCACAGAAGGCACTTACTCATTTTGGTATTCACAGAAGACACTTATTCATTTCGGTATTCACAGAAGTTAGGAGTCCTAAGTTTAGGACTCCTAAATGCCTTCTGTGAATACCGAAAGTCTTAAAATTAGGATTTTTCTCAGTTTAGGAGTCCTAAAGTTAGGACTCCTAACTTTACTAGTACTAAACTGAGAAAAATCCTAATTTTAAGGCTTTCGGTATTCACAGAAGGCATTTAGGAGTCCTAAAGTTAGGAGTCCTAACTTTACTACTACTAAATTGAGAAAAATCCTTATTTTAAGACTTTCGGTATTCACAGAAGGCATTTAGAAGTCCTAAAGTTAGGAGTCCTAACTATACTACTACGAAACTGAGAAAAATCCTAATTTTAAGACTTTTGGTATTCACAGAAGGCATTTAGGAGTCCTAAAGTTAGGACTCCTAACTTCTGTGAATACCGAAATGAGTAAGTGCCTTCTGTGAATACCGAAATGAGTAAGTGCCTTCCATGAATACCAAAATGGTAGTAAGTTTAGGATTTTGTCTTAAGTTAGTTCTGTGAATCGGGCCCAGAATCTCCCAGAGGGTCATCCAAGGATTAAAGGGCTCACCGGTCTGAGGAGGCTGACAAACATTCATGACAGGCACCAAGATTCTGCGATAGCTCAGTGGGTGAGTGCAGCCCACACTGTGAGTAATCTCAAGCTCACAGGATTGACTGTGAATGAATATGACGTTAGGTGCAGAAAGGGTCACGACCTTCCTGCTTTCCTGTCTGTATAAATGTGACCGAAGAGTGCAGAGGAGGCACTAGATTAAATACAACCTCACTTTTGATAGAAATAACTGCCCAGTGTGTATCATAGCTGTGTATAGAGACGTCCCCGAATACACATGTTTGTAGCCCTCTGCTTTTATAGCGCCTTGATCTAGAAATAAGTTAGTGCTGGAAGGCAGTCGGCAACACACAATTCAGTTTGGGATGTGCAACATTTGCACAATAATAATAACAATAATAATAGTTATTATTGTTATTAAGATTACTTCATGTCCATTTAGATACTGGCACCACATCGCATACAGTTTGATTGCTTCACTGAATTTCTTCTTACTTTGACACTGTATCCTAAACATGCCCTTATATGTGTATAAAATCCGGCTGCACTGAAGATGAAAGCACTGTATGGTAACTGGAGAGCATGTTGGCGATTATCATGTGATAGGGGGCTTTGTAGGGGGAGAAGCGACAACGTGCAGTTTGATATGATTTGTGTTATGGAAATCATTTGTATCACTCACAAATATAACAGCGTCTCGGAAAGAGTGACAACACCAGAGTGTAAGATCGCTCCTACGCTCACGTTTAAGTATGCTGTGAAAAAACGCCTTAAGTGCTAGAAGGGCATTCGTTTTCATTCCACTGGGCGCTCTATGAAACGTGGCCTAGATCAGTGTAATAAAGCTAGCACAAATTCGGAATTCTAGAAGTTTTTCACATGAGCAAATACAGTCAATGTTAAATTCAATGCGACGGAAAACAGAGGCAAAAGAGTCACATATAAAACTACACACTGTGAATAAATACTGTGCCTCTAAGATGTGTACAGTCCGCGCTTTTTCACAATCCAGCTACGTCTTTCGATAGCTACCAGCTTATTTAGATTGATCGGTTGCACACTTTAAGTGAATTTCTGTTGAAACTGAGGCAAATTGTGAAATACATTTGCGCTCATCTTTTTTATATATTTTGTATTTGATCTAGCAACTGGAATATGTATTGTAATTCGAAATAATAAAGCATTTAACCTACACAATAGTTACCCAGTTTATAAATCTATCTGGAGGCACGCGTACCAAACATGCAATTCCCGTGCCATAGCAGGAACGATACTTGCGTTACATTTCGAAGGCAATGAGTAGCCACGGCAAATACATTTCATTTTATACGTTTTATCTACGTTTATTGTGAAATATTATGTATCACACTTAAAACGGACTGAGATAAGAGTGGGGTAAGTCTTATAAAATATTCTCATATTTTATAAACAAAACATAAAATAAATGTGTCAAACGGAAAACTCAATTTGATTGATATGGTGTAAACTTTATATAATTTTAAGTATGTTTGTGGTTTTATTTTGAACAATTAACAAATTATGCAGTCTGTATGAATATTAGATAATTTATTTTCCTTGTCATACTTGCATTATAATCAATATCAACTGAACGTGTCACCATTCTCGAGTTATCTGTGTCTATTGTCGATATCTTTGTATAAAATAGCATTATGCAGGCTGTCAGGACAATGTATTGTAATAATGCTCTGTTTGGGTGTGTAGTCCCTCATTTCACGTGCTGTGCTGTCGGATTCCTTTTTCATGTCTTGTTCTGATGTTAACATGTGATTACTTAGTCCCGCGGATACTGTGGTACAATGAGTTATTGTAGAGTGTATTTGTGCTTATTTCCAAGCTGCTTGACTGTACATATGTACATATAAGTGGACTCTGTTTTACTCAGCCTTTTTCTATACCATATACTACTGTCTCATGCGTGGATTTGATGAGCAACACATATTCCTGTCCCATTTTATGTACGCGTTTCTTCAAGTATGCAGCTCAAATCCCTCCTCTTCGTAAGTGCCCGCTGTCTTGTATACACCACTCGGTGTAATTACCAAGTTTTTGATTTGGTGCCTCTACTCACTCCGAATACAGAAAACATTTAACCGACTCCCTGTAAACCGGCCTCTCTCCAGAATATACACAGCACATGCTCTTCTGTCCGTGTGCACCTCACTCTCTGGAAATACACAGCACCTGACCTTTGTGCATGTGTCGGCCTCCCTTGATGTAAACAACAGCCGCATTAGTCCACATGGGTATATGCAGCACATATACGTGCCCTCTATGTGAATGTACCGTACTAGTCAGTTATACCCCTCTCGCTTGCTCCAGATGCACCAGGCCCTTTCCAGAAGCACCCTCCATGTTCATGTACCTCTGTGTGCCCGTGCATCATGTACATGTCCCCTGCGTACACGCCTCTCTCTCGGTAAACATGGCAAACGCCCACTCCTCTCTTTACGTGCAAGCCCCCTCTCTAAATGATACATAACATATTCTAAGACAACTTTTGTGTATGCCCCTGGCTCTCTGCGTACTCAGCGTAAGTATCATGTCCTACCTACGCATGTGCTTCACTCTCTGGGTATTCAAAGCACAAGTCCCTGGCTGCATATGCTCACTATTCTCCTGGAGTGCCTGCATGACACATTGCGAGCATGTCCCTAGCTCTCTCTTGATGTACACGTTATAAATCTCTCTTGCCCTCTGGGCTTTTGCCCCACTCTTGGCATGTACACAAACGCCTATCTGTGAAAATACCCCATTATTTATCATTAATATGTACACAGGGCGTGCCTTGCCATTATTCATTGTGTGTCCCTGGCTCTCTATGTCAATACAGCAGAAGCCCCTCTTCTCCTCCAGGTATGCTTCCCACTCTCGGGGGTATACACAGTACATTATTGACTGGCTCACCCCTGGAATGTACACACACACTGCATGCCCACAACTCTGCATGCATGCCATGTCTTTTGTTTTCACTGAACAAGTCTCTCTCCTTATAGGTATGTGTCCCATTCACAGGGTATACACATACATGACCTAGTGCCTCGCTCTTGGAGTAATACACACAAGCTGCATGTCCTACCACTCTGCATGCAGGCCACTGTCAGCGGGGGCCCCACGGGCCCCTGCTATTATTTTTTCACAATGCCCCCGGGACCTGGCTCACCAGGGGGCCTCATTTAAATGAAGCGCGGGAGCCCGCACTTAATTTTTAAAAATAATTTTGGTGGAATTCGCGACCAAGTGCGAATTCTGCCAAAATTATAAAAAACAAATGCTTTTTTGGGGCCAAGGGGTCTTTGTGGGACCCCCTGAGCAGCCCTAGGGGGTCAGGGTGTTTCTACCCTGCCCCTTTTCTTTTTTGTCACCTTTGTTTCACTATTTTCTTGTGACTCGGTTCTACCGAGTCACAAGATGGCTGCCAACACTTCCTGTTTTGGAGTGTTGGCAGCCAATTTCAGTGAAGCTCGTGCTCAGGAGGGTTCACGAACCCACCGCTGCTCCAGATATCGAAACTTTTTATTTTTCTAATTTCTCAGCAACTGCTGAATAGCTTTGAACCATTTAACAAAAAGGACTCTTTCTGAACAAAGGGCTACCTTTTTGCCAAATTTGATGTAATTCCGTTTAGCAGTTTGGGCTGTAGCTTTGTCTAAAGTTTCGTATGGAAAATAACATGGGGAAAATGCGTTTTGGGACCCCCTTTTTGCTCGGGCCCCCGCTTGGCGAATCAACTCCAAACTTTCGAGACAGGAGCTGACCGGAGCGGGCCACTAGTTTTGAAAATGTCGCGAAGATTCGTCAACCGGCACCAAAGTTATTGGGAAAACAAAAACGCTTTTCATATGGAAACTAGGTCCTAACTATAACTACCTACAGTAGGTAATATATGTATGTATATATATATATATATATATATTCACAGAAAAAAACATAGGTTTCAGGCACGTTATAGTTAGAAATTAGCATTTAAAAAAACATAGAAATTCACTGAAAAAACCATAGGTTTCAGGCACGTTATAGTTAGAAATTAGCATTTATAAAACCTTTGAAATTCACTGAAAAAAACAGAGGTTTCAGGGATGTTATAGTTAGTTGGACATTTGACTCATATAAAACCAGAGAAATTCCCCTGTTATTGTTAGTTGAGCTAACTATAACTCATGCCCCTGCAATGCACTGCTGATGACATCAAATATTGCATCATTCATGACATGGTCAGTGACATCACTGATGACATCACTGATGACATCTCAAATGACATCACTGATGACATCATCCAGTGAATGTGTGTTTCTATAAAATATAAATATGTTTTATATATATATGCCAAGGTGTATTGAAGAATGAATGGGTGTATAAGAGTCAGGATGGATGATTAAGTAGGTGTGTGACTGACTGTATAAGTGAGTGATTAATTGTGATTAGATGTGTTAGCGACTGATACAGACATTCACACAGTTTAGGTTGTCAGTTGGTGTGTAAGCAGTTCCATGGTTTGGTTAGCAACTAAATGTGGATCTATATGAGCTATTGATTGCTTGTCTGAGTACCTGTATGGGTGCCTGAGTGTCTGTGTAGGTGGGTGGGGGGTGTGACTCTGTGCATAGATGTGTGAGTGGATAATTCACTGGGTATATGTGTTCAAGTCTGTATCTGTGAAGGGCTGTATGACTTGGTGAGTGTGTGTACGAGTGTCTTGGTGAGTAAATGGATGCCTCAGTGGTACATGTGTCAGTAACTCCATATGTGAAAGGCAGTATATATGAGTGTTGGACTGTATAAATGACTATATGTGAGAGTGAGAGATTATTAGTTATTGTCTTAGAGTGTAAGTATGTGTTAGTATATGTTTAAATAAGTGACGTGGTATGTGTATAACTGTACAGGTGAGTAAATGAAAGTGTGATTGATTATTTCCATTACTGACTAGGTGTGTGAATAACTCTATGAATGAGAGGCGGTGTGTGAGTGTCTGTATAGATATGTGACTGGACATGATAATGCTGTATTGATGGCTGACTGTATGTATGAGTGACTGTATGGGTGAATGAATGGATGTGTGTGTAGACCTAGGAATTAGTGAGTAGATATGTACTAACTGGTATTGGTGTGTTCATGGTTTCGAATATTATAGTCTGTATTTTAGAGTGGGTGTATCAAGTGTTATATTAGGGTCTGATAAGGTGCATCAGATTTTGACTTGGATGATGGCATCAGTGATGTCATCAATGATGTCATTTGAGATATCATCTGTGATGTCATCAGTGATGTCACTGACCATGTCCTGAATGATGTAATATGTGACGTCATCAGCAGTGCATTGCGGGGGCGCGAGTTATAGTTAGCTCAACTAACTATATCAGGGGAATTTCTCTGGTTTTATATGAGTCAAATGTCCAACTAACTATAACATCCCTGAAACCTATGTTTTTTTCAGTGAATTTCTAAGGTTTTTTAAATGCTAATTTCAAACTATAACGTGCCTGAAACCTATGTTTTTTTCTGTGAATTTCAATGGTTTTTTAAAAGCGAATTTCTCATTATAATGTACATTAAACCTATCTTTTTTTCTGCGTTTTTTAATTATCAACCCATTCTCAACTTGGTGAAAACTGCAAATCTCACCACTCTTTCATCGATACCTTATGCCAACAAAATCGCCACAAACGAGAACCACAACTAACGCTAATGAAATGCAAAGTAGGCGTTCCCGTGCAAAAAAAACACCACTTCCCCATATTTTTAACGACCAGTCAAATCTGCAATGCGATCCAAAAAGCAGGCGATAAGCCGAATTTGCAGTAACAAATTAACATCAACCTTTAACTGGTGTAAGGAGGTTGACTATCTACTCCGTGAATTGGACCAAACTCACAGCCACATCTAAAGACCAACTCGTGATAGAGCTACTGATCATGCAGGTCCGACACGCAACAAGACCACAACACCCAGCGTCACCACCACCAGAACCTCCCCCCACACACCCCCCTACTACCACCAAGGCAGCGCAAAACAGGACAACGGACCTTCCCAAAACACCATGCCCCTCAGCCACACAATAGCTGAATATTGGGAGATGTGGCAACCAACTATACATGAAGGAGGCAAGTCACCCTTCAACAATAAAGCACACAATGCCAAGTGCAATGCTGATATGCTGCACAGACCTCACTGTGCAAAGCACAAACCTCTCCGTGTGGGGATATATTGTTGATACTTGTAGTGTAGTGCACAGTGGATGCAACCATGTTACCTCAGGCAGTGGGGAAGATCTCGGTCATGTAGCTGTGTTGTCCCCCCCTGGAAGCGGAAGCGGAGTGGGCTGCTCCAACGTATGCCACTCCAGCGTAGCAGTATGAATAAATAGGCCAGGCCTTAGGCGTGGTTCACTTGAGGGAAGCCCAACAAGCCTGTCACAGTGGCAGCCCTCACCCTGACACGTATCTAACGCCATAGCCGTGGGCCTCCTCGACACAGGCCCCCTGGGAACCCAGCAGCACAGCACCACAGACTTATGTCTGTACCGACTACTGCCTTTGATCTACACTGCGGACAGCAGCGCTCACAATTCAGATGCAGTGGCGATTGCAGATGTCGCAGTCCAGTTCGCAAGACACTTTGCTTCCAGTGCGGCCCGCCCACACCACGCATCATCGCACGGTGCGCTCATGCTGTGTGCTTCAGATGCTACTAACTCACTGCACCATAAATCATCGCCACGTAGCTGTGTGCCCATACTGACCGCTGCCTCCGCCCTACACTGGGGTTACACAGTTCACAATTCAAGATTAGTAGCAATGCAAATTGTGTAAGACACTATAATGGGTTAAGAAGACCACATGCTGCCAATCTGTGCAGCTCAAGTCAACGTCACCTGCCTGTGGGCCTTTGCTGACCGCTGCCTCTGGCCTACACTGTGGAACACTAGTGACACGTGGTGCCAACTAACCCTATTCAACACAAGCTGATCCCACATGTGTAACTGTGTCCTGAGTCCTCAATGGCAGCGACCACAGCACCAGACTCCCTTCGATCAACGAGGGTTTTTTCCACATGGAAGACCGGTGACACGTGGTGCCACTGAACCTGTAATACGCAAGGTTTGTTTGGGTCACCAACGTATGCATGTGGCTGTGGACCCTACCTCACCACTACCTCTGGCCCACACTGTGGAAGACCGGTGACAAATGGTGCCACTAACCGTCTTCAACACAAGCCAGTCCCACATGTGGAACTGAGTCCTAAGTCCTGAATGGTAGTGACCCTAACTCCATGAGGCAACCACAGCACCAGACTCCCTTCGATCAGTGAGGCATATTTCCATATGCAACGGCGGCGACACGTGGTGCCTATAAATCTGTTCAACACAAGCTGAACAATCCCACATGTGGAACTGTGTCCTGAGTCCTGAATGGCAGTGACTCCAAGTCAATGGCAGCAACCACAGCAGCATAATCCCTCTGATTAGTAAGGCATATTTCCATATGCAATGGCAGCGACACGTGGTGCCAATAACTCTGTTCAACACAAGCCGAACAATCCCACATGTGGAACTTTGTCATGAGTCCTGAATGGCAGTGACCCCAAGTCCATGGCAGCGACCACAGCAGCATATTCCCTCTGATTAGTTAGGCATATTTTCATATGCAACGGCGGCGACACGTGGTGCCACAAACCCTCTTTAACACAAGCCGATCCCACATGTGTAACTGTGTCCTGAGTCCTGAATAGCAGTCACCCCAAGTCTGTGGCAGCGACCACAGCACCACACTCCCTTTGATCAATGAGGGGTATTTCCATATGCAACTACAGACTCCAGTAGGCAACTAACTATCACAGTCCTACACCCTACATATTATCCTTTTAGTATCCTCGCTTCAAGATTATTTGTTTTATATCAGTTATAGCTTTACTACAATGACCAAATGAATCTTCAAATGTAAACTAACATGGAATAGCAGTCTACACTACAGGCAGTACAGCTCGCAATTCAAATTTTAAATGCTAATTTCTAACAAGATTGTACTCAGAAAATTCAACACTTCGTCAATGTATTCTATACATATTTCATCTTTTCATCATACGCCTACACTGCATTCAGTAGGACTCACAATGAAAATGATTTCTTCATTCATTAACTACAGAGTCCACTAGGCAAGTAACTATTACAGGCCTCAAATCTACATAATATCCTTTTAGTATCCTTTCTTCTTGAACATTTTTTATATCAGTTATAGCTTTAGTGCAATGACCAAATTCATTTTCAAGTACAAATGAACACTCAGCAGTCTACACTGCGGGCAGCAGACCTCACAATTTGAATTTTGGACACATGGTGCCAACTAACACTGTCAAACACAAGCTGATCCCACATGTGTGACTGTGTCCTGAGTCCTGAATGGCAGTGACCCCAAGTCCGTAACAGCAGCATACACTTTGATCAGTTAGACATATTTCCATATGCAAGGCCAGCAACACGGGATCCCACTAATCCTCTTTAACACAAGTCGATCCCACATGTGTAACTGTGTCCTGAGTCTTGAATGGCAGTGACCCCAAGTCCATGGCAGTGACCACAGCACCAGAGTCCCTCTCATCAGTGAGGCATACTTCCATATGCAAGGACAACAGCAGGTGGTGCCACTAACCCTGTTCAACACAAACCAATCCCACATGTGTAACTGTGTCCTGAGTCCTGAACGTCAGTGACCCGAACTTCGTAACAGCGACCACAGCACCACACTCCCTTCGATTAGTGAGGGGTATTTGCCTATGGAAGGCCGGAAACACGTGGTGCCACTGAGCCTCCACGGCACAGGCCCGTGGGGCCACCAACATATGCATGTGGCTGTGGGCCCTTGCTCACCTCTACCTCTGGCCTACACTACGATCAGCAGACCTCCCAATTCAGATAGAGTCCTGATTCCACATGACGCAGTCCAGTAGCCAAGACACATTGCTCCCAGTGCGGCCCGTCCACACCAAGCATCATCACAGGCTCATACAGTCTCAATACTTCTGCTGCCACTAACCCTCTTTATCACAAGCCGAACCCACATGTGTAACTGTGTCCTGAGTCCTGAATGGCAGTGACCCCAAGTCTGTGCACCGACCACAACAGTACACTCCCTTCGATCAGTGACGCATATTTCGATATGTAAGGCCGGCGACACGTAGTCCCACTAACCCTCTTTAACACAAGCGGATCCCACATGTGTAACTGTGTCCTGAGTCCTGAATGGCGGTGACCCCAAGTTTGTGGCAGTGACCACAGCACCAGCCTCCCTTCAGTCTTATTTGTTGTTCTTTTCTTTAAATATTTTTTTTTTATATGTAAATCTATACATGACTAATATTCTTCTTTGTCCAACCGCACAGGGACACTTCCAGGCCCAAGAAGGTTGTTGGGGGTATGATGGTAATGTGGGAAGAGGGTGCATTACCTGCTGATGTGGGGAGAGGCAGCGTCAAAGGGGTATCTATCACAGAAAGAACTCCGATATGTTTTCACAAATGCTTCGGACAAATGCCAGCTGACGGACTGAATCACAAAATGTTTTTTCAATGCTTATGTATTGTGAGTTATAAACAGTTCGCGCCCAGGTTCGCAGAGGGCCAGCTGCGGCCCGTCCGCTCGACTCTCCGACGCAGTACTATGAGCCATCCGCTTTATTGTAGCTATCCCTGCCCTGTTCCGTCGTACGCCACGCCACGCCACGCCACGCCACGCCACCCCACTGCGATTACATTCCGACGTTGGACCCACATAGCTACCTGTCGCAGCCATACTCGCTGTTGGTGTGCAGGTCAGTGGTCTAATTCACAGCATCTGATGGACACTCCCTCAGGGCAGGTTTACTCACACCACACCAATCTGGCACATGCGTCACAGGCCATGTGACCACGCAAATATAATAGATCGACAACGTCACATCCTTTATTGCCGGTGCTGACTAGATGGCGGACGCTCCACGTGTCTCAACCATAAAGAGTCTTTGAAAAGTTGCGCAGAAGGTTAGTCGCACCCTCATCTGTATAGCCATCAGGGGCCTACCACCCCCTTGGCACGGACTTCAGATGCAAAGGGTTAGTGCCACCCGAAGCTCATATGGCCATCAGGGGCCTACCACCACGTGGCACAAACTTAACTTCAACAGGCTTAGCGGCCCCAAAAGCTGATGTGGTCTCCACTATTGATGACTCAGGACTCATCGACATGTGTGAGATCTGCCGGGCCCTGGAGAAGATGATGTGGTCTCCGCCATTCATGACTCAGAACTCAGCGACATCTGTGCGATCTGCCAAGCACCTGATGTGGTCTCCGCCATTCATTACTCAGGACTCAGAGACATATCTGGGATGACTTTTGATGGGCACGTTGAGTGCCCACTGCTGCACACTCCGGTGGCACCAGGTAATTATTTGCTCACGGATGCGCAAAGGAGGCAGTGTCTATCCCTCTTTCTCTCTCTCTCTCGCTTCCTTATTTTCCTTCTATCTCCCTAACTCTCTCTATTCCTTCTCCCTTTCTCATTCCCTTTCTTTCTTTCCCTCTCTTTTTCTCTCTGGCTTTTTTTCCCCTTCTCTGTTTCTCTGTGCCTCTCTCCTTTGATATGCCCATTAAACACGTCCTTATTTTGTGCTTTATTTTCCAGGCTCTGTCGTCTACATCCATGGTCCCCACAGGAGTGTTCCGCCTTCTTGTTTTCTATTACTTTTGTTACATTTTGTTTATTAGTTTATCATTTATAAATATGTTAATAAAAAAATAAATTTTGCAAATAGTTTTTCGTTTATCGTTAACATATATGTTTATAAAAAATAAAGTAAAAAAAAAAAATTAATAACGTTTTTGGTTGTTCTCTTCACTGCTCTGTGACTCTTGCTTGTTTTTATTACTGTTATTTGATGGAGTCCACCATGGTGTTAAATTTTGGGGCACTTATCGTGGGAATACTGGTGATGTCTGCAGTTTACACCAACTTCTGAATAGTGTGTTAGATTTATCTCAACTTTACTTCCATTAAAGTGCTAATAATGAAATGCAGACTAGCCGATCCCATACAAAAAGACACGAGGTGCACCTTTGCGATTTATTCTAAATGCTAAAATCCTGTATTGAATTACACTGAGGTAGTGGCTGCATTTACAGTGTACACACAAAATCAATTAAGAACTCTCATTGTATTTATATTGATTGGGAATAGTGCATCAAGTCCTGGATCTTGACGAGATACACTGCTCAGTTCATATATTGTTCTGCACACGAAAAAATTCACATCACAACTTTCACACCAACTGCAATGTGAAACAAATTCCGGCGATAAGCCACGTTAGCACCAGGTATTTTACACCTGCTTTCTGCTGGTGTTAAGCAGACGACTACCTGCACCATGAAACAGAACACAGCCAAGAGCCACACCAGAACACCCACAGGTGCCATAGAATCAATAAGCATGATGCAGGGATACCCATGAGGGCCACAAGACTCATCGCAACAACTCCAGGACCGCCAACGCCCCCCAAACCCGCATCTGAGCAAGTGTGTCCCTGTGGTCATTGTCTTAGCATGATAGGCACGAGCCCTGCAACATCACAGTGTGCTGTCACCTCAGCGTTGGCAGTGAGCCTGGACATGTAGCTACGCACACATCCTCCTGCATGCACAACCAGAATGTGCTGGTCTGGAGTACACAGGTCAGCGCAGGGGTGTGCCTATCCGGCAAGGGGAACAGGGTGTCTCGGACATCTCCGTGTACAGGAAGTGCGGTAAGTGTGTCTGTGTTCTGGTGTGGCCTACTACAAAGGCAGCAGCACTCGATGTTGTAAAGTGCCATGCACCACCTCCAAACGGCACTGTGATGGTGTAGTTTGAATGTAGCAGGACATTCGCAAATAGGCATTACAATGGTGTGCCGTACGAGTGCACGAGATACAACAGCGCACCGTAGAAAAGTGTAGGGGCTCGTGGGAGGAAGAAGCAGCAGTTTGGCAATGTAACGCACAGTGAACTCGCCCATGTGCCATGTGCTGGGCATCTCATCCATGATAACCATGGTCGCAGACATCCCACAACACCAACGACCGGCCTTTGTACACATCCTGTATGAATGCAGCATAGTTTTCACTTCTATGCTCGTTCAGTGGTGTGATGTTGGCGGGTTGTGTGACTTGTGCTCCTTGTTTCATTTTGGCCATTGTTTGTCTATACTTGTGCTGTACTTAATTGTGCATGTGTGTCATTCTGCCCATCTACCCCCGTCCCCCCACTCCCTGCTTCTTCCTCTTCCTGCTGCTGTTGTGTCTATAATTTTGTTGCTCCACACATAAACACATGTAAAGAACAAATTAGAATAGTTCCTTGATTCTTTTAGGTTTCAAAACTTCTCTCTATTGGTTTCTTTTTTAATTTTCCATATAAATCGTTTTTTAAATATTCAACAACACATAGAAGTCAGAAGTGCAACGTATTCTATCAACACACTTTCTAGAACATTCTACAACACGTGCAGGTTAAAAGTTCATTTTTTTTTTTTAACTTAACGATATTTTTTTGCAACATTTTCTCGAACATTTAACAGAACTTGCAGGTTAAAAGTTCACGATTGTTTTACGTTCGAACAGTGCCTTCCAAATACAAGGAGCAGCTGTGGTTCAGTTGAGCAAATTTTATCCTATGATATGTACTCCACGTTGCAACTGCTTTTTCTTAACCAATCACAAAGAAGCTTTTCCACACAACGAATGTGCACCCTACTTTTAAAAAAGAATGCTTTTCAACTCCCAATCACGTATCGTTTTGTATGGCAAAAAAGTACTTGCCCATCTTTAAACATATCTCTTATTCTACCAAGGAACTGCATGAGCTACAGACATCTTTCCATACCTTCCAACCATACCTTCAAAATGCTAGTGTGGATCGCAGGACACAGCTATATTTTTAGGTGCAAGAGGTATGCAGAACACAGACGTATTGCATTAGACCTAGGTTTACAAAATGTGGACATTAAATGGTTTACACAGAGAAGATTGAAGTTGCACCAATTGCTACCTTTGGTTAAAACTCTTTGCATCTTCCACACCCTGACCTCATGATTGTGCATTGTGGTGGAAATGACCTAGGCACATTGACTGGGGTAGGTTTAGAAATGCTTATGAAGGACACCTTTGGAAACCTCAGCTCAGCACCATGTGACTCTGGGCAATAGCTCACTTAATAGCTCACATACTTTCCACGCCGGCCTCGAGGACCTTCAGACCCATAGGGGTGAATAGTTTGCACTTTACAAATGCCGTATTGATTTGATACGTGCACATTTACCTTCGCACTCCCTGTATAACACCCCCTAAGCACCATACACAAGTTACAATGTTCAAAACAAAAGTTCCTCCGAGTAGGTATAACTGCATGCTGACACTACTTGACAGATGTGGCACAGCGGCCAGAGCACATGACTTCACAGCATATGACACACAGTTTGGACTCACGCTTTCCTCCCCGACTCCGGCAGCACCTCAGCATAGCACCATGAGACTCTAGACAATACCTCACATATTTTCCGTACCCCAGGACTTTCAAACCAGTAGGAGTCAGTAGTTCGTCCTAGTAGGTATAAACACATGCTGACACTACTTCCACAGGTGTGCTGCAGCGGCCAGGGCACATGACTTCACACCATAAGACACACAGTTTAGGCTCATGCTTTCATCCTCGACTCCCACAGCAGCTCACCTTAGCAGCATCAGACTACTCAATACCTCACTTAATTTCCATACCCAGCACTTTCAGACCGGTAGGTATGAGTAATTTGCTTTGCACCCCCTCTTTAGCACACCCTAAATACCCCACAGAGGTTACAGTGCTCCTACCCTCCTATTTCCCACTTTTTTCGCCCTTTTTCCCCTTACTAGCTTCAACAGAATAACAAAATGGTGGCCAACACTTCCTCCTTCCATGAGACTCTAGACAATACCTCACATATTTTCCGCACCCAGGACTTTCACACCACTACGGGTCAGTAGTTCATCCTAGTAGGTATAAACACATGCTGACACTACTTCCACAACTGTACTGCATCAGCCAGGGCACATGACTTCACAGCATAAGACACACAGTGTGGGCTCACGCTTTAATCCTCGAGTCGCGCACAAGCTCACCTTAGAAACATCACCCACTAGCCAATACCTCACTTAATTTTCATAGCCTAGAACTTTCACACCGGTAGGTATGATTAGTTCACTTCACACCCCCTCTATAGCACACCCTAAACACCCCACAAAGGTTACAGTGCTCCTACCCTCCTCTTTCCCACAGTTTTCACCCTTTTTCCCACTTACTCACTTCAACGAAATCACAAAATGGCAGCCAACACTTCCTAGTTGCAAACTCTCGCACCGCTCGCAGCCAATCAGCAGCAGGCTCACGCTCGTAACGCCTCAGCCAATCAGATGGCAGAATTCCCAAATATCGATATCTGTAAATTTCGATACTTCTCAAAAACTACTGACCGGATTTACACCAAATAAACAAAAGCATGCTTTCTAGACCAAGACCATTCTCCCTGCTAAATTTGGGGTAATTCTGTTCACCCGTTCGAACTGTAGCCTTGTCTAAAGTTTCCTATGGAATTTAACATTCCTAGACACCAATGTAACTACATGTCACAACTAATACATCTTAAGACACAAGATACATGACATTGCATTGTTACATCAAAATCACAACCATCAGACAACAATTAAACATTTCTTTTGGACCCTATCCCATCAACAGGGAGGTCTGCAGAATTTCTTGTTCCCAGCAGAGAGGAAAGACATTTGATTTGTTTATATTCATGTTATAGTGTGACTCTCCCACGTTCCAGACTCATGTGTTAAGATACATAGACACAATGGACATATTTAAAATACAGCATAGCTTGTTACCTAGACTGTTTTATGGGAAAAATTCATTCTCTTTACAGTGTTTATGAATAAATCAATAGACCCCGGACAATCAATGCTCTCAATCCCAGTAATCATCAAGTATATGTGAAAAACTGAGAACTCTGATATATGCCTCACACTTCTTTTCATGCTCAAAATCGTTCAACCATCATTCCTGTCCACCTGTTAGACCAATCACTTTTCACCTCCATGTTACATAACCAAACATGATTTCTAGTTACTCCTTCTCCTATATATACGGCAAGCATACCTTCAAAGATCTTTGTTCTACATTGATAATCACTCTTTGGTTTGGTATTAATATTATATATCCGATCACATGCGCCTTTCCTTTTATCAACAAGGATCAATTGTCCATGGTATTTTGTGCCAACTTGTATAGGCTACAACAGTTTAATGAGTGAAAAGGGGTACTGGTATACCCCAAATGATACCTTAAAAAAGGAGGGGGCAAGGTTTATACATATCCAGCAAATGTGCATTATCCAATGCCATTAAATTAAAGAACCACTCAGTGCTGCTCCCCTCCCCTATAGGTACGTATACAGATATCATATCATACCAATCGCGCAACACACTAAAGCACCTGCAGCACAGTCCTAGGTTATCCTGCCACTTTCATAGGATCATGGATACCAATAGTGATATTTTTATTGGTTTACTAATCTTGCAAAACACTAAAAGTACCTAAAGGGCAGTCTTCTGTTTACATGCCAATTCTACAAGATCCCAGCCTTAATTAATGCAATACCTATTGTAGACTAGAGTCCTCATAACACCTCCGTATTATTGAAGTAGATGGAAGTGTACCCATAATACTAACAAACAAAGGAAATTAACCCTAAAATAAAATATCGATAACTCACATCCAAACCAATTACAAGATTCAAAACCAGTGGGACAACTGTGCCAAACATATCACAAAATGTAACAAGTGTCCCGGGGTATTTGCATATTTCATTTTGGAAATCTATAACCATTGTGAGTTTGTAATCTGAAAATTTCATGAACGTATATAACGATAACTCATTTGTTTCCACATAGTATATGATTTATGAGGCCAAATCTATAAACATTACATGACCTATTATCCCTCATTCATATCCGTCTTTAACAAAAATAGCTAAATCTCTTTAACAAAAACTGGCATGATCTCTTTAGAATCCTAACCTTGATAACACAGAAGTATGGGGCATAAATATCAGAAAGCTAACCCCCTGCACCGGGAATTTCCAACTATCCTCATGCAACTGTACTGGGATCCATATCATAGCGCTCCTATGATATGGATCCCAGTACGATCCCTATCATATGGTTGGCAACCTGACGGTGTACTCTTTTAAAGGTCCTGGAATTGCAGCCACCTATGTTCAATGCAACCGCATCCATGACGACAATGCGATCAAGGAGAAACCTAAACATTATGTGGCAAATTCATGACAACGATAACTTACGCCAAGAAATCAAGGGGAAACCTACACATTACATGGCTAACATATATGAGATGGTAATCTATCCCATCAGCCGCCCATATTTTCACTCAATGCCATTATCATTGTGATTTTACAGGTCATAATGCAAAATACTAAGGTCCAATTATATATGACAGGTAATATAATATCTGATGCAGGTGTGATGAAGAAACATATTGTATTTATGAATTCCCTGTCTGTCATGAGCTGGACGGTGGCCCCCCAAATTCTCCTGTAGCACTAGCACTACTTTTGACTCTGGTGACCTCTTCAGCATACAAGGGAGCAAAAGGCATTCCTTGGTAATCGCAGTATCAAAAGCATTGGTAATCCAGTGCAAAGGAATCTGGGCAGAAGGTGATGTATGCATTTATAATGGGTACTGAGGCATCAAGGAGAGGAAACAAGAGTTCAACATTTAGTTCATACCAAGGTCTTTAGTATCATGCAGTGGTAGGTGGTTTGCAGCCTGTAAAAAGGACAGGCAAAAGGAGACATAACAAAGAATATTGACTCATGACCAGGCTAGAGTAAGTTTTGTGTAGACTTGAACTGGACCAACTCAGGATGGATGACACGTTTATGACCACAATGATGTGTGCTTTCCAAAAGTGATAGTTCCATGTCAAGGGCAAAGGATGATGTGATAAGGTCATCAATTCTGTCCTTAAAGTCTCTAAATAAAATGGGCCAGATTTACATAGTTTTTGTGTCTGGTTTGTGTGTCTTTTTGTTACCAGACCTGACACAAAATCCTGTTTGGGATTTACAAACCAACACAAATTGTGTAACAACACTCTAACAATATGTAATGCAGTGCAGAGCCATGCACTGCTTTGCATTACTTTGCATGGAGGAGTCATTCCATGGGTTCTTTAACAGCGTTCCTATGCGTTCACCCATGGACTTTGAAGCAAATCCATAACTTCAACGGTCTGTAGACAAGGATTTACCCCAGAATCCTGCATCTTCATATTCTAACTTAACAAAACAAAATATATTTATTTCTCCAATTTTTTTCTTCTTTCCATGTGTGCTGCTGAATGCACATGCATGGAGGAAATAGAGTTATAGCAGGATCTTTGTGCAGGAAAGGACTTATTTCTTCACAAAACCTATGCAAACCACAACGTAGACACCCTTGCAATATGGTACATGATTGTATGCACTGGTACATGGCTGCACAAAGTGCACCGGCACATAGAGAGCCCAGAACTTTGCCATTTCTTTGAAGATGTGCCACAGTTGTGCTCTCACCAATTTACAAAATGCTGCACAGCACAGCAAATTTGCTTGCTGCTCTTTGTTGTGAGAACTCTTTGAAAATCTGGGCCAATGCTCTTATAGGACTTTGTCATAAGGAAAGGGACTAACTCTGAAAAAGAGTGAAGAAAGGAGTTTAATATACTAGGAGGGTGATGAACTAAAATAATGTTGATGCTGCAAGTGGAATTAATCATAAGGTTGAGAGGTAGATACTCAATATCATGACTAGTGCCAATAAAGAAGGATGAGATTGTTATGGAGGCTTTACTAACAACTGCAACCCTGTTTCCAGGGCGACAGGGGCAATCAAGAGGAATCTGAGAGTTCGGGGGAGCTGCTATGAGGATGTTTGTTCCAGAGTGATCTATAAGCCAGTTCTCAGCACTAAAAAGTAAATCTTGCTTGTCGTTGGTGATACAATTGTGATCATAGTTTCATGTTTGACTAATGAAAGAGTGCTGAGTAGGAAACACATGTGAAGAGAGAGGAAACAGGACCAAATGTTTTGATGCAATGCTTGGCACTAACTTCTTGAGGACTGGCATGTAGAAGAATGTAAATTGGGGCTAGAGACAGAATCTGTGTTGTCTATGAGATACCCTTGAGTCAAGATTATGAAAGAGAGTTACTCTTACATTTTCATACCCGGATGTGCGAAGCAGGGTGAGACAATAAGTTCTATATTTAACTTAGTGGGGAAAAGGGGTGACAGGCAGTATATTTAACCCTGAGCCCAGCAAGGGAGTTGACAGGTGCAGACCTTATTGCCTTAGGCATGGCAATAGCATGCCTAGGGCACGCCAACTGTGGCTTTGCATGCACTTTCATGCTGGTGTGGACAAGGCTCAACAATGAGTTGCGTAAGGCTGACCTGTCTAGTGTGGCACAGTGTGCAAATAACAATGGGCTGGAATTCTAACCTGAGTGATTGCCAGTTGCTATACTATTTGCAAGTTCATGTTACATCACCTTTTGTGTGTTTAGTGGACCAGAATAAAAGATGGCAGCAGGGAATGGATTAGGTAGTCGTAGCAAGCCTCCCAGGCACCCTGCCCTGGTATAAAGGGCTGGGGACTGAGCACTGGCACCCATTAGCCCAAGGTGCTCCTCACTGCAATGCAATTACTGGGAATGATACAAAAGAGAGCTCAAGCATTTAAAACGAGAAGTGATCCAGTTTAAGTGGTATCAAACTTTCAAACGTATCTTCTAATTTACTACTCTACTCATCTGTCCCTCTAACTGAACTGGGCCCCCCACAGTTATATGGATTATAGTGTTACCCTCACCACAAAGGCAAATGCTCCTCTGATGGATCTTTCTCCACTGATAGGTGGGGTGGGAATTAGGATGTCCAAAACACAAATGTAAGCCACCCAATAAGGACCATTAATTAGTGACTAACTCACAAGTTTGGAATTAGATTCAAATTGGTTTCTCTCAGGACCATACTCTAAGAGTAACATATTGCAGTGTGGAGTCCCAATCTGCAAGCATACAGAACTAGATCACACATTTAGTTAAAAGTTCTAATCCAAAGAGGATGGTTTAAAATAAACATTAGATATAAGATTACAGGCTTCTGCCACCATTAGTGGGAAAAGAATAGTTCAGTTCTATGTAAATTCAAAGAAAAGGGGTATAATAATCAATTATAAAATCCTCCAAGGGCAAGTCAATGTGCATTGGCAAACAGGAGCAAAAACAGTCAGTTTGGCACAGAAGGATTCCCAGGTCGACTGCAGAATGCAGCAGCATTAGCAAAAAGACAGTCCAAGATAGAATTTGAATGATGTTTATAAAAGCATGGGAAAGGAGTTCTGCTCTCTCTCAAAGAAAGGAAATTAAAACAAAGCATTGTCCCAAAGAAACATTTATAGCAATGCCTTGTTTGAAGAGAAAAAGTTACCGTGTTGAGTTGCACCAGAGGAAAACGGTGTTGCCCCTACTTTGAGGTTTCTTCTTTTATAGTCCTTATGACACCTTAATGACGTGTATCATTCCACTGGACAGTTCATTATGCAATTAGTTTATGTATGTTGTCCCAAAATACATTTAGTTACGCCTGCAATTTTTCCAAGCACTTCATGGGAACAACTTGGTTTTCCGGGTATCACAGGTTAGTCAACGTAAGAAAATATACAACGTAACAGACTAAGGCATTGGGTGAGAGTTGATTTTCCCACTGAGCCATTCCATCATGAACTTTGAAAGAATGGGGCATATTAACAAGGAACAGGGAAAATTAACGCTAAGGGCGCTTAGCGTTAATTTTTTTAACGCCCGCTATCGCTGGATAATATTGCCTGGTTATCACGTTATTAACAATGCTAACCGCCTAGGCGATAAAAAATCCAGTGATAGCGGTATTTTGGAGGTTATCACTGGTAATGCAGCGATAAAACTACAAGGATAGGGATATCCTTGTTGATAGCCCATGGTGGACTTAGCCATGTAATCCACCTCCCATTGGATTACATGGCTAAGTCTGAAAATTAGCAGACGTAAAAAAGCAGCGTTAACCGTGGTTAGCGCTGCTTTTGTTGTCTCTAACAGGGTTAGCGTGAAGCTTGATAATAGGAGAAATGTCGCTTAGCGACATTTCTCCTATTATTTTGCTCTGGAACGTCCACTTTGCATCACATTAGAGATGCAAAGGGAAGCGTAGTGAAAAAGGGTGCTAACATGCGATTTTGCATGTTAGCACCCTTTTGTTGATAGGACGATATTTTTATTTCCGCTTCTTTGGTTTCTAAAGCCAAAAAAGCGGAGCTAAAGCCCTTGTTAATATGCCCCAATGTTCTTTATATGTATACTGAAACATGCACAGAACAAATAAAGCAACATTTGCAAAAAAATCAATGAATTATTATGCTTGCTAAGGGAAAATTGCAGCTCAAGAATGAACATGTTTAAATTTAAAATGCATGCATCAGCATTAAATGAGTTAAACTTGATTGGAATCAGGTATAATGCACAAATAATTATTTCATAATAAAAGAAGAATGAATATTTCACCAATGTATTATTACACGAAAAACAGTAGCGTTAGCTGTGGTTTACTGACACAATTTTTCTAAATACAAAGATGTAAATTATTCTTAAAACCTATTTTACCAAAATCTGTTCAACATTTTTTAAATCATTAAGGTCTTTACTATCACCTCTGTAAGTTTCAACTTCCTAGCTACTTTTATTGGATAATTGCACCAACAGCTAATTATCACGCATGTGAAATGAAAGGCAATAGAACTGTTAGGCCTCATCTTTAGATTAATTTGTTTTCATCCATATGTGAATAATAAAACATCACACCATGAGTAATTTTCATATGAAAATCTATTAATAAGCGTTATAACTATTTAGCAACATATTTTCTCCTTTTCTAACTCTTTCAAGCACACTTTTACGGTGCTGTTACTTCACTTGTTTCTATTATGGCATTACTTTGTGTTTTTTGTGCAATGTTCACATTCAGATGTTTGTTTCTTAATCAGTAAAGTGTCATGTAATGTGGTTTTGGAATATTTTCTATATCAGACGTGAAAGGCTGAATTTGTTTTAAAATACAAGCCGTCTACAATCTTGCTGGAGGAATTAAGAAAATAAACTTGCAAAAATAAAAATGACAAGTAGGACAATGAACCCAAGCCTTCATTGATACAAAAAGATGGGCAATTCAAGACTTAAAAGTGTTCAGTGCAAGAGCAAACTTTGCTGTTGTAGGTAGCCAAGTAGTAGTGGGTTCCCTTCTCATGGGCCTGATATAGTTTATGAAGCAAAGATGGCTTTTTCAGATGGATGGAGCATATATTAAATGCATTTATTTGTATTAATACAGAACAAACGTAGCTTGGAAACACCAGAGCCCTGTATATTACATTGGGAATGGTTGGGAGACTATCTAAAGGTACATCAAGTGGGGAATGCACATATACATTTCACACATTTAGGCACAGGCAGATTAAGTGACTTGCCCACAATCGCACAATGTTGAGCAAAGCACAGGGGTTCAGATTTAAACCTGGGTCTCTAAGTTATAAAGTCGGCAGCTTTAGCTAGTAGGAGGAATCTCCTCCAAAGCGAGTCTTCTGAGCAACCAAACTTGTTAGTGACATATTAGTGAGGGGCTGAGGACTGAATGACAATATCAATAAAGAAAAGAAGTTAAAAAATGAGTCCTGTCTCATCCTCGCAACAATGCAGCTACTGGAAAAGAAAATATAAGGGAACTAAAATAGAAAAAACAATAAATGAAAGGATTAATTAAAATATGAAATTTGCAGCAATGCTGATGGATGAATTCATACAATAATAAACATAACACAACCATGACAAGAAGAACCAGGGTCTTCAAACATAAAAGAAAATGAAAGGATGGGCAAAAAATGTCATAAGGTTTTTGTGCCTGAAGAATATTTGACACTGTGAGCAGCTTTGCAGCAGTGGCTTTGCTTATGGTATGCGTTCACACTGTCATGTGCCAGAAATAGGCCATGAGGCAAGATCGCTGCAGAGGCCATATGGAGAGGTAGGAGCAAGCACAGTTGGCCTGATGGGGAGGCCTGAACATTAACATCAACAAAGGACAAGAGCTTCAAACAAGCATGTTTTCCTCGCTTCAATGTTTCTAGTGGGAAAAAACGCAAAAGAAAAATTTAAATGTATACACCCATACAATAAAGGATGAACTGACACAACTAGCACACAACAATCGTGCTGGATGAATGAATACAATAATATAACATAATAAAATTATAAGGCTTCCCAAACGTATTAAGAAATAAAATGGTGGTTAAATCAAGAGTTAAAAGTATACAGCGTGTGAGCATAATTTGGTACTGTGAATATCCGTGCAGCATTGTCTCCCTTTCTGCTCTATGTATGCACTGCATAGGCTAGAAATATCCTGTGAAGCAAGGGTAGCATTTATGGTGGATCAGGTGGACAGAAAGAGTCTCTCAGGGAACCTGAGGCCATATTTAAGAGCATGCCCCAGGGGACAATGTGTATGTGCAACCACAGGGCAAGCTGGTATTACAGAAAGGGCCACAGACGATTGTGCGGCCCCTTCTATAAAGCTGAAGGTGCTGGCCCACATGTAGCACCTGCGATTTCTCAAGAGGGCATTCCCTCATTTGAATGGGGATGTGGCCCAAATGCAATAAGGGTGCCCCCATGCAAATGAGGGCATCCCTTTGTCCTCTGCGCCCGGGCCATATTATAGACATAGCCACAGAGGCAAAGAAGCTGTTAGGAAGAGCATTTACAGTGCCCCAACCAAAAGGTGGTACACTGTTAATGAACCCCCTGATAGCAGCCCCCTGGATGGAGGGACCATCCCAGACATACCCTTGCAGACAGGTGCAGTCACTCACTGCACCCACCTGCAAGGGGATCTCAAATCCCTCTTCAAAATGCAGGTGGATTGCTGCCTGCACAGAGAAACATGGAGCAGCTTCTCCGAATTTCATTGAATGCGCTGCTAGGGGGCAGCACCAGCTCACAGCTACCTTGAGGGCAGTGCATTCTAGATGATAGGGTGCACTTTTCCTGTTAGCATCCTTTGGCACCTACTTAAAGGTGGTGCTGTGTTGCCAACAGGAAAAGTGCGCCCTATCTATAATCTATCTATAATAGGGCCCCTGATGTGATAGGCTTGTGTCCTCTCTTCAATGCAGTACTAGGAAATAAACCAGAAGGGAACTCAACTGGTTAACCCATAAAAAGAACGGTATAGAGGCAAACATAGTACATTAAGCAAAGATGGCTGTGATGGGTTGATGAGGTGGGAGGAATACGTCAGGAAAACTGATGTAGCATCGAAGAGCTGGAACTGAATTCCAACATCTACATTGTTACAAGGTCGAAATAGGAGCCCAGTGTCATCATTGTAATGAAATTTACCTACAGGGAAATAAACCAAAATAGAACCTCTAATGGTTAAACCAATAAAAGAAAGTGTGAATTAAAATGACAGTTTATGAATTTTTTAAGTGATTTTAGAGCAAAAATTCCTGTAAATTGTTGGGTTACAGGCAACGTTTAAGACTTAAGACAAAAGAGTGCTGCTTGGTAAAAGTCTAGTGGTTCACCCCACTCAACAGATATGTCTTCAGACTTACAGTGTGATTTAGATGTTAACAGGCGGCCTAGTGACAGCTAGGGAAGCAAAGATAATGACCTGCTGTATTAAAAAATCTCTCTTTTATGCGGCTCGCAGCAAAACTTTTATTACTTTACAAAACAGCCTAAGCTGGAATATGTATATTCCAAATTGTGGGGGTAATTTTTTTTTTTTTCTCTTTAGGGCCACCAGACAGAAATTGCCACCTGCAATAGGTAGAGTCTCCCTACCTGATGGGCTGGACCTTTTCTCACCAGGACAAAGTAGTAGACAGAAAGGCTCAGTTAGCTGGCCTCCCGTCTAACAACAGGGAAACAATAAGCTGGAAGAGGCCATTTTCATGAACTGCCCAGCTGACCAGTTCCAACTGGACTCGATATGGAGCCTGCTGGTAGCCTCCGCTGAAGCAATTCTTGAACAGCAAATAATGCTCCTGAGGTCCTGGGACCCTTGGCGATATCTAAATGGACTTCTCCTATCATCTCTCAGAAGCTGGGACTTAGAAACGTTTCGATTTCCAAGACTTCTTGAGAACAGGGACATACCTGCCAAGGCGCAAGCCTTGCTGTGGTGGAGAAATAGGTTTCCCCCACTCAGAGCTTCTCTGCAGCAGCAATTCTGTTTCAGAAGGACTTTGTCAAGAAGATTTCCAGCCTAGTTGAGCCCTTGTCAGAAACAGCCAGCTGTTTTGCCTTCCTGGAGGATTCCGAGCTCCGAAAAAGAAACTAAGTACAAAGGTAAAAATCTTGACTGGGCAAATGTGCCAAAAATATCTGGCCTAAGAAAGGGCATCCCTGTGCATGAAATTTTTATTTTTCTAGCTGAACCTTTTCCATCAAAACAACATCCTTCACAAGGACATCGTCCAACACCTATCCAACTTCCTCAGATTCAGCTTGTTGCCTTGCCCTATTGAAGAATTTTGACTTCCATTTCAGAGACTATGTCCCAGGGTAAAACCTCTGAACAGGTCAAGTCCGGTTGGCGCGTACAACACTTGCTTCATCATGACCGGCCTGAAATCCTGAGTAGGTCTTGCCCTACTATGACCTTTGACTATCGTTGGCCTTTTCAATGTTTTGGCACTATTTTTACTTAAATCTATTGAAATTCATATATCTGGTTACACTAATTGAATTTCTGTAATTTTCGTATCATTTGTTAATTAAATTACTCTGTAATTCAATAATTTGGAGTGAGGTTTTTATTGAGTTGTGCTTTTACCTTTTTAACTGTTTTGATATTGCTAAATGCTTTTCACAATTTCTCTCAGTTAAGCCTGTCTTTTCTTTGCCATAGTTACCAGCTGTGAGCTCAGGGGTAACATACTGAAACTCTTAACTAGAAATAACAAGATAGTACCCTCATTGTTTCTGGTGGACCTCAATTCACCCAACCAATAAACCACTCTCTCACTCTCTAACTAAAGTAAAATATCTGATGTAGAATTTGGGAATTGGGATGCTCCATTACAAATGTAACAAATATTTAATCTGCCAAATTTAAAGTGAATTATATCCTATGGCATTTGTAATACAGTTGGTGGAATAACCATCACATTTATGAGAATATCCCATCAGCCGAACTCAAAATTAGTCCCAAAGGCAAGAGAAGGTAAGAATCTGAGGCACTAAAGGAGAGGCGTAATACAAATACTTGTCTCTGTTTGTGTCTCTGCCTATATCTCTGCACCATATTGTGCCATGTTGTGCCAATAGACTAATATTTGGATGCACACCTTTACTTTGCACCACGACTTTAACAATGAGAAGACACCAATATATTTTTCATATACTATATCTATAGCTATATGTGCCACAAAAAAAGTATGACAAAATTGGAGATTACATACAAAGTAAAAAAAATCATATATATATATATATATATATATATAGCTAATTATTTTACCCCGTGAGTGCTCCAATCATTTTTGAAGTAGATGTTTAACTGACGGGTCCTACCCCCGCTTTATGGATGCACCCTTTGTGTGTTCGGCGGCCTTGTTGGGAAGTTCGTAAACGCATTTATTTTGGCTGGCCTGAACTGCTGTTGACAAACCCCTTTGACAGATGGAGGTCATGGATTATCCAACTCTAGGGACGCTGGCCATTTGGCTGATGCCCGCGGAGAGATTGTACTCAATCCAGCAGCAGATGAGGGGTATGATACACACAGGAACTTACCATCAATGAGGACAGGTATGAGCAATGGGAGCCGGCATCCAATGAAAAACATCGAAAATTAAAACTATTCGGACATTGAGGTCTACAATTGATTTATAACATTGAGAATGCCGACACGTCATCAACATGCCAGAAGAGACTGATACCTTCTGATTGGCCAGAGATCAACCAATTACAAAGCTGGACAATTGAGATGAATTCAGTACTGTGTGTATCAGATATTTGCTCTACCGCACTGAGGAAGGCATGAAGCTGAAACACATCTGCCGTCATTAAAGCTGATAATTTTTACCCCGTGAGTGCTCCGATAATTTTTGAAGTAGTTGTGTAACTGGCGGGTCCTACCCCCGCTTTATGGATGCACCCATACATAAATAAATTAGCATTTAAAAAACCGTACAAATTCACTGAAAAAACCATGGGTTTCACACACGTTATAGTTAGGAATTAGCATTTAAAAAACCTTGCAAATTCACTTAAAAAACCATAGGTTTCACACATGTTATAGTTAGGTGGATATTTCACTCGTAAAAAACCAATGAAATTCCCCCGTTATAGTTAGTTCAGATAACTATAACTCGCGCGACCGCCACTCTATCACAAGGATGATGTCATCAGTGATGTCATGAGTGATGCCACTGACCATGTCATGAGTGATGTAATATGTGACGTCATGGGCGCGCGAGTTATAGTTATCTGAACTAACTATAACGGGGGAATTTCATTGGTTTTTTACCAGTGAAATATCCACCTAACTATAACATGTGTGAAACCTATGGTTTTTTAAGTGAATATATATATATATATATGTCTCCAACTGTCTAGGGACCCATAACCAGTCACACTCAGTCTTTCTTGAAGTCTGTTCAGTCAAAGCGGTCCCCGCAAACCTGAGGAAGAGTTGGGCCGTCCCTTGACTGGGACAATTCCAGTCTGGTGTC
This sequence comes from Triturus cristatus, assembly GCF_964204655.1. Classification (NCBI taxonomy): domain Eukaryota; kingdom Metazoa; phylum Chordata; class Amphibia; order Caudata; family Salamandridae; genus Triturus; species Triturus cristatus. The sequence goes on along the minus strand of NC_140585.1, from coordinate 1,073,957,480 downwards.
TCTCTTTCTTCCACTCCCCTTTGTTACTTTTCCCAGTTTCAGATCATAGGTAGCAATTCTATCTTTCCTCAACCACATAGGTATTCGGGGATGACAGGAGCTTTCAACAGGCCTACAGATTCATAACTATTATTATGGGATAAGAATATATTATGGTTCATTAAAATATTAGAATGTTATTAATTTTCTTGCCACTAAATTACTATACTCCTATTTTTATTTGTCAATGCCAGAACAAGAAAATAGAATAAAAATTAAGACTCATTTCATAAATGCGATCAATTCACTTTTGAATTTTGGTTGTATATTGCTGCTTAGTGCTTCATGGCCCTGAGTGGTTGTCCACTGCTTTACATTTCCTTCTACTCTTAATTGCGTTAGTTTGTAACTGCTTATTCTGTATTATTCTGGCATAGCATTTTTAAACTTTGTGCCCAGTGACAGTTCACTGCCGGTACGTCGGGTGCATTGCACTTTCCCATATGCTTATTTTATCAACTGCCTCCTGAATTTGTTTTAGTCTATTGAACCTGTTGAGATTCGGGGGTCTCTGGGAAGCGAGCAAGCCCCACCTGGGTTGGTGATTGACTTCCTTGTTGTGACAACTAGAGACGCCATCTCAAGTTCTTGCGTGCTTAATCATCAAGGGGGGGGAATGCAAATAAAAACACGCCATCAGGCTTTGCAGGCTATCTGACGGAGGCGGGGGCACTTTTCTTTAGATGACAACAGGAAATTCTTTATTAGAGACAGGAACTCTCCCAGCTAAATTGAATTTGTAAGAACTTGGACACCTAAATATCCACAAGGTCATAGCTCATGTAGAACTTTGGCCAAGTAAGTGCAGCATAGTAGTACCTAATGGAAACATTGCATTGAAAATAAAAAAAACTGTGCGAAACTGCCTCTTTGAGTCTGGAAATGATACATTAAACCATTCACACCTTGTGCTCAGGTGCGCAGATGAGGTTTTAGCTATTCTTCCCTCTATAATCACCTCTGCAAGTGATTGTATTATTGTTGTGTAGTCCTGAAGAAGGTGATAGGTTTATGCCCACACCGAAACGGACATCGGCCCCTGTTGGACTAAAGATCCCAGATCACAGCATCACAAAGGACATCCATTTCCTTTTTACCACCATGGAGCATTGCTTGTATGTGTGTGTAGGATGCTAGGGCATCAGTATGAGTGTGTAGTATGTTAGTGTTTTAGTGCGAGTATATGTTAGAATGATGGGCTGTGTTATGAGGGAAAGTGCATCTATTTGCAATTTTAGGTTTTTTTACTTAAAAATATGTATGATATTTGGTAGAACAGATACATCACAATATATAGAATGAACATTTTGAAATGTATTTGTAGACTATGTGAACAATTTTCTTATTTTTTAATTTAAGTACTTTGGTAAAAAACTATGAAAAGAATTCAATACATATGATAGTTTGGAAAATGTCATATATGTAAAAACTGTAACATAATTGGAACTGATCCAACTGCTTAAATGCATATAATTTGAAGTAATATAGGTCAAGTGGGTTTTTTCCTGGCTTTTCAAACTAGAGGTATTTAAAGCCATATGCTTGAGTGACTCCATGTCAGCCTTAAAAACTGTTAAATCTGGCTTGCCTATTGATCCCTGCCCGACTAAACTTTTGGCAGGTGCAACAGAGGCTATCAACCCTGTGATTAATACTCTGCTCAATGTATCCCTATCCTCAGCCAGGGTGCCCTCTGCATAGAAACAGGCCATTATTGTTCCCCTGCTTAAAATATACCCTCACTGGATCCTGCTCTTCATTCTTCAGTGGCCAAGGTCCTGGAAAAACAGGTCAATATTCAACTATCTGGCTTTAAGGAACTGCATGATCTTCTTCATCTGGCTCAAGCAGGCTTTAGATCCTCATAGAGCACAGAATCAGCGCTAGTGGAAAAATCTGGGACTATACGTGAAACATTAGATTCTGGAGGCAGGGCAGCCTTGATCCCTCTGGACATGTTGACTGCGCTCGATACAGTCCCCCATGCCCTGCTCCTGGCCCGCCTACAGGAAATCGACATGGTAGGGTCAGCCTGGAACTGGCTTGAATCCTATCTAGAGGATAGAACACAGCAAATCAGGATCCCTCCCTTTGTGGCTGTCGCCAAAAATCTGATTATGGGGGTTCCTCAGGGCTCTGTTTTTTTGAGCCCTCCACTGTTTAACATCTATGTGTCTCCCCTCATTCACCTAGCGGATAAACTTGGAGCCAAAGTCATCTCTTACACTGATGATACTCAGCTCCTTTTTCCCTTCAGTGGCTAACGCTAGCCCAATTGAAATGTAATGAGGGCAAGACAGAGCTCCTCCTTTTGGTAACTTCCCCCCCCCCCCCCCCCAGTTTTGGCACTCCTTTTGGCCTGACGAGTCTCCCCCACATTCACCCCACTAGGGTCCTACTAAGAACTTGGGGATCTGGTTGAATGAACAACTGTGCTTTGGCCCTCAGATTAAAAAACTAAAACTATCAGGAATATGTTTTGGTATCTTGAAGGCACTGAAAAAATTCTACCTCTGCTCCCAATTACTGCAATAAAACAATCACCCAAGTCTTGATCACATCCCGCATTGATTATGCCAATGCATTGTGTGTTGGTCTGCCTGGCTACCTCTTAAATAAACTTCAGGTTATCCAGAATGCAGCTGCCAGACTACTATTGAACTTCACTAAGAGGGTAAGCCTTAGACAGCACCTTTGTGACCTCCACTGGCCGCCGGTGAAAGAGAGGGTGAAGTTTAAATCCATGGTAATTGTTCACTCTTCCATCTATGGTCATGGTCCAGCCTATCTGAGAGCAATATTTAGTTTCTATGCTCCAGCTAGGCAGCTTCGTTCCTTCACCAAGCTTATGGCATGTATCCCCAGATTTTGCAAGCAGAGTACCAGTGGCAGCTCCCTCTCACGATGAGACCGTGGCCTGCAACCAACTCCCCGTAGAAGTGCGGGCTCTGAGTGACCCTAAGGCTTCAAAAAGAGACTGAAGACTCCTTGGAGTAGCTGTTTAACATAAAATGAGATACATACGCAATTCTGTATCGGTGTGCAATATAAACTTTACACCTAGTAATAAATGTACCCACTTAGTTTCTGAAGGTCACAGTTTATGTTCTCTATATCCATCTCTTCAGTCCAACAGGATATGAAAGATTCCCAGTAGTTTCACCAGTGGGGGGTTACACGCTTCATATAATGTCTAAAAATGCATTGCATCAGGGTAAGTTTCATCCTTATTTGTGAGGGCACAAATCTGTTCCTTCCATCAATGATTTAGTGTTCTCTTTGAAAAGCCTACACACATTATGATCCCAAGCACATACATGATATGCACATAGAAAGTGGTATTACAGTTCATAAACTTCTTAATCTAAAACACCTTCTTTCCATCAGCAATGAAAACCTTGTTTACATTTATTTTTAGTTTATTTACACCATAAACACCTTCCACATTTGTAAAATCCTGTTGCTTATTCAGCCACTCAAATCCTTTTTTGTATACCTGTATGTATCACTAGGACTGAAAATGTGTGCCAGTGAGTTAGCTTTGCGGTAAGTGTTAGGAGGCTTAAGTGACAACATTTTTATTAATATCAGGATTTAGATGAAGCACATACCAGTGTTTTCTTTATATTGGGTATGGTGTGCTGTTCTCCATACTCAATGTAGGAATGCAATTTATAATCATTTTGAAAACTGCTCACTGTGAGTTTGTCTTAAAAACTTCAATCTGGTTAGATTTGCCTGCCCTATATTTGCCATATTTTAATCATGTTTCAGAATAGCCTCTCTCCTTAAAATGTATTAAATTGTACATGTTTCTTCTTCATATACTATGCTGAGACTACTGTTTTTCTTTGTTCTCAACAGTTTGCCATATGAGACCTTTATGATTTGATAGAATGTATGAAATGATTGTACATGCAGTAAACCCCTGCATGCTTTAGTTTTTCTACATATTTTGCTCTCTACTGTATTAGCTCTTCATACACTAGCCAGAAGAAAACATTTTGCTTATTGGATTCCAAAGAGAATTTAACATTATACTCATTTGTGTTAAAAAATATATAGAAAATATGAATTCTTTATCAATAAAATTCCAAGTCATTAGAACATCATCTATATATTGTTTCCAATAGACAATAGGTTCTCCAGTAGTACATTGTAATTCTCTCCAGGCATGCTTCCTCTCAAATCAACAATGCATAAACTGATTGATGTAGGATAACGAAAGCATGGAGTCCATTGCAGTATCTCTCTTTTAATGGTATATTTGAGTTGGACATAGTAAATATTGTTCCTCATCATAAACACAGTAAGTTTAAGAAGCACATGAGTGTGTTTGAAGTAGCTAGGTGACCACGCCTACAGAAATGTTTAGAGCTTTGACAGACCATGTTCCTGATCAATGATATAGAGACTTTGGCCATCCATTGTACCAAACTTAAAAGAGTCAGTCCAATGGGAATGTTTTAATTATTTAGGAAGATCTGTAGCATTCATAATAAATGAGGGAAGAGTTTAATCAAATGTTGCTAAATGAAGGAAAATCCATGTAGTCTAAAACCCTTTCTACACACAATTAACTGTCAGAGATTTTTGGATGGGAGGTTGGGAATACACTCCCTTTCTGAGAAAATAAAACTGAATTTTCAGTTATTTGCTAGAGATGTCTTTCTATTTTTTTCATCCAGACATTTTGCCACATAGTAAGATGACCCTTACCCTGAGGTATTTTTATTGACCCCGTTTGCTATATGTTTGTCCATGGTTTCATAATCCAAAAGTAATTTAAGTTTCTTCAATGTCATTAGTTAAAGCTACATAAAAAATGGTATCAATAATATTATCCGGAATCATCACTAGAGTAAATTTAGACCTAAGAGTATACTCTCCGTATTCTAAGGCGTTGTAAGTCTCTATGTATTCACTCTTTTTTTAAATCTCATCCAGATATTTTGATAAAGTATCTTCTCAGATGTCATAGCATACTTTTTCTTGGTTGCCTCCTTCAATTTTATGCTGTACATTACATCTTTAACTTCCTCAATTTTCTTTGAGTTGTTGCATTTTAAGTACTGCTTGTTCAATCAAAATTTTAATTAAGTTCCTGGATGCCCTATTAAGACTATGGCTTTATTTGAGTTTTATGGACAGCGTACCCCACCATAAATTTTATGGAGAAACTTGTCCATCAAACATGGTTCTCTATTTGAAGTTCGGCAGACCATAATGTAATCGCCAGAGGTGTCTCCACTGTCTAAAACAAATTTGTGATTGTCGGTATAATCCATGAGACTCTATGTCCTATTTATAGTGGACAGTCTGATGTTTTTTTTTTCTCTTTAGGATGGGAAAAAGCCTGTTGTACCTGAACAGAAAAAAAGTTACATTACTTCCACATCCAGGGAGATAACAACCCAGGTGTCAGGGTCCTTAGTGTTTTGTTTTACAAAAATAAATGCCTACTTTGGGAGTTTGGTCTTATAAATCAAAAATGTTTGCTGATTGGCCGCATAAAACATGGGGGCTGCTCAGCTAACTATTAGTGCCTTCAGAGGAGCTTCTATGGCAGCAGCTCCCCTGTGGACACAGATATCTGCAACAAGCTGGTGGTTTCTCAGCTGATTGTATTTCATTTAGGCTCTCGGTTGTTGGAAATATATTAATAATTATGATATGATTATTATATTTTTTCTCTTCTAGTCATCGCTCTTTTAGATTGCACATGGTAATCATTTAGAAGTAAACATGTTTCATTAAACTAAAATGTACGTTTATTTGATGACATTCAAGATTTTTACTTAAAGTTTTTGATCTACAAAGAGATCAACAGCAAAATACCAACAATGAAACTTGATACAATAAAATTGCTTCCACACATAGTAAAATGTACACATTGCACTACATATTACAACTATTTTATGACATATTTCATTGCAACATGATAATCAAGTCTGTCCAAATATTTTTACAATGTTAAAATTACCGTGCTCACCTTTCTGTTCTGAATAATTGTTGTGAATAGAGTTTCATGGAAAACTGATAAGTAGTTGTCTCCTTCATTGTCATTGTTCAAAGAGCACAGTCTTGTAGAACGAGACTAAGTAAAATGGCACCATGCAACTTTCTGCTAAATGTTTATTATCTAAGGTACAGTAATATTATGAAAGCTAGACATAGGGTGCAAAGGGGAAAGAGAACCTTCGTGCCCAGTGACAATGGACGAGAAAGGCCCAGCAGAATCACAACACCTACTTTGACAGAAAGATAATGGGAAGGCATTCAGCCTTCACTTGCCGCGCTTATCGGCCTATCCTTAACAGGTATGCAGGCATGAATCATCTCAGAAATTCATAGCAGACTTTCCTTTTAGTACTGAGATTTGATTAATGAATACTATAATGAAGCTAGGATTGCCATATACAGGGACATTTTAAGGCATGGGCAAAGTGGGCTCTGGCCCAAGGCTACAGCCTTTCAGGGGCCCCCTGAGGGGCTCTGTTGTCTACACAAACCTGCTTTGATGACCTTGAATGATTTTTAAACATAGATTGTTTGTAAATGCCATTTTCTTCTAATTTACATGTGTCGGAGTCTATTATAGACATTTTGCATAGAAATGTTGTGTTTGTTTTTCAACACCATGTAACTTCGATGAAAAAGATTCTTTTAGATCAAAACAGGACCTCACATATCAGGAATGGCAGTGGGCACAGAAATTATTTGCAATAATATTAATGAGCTGCTGCTATATTAATGTATTGAAAAAACATCACAAACCCTGACTATGAGATGGAAATACATTTAGAATTTGGGGCAGTCTGCCTGTGCAGTGTCTGTGACATGGCCAAACAGCACATGGAAAAGTTGAAATTGGATCGTAAATTCAAAGCCCATCTACAGGGGCCCCAAAATATGTTTGGCCAAGGGCCTTCAAAATCCTTAGGATATCCCTGTTGCGATAAAGGTTTACTAAGCAGCAAATATGTTTCATATTTTCTCCTGGTCACATTTTTACAAACTTTTACAGCTACCATTCTTTTTATCTTTATTTTAGTAATTGTAATTCATATTGTATGCCCTAGAATGAGTTTTGATTTTAAAAATAAATCCATGTTTCCTGATGTTCTTGAAGGTGTTTTTCCTTATATTAACGAGGGTTTGGGATCCACTAACTATTCCTCTGATTTCTCAGAGGATTGATCATTAGTTACCTGAAACACATCACTCAGTAGGTTGTTGAGTGGATGCTGTACATTTGTTTTTCTGTCATGGGTTGGCACTTTCACTACGTGCTTAGTGTTATGGGGTCGAGAAAGCTGAATTCTGGGCCATGTTCTACAGGATGATCTAGAAACTGTACCACTTAGTCGTCAATGTATTTGATTCGCTTCCAGATAATGTTGGAGCTTAGTTGTATCCCACAATTAAAAGGATTCTTTTTTAGGTACAATTTCTATTCTATAGAATATTTTTAATAATACTTTAGGTTAATTTGTGTATCTATTCTAAATCACTTAGCTCTTTACAGTCCATAGGTGTTTGCTTTTTTGACTATTTTTCCATTGAATTGAATAGACATGGGTCCATCTCATGTATGCTGTTGATGGGACATGTTTACTTTATTTTCTTCCAGAAGAAACTGGCCTGTTGATCAAGAAAAGAAAAAGAAATTGGATCTTAAGAGTCAAGGTAAACTGAGAGGTCTCGAACGAAGATAGAAATGCTGGTATGCAGTTAAAGAAAGGCCAATCAAGTAACAACACTCCAGGAGACACTTAGCAGCGTAACCCAGACTGATCACCTAAACATCAAAAATATCACTTTTACCTAAGACCTTATTGTTGTGTGACAAGTATTTTTTATAATACTACATGTTACATGCAAGGCAGGCTTGATTGCATATAATCCTGGCTGCATTTTACATTAAGTAGTTAGTGTAATAGATATCTTCTGAGGAATACCGAAATAGTTATATGAATGATTATGTCAACAGTGTGAATTTGATAACCATGTTTTCTATTTTAAACTCCATTTTTTGCCATGGTTCAAACTAACAGGACAGAGAAAGAAAACTCACTACTTCTCTGGAGCACATTGTTATGTGCCAACCACTCACATGAACTCCAGGTGATTTCAATGGGGTGAAAATATTTCCCTGATCCCTATAAAAACTGTCAAATTAGCAATGAAGTACACACTGCTCCTTTTTTTAGGTCCCAGGGGTAAAGGGGGGTGGGGTAAAATAAGAAAAGAGAGAAATACTGGGTCCTCGGACTGGCTGTCTTGATACCAGCATCAGTGGTCTTGGAAGATGAGAGTTCAGGTGTCAGTGGTGGTTGCAGGGACGTATACCAAAAAGAACTCAGAAATGTTCAGTACCTAGTTCTTTTCTGTCAACAAATAGAAAGAATGAAAATAAAACATAAAATCCTCAGTGAAAATTTATAATCTCTCCTTCAAATGTGACCTACCAACAAGTGTGTGTTTTTTTGTAGACACCACAGTGATTATGATGATACTTAAAAAGTAAACATTACCACAGAGCAGGATGCTTGACCAAGGAATGCACTGAAATACAAGCACAAAGGTTATTTATAACAGGGGTACTTTGCAAATGGCAAAAAATAGATTGAGAGAAAACCAATCATTATTGTTTAAAACCAAACATTAATTCCTATCCACGATATTTATATATTCAATGAAGACTCTTCTCTTTCTAATGTGGAAATCGTGTTCTAAGAGTATTCACACTGTATTGAAATAAATAATTGTTTGGAGACAAAAGAAAAGAACAATAACCTCTGAACATAAGCAATACTATTTCAAAATGCATCCCGATATTTGTTTCCTTGTCATATGACAGTCTGGAAATGTCCAAAGTGGAATGACCTTAAATTTCTGACAAATGAGTTTTCAATCATATATAACAAACATTTGTAATTATAACGTGCTGTGTACCGATACAAACAGTACATAGTCTCTTGTTCTAGTTCAAGGAGGCTTGGTTTTCCTTTTCTTTCAGGCTCTTTCGGTAGGGGGTGAGACCAGGATCAAGGAAGGGGATGTAGTTCCAAGGAGGAAGTCGCTCGTCATCGATGGAAGAGAGCCTTGAAAGCCGCCGAAGAAGAATGCCGAAAAGGACCGGAGACAGGTAAGTGCTGGAAATCCAAATGAGGCTAAGTGCTGGGTTCCAATGCACACATCTTGAAATACCCACTTGCTAGGGTGGTTGGCAGCTGCTTGTGTGCATGTGTAATCCGGAGGATTTGTGAAGATTTGACAGTGTCAGTTTAAAAACATTAACAAGATGCGGGGAACATTTTGAGAGTGACTAATGTGATTAAAGACTCACGGAGTGCAACAATAGAAAACATACAGAAGGCAAGAATGTTTTGTATATATAACAAAATATAATAAGAATAACACAGCAAATCACTTCCTTTTGGTATCATGAAAGGTTGAGACCAGAATACATGTCAGCATTGCAGCCCATGACAGTTCTCCGCCCAAAGGGTGAAATACCGGGCTAAGTTTGTGTGGGTGGCGAGCGGAAAAGCACCAGACCAGACGAAGGGCATGAACATAAAATGCTGGTTTACATGATCTTTCTGATGGATCATATGTATCCTTTCCAATCAACAAGGTAGTACAATTTACCTCTAATGCACTTGGCATCAAAAATAGGTTGAACTTCATATTCCTGACAATCACCCACAATTATCAGAGGGGGGATTATCCTTGCGAGTGAGCAGTTGATGTGGTTTAAAGAGGGATACGTGAAATACAGAATGTATTGTGTATTCATCTGGTAGTTGTAACTGAAAGGTAACCAGGTTTAAAATCTGTTTAATTTGGAACATGCCTATAAATCGTGGTTGTAGCTTTCTGGGACCACCTAGACGAATATTGTGTGTCGATAACCACACTAATTCCCCTAGTTTATACTCAGAATTAGGAGTCCTATTTTTATCTGCCTGTAATTTCATAGTTACCTTGTGTTGTGCATGGCTTTTTCAGGCCTTCTCTTGTATCTCTTGTTACTGCTGCAATCTTTTGGATATTGCTGGCATCTCACTGGGATGAGACGGAAGGAGCACTGGAAAGGTACGTGAATTATAAACTGTGAGGAAATAGACAAGAGAACAACCCAAGGCTGTATGTGTAATATTGTTGTAGGAAAACTCAGCAAGAGTTAGAGCCTGGTCCCATGAAGTCGTTAAGGTGGATGTGAAGCAACGCAGACTCTGTTCTGAATGTTGATTTACCCCCTCAGTTTGTCCATCTGATTGTGGATGCAAGGCAGATGACAAAGCTATTTTAGTTCCTAATTTGGAACCTAGGTTTTTCCAAAATCAGGAGGTAAATTGGGGCCCTCGGTCTGAAGCAATCTTACTTATAAGTCCATGTAATTTCACAATATGAGTTAAGAAAATGTTACTGAATTTGGTTGCTGTAGGTAATTTCGTTAAGGGAATAAAATGACCCATTTTGCATATCATGTCTACTACAACCAAAATTGTTGTGTGCTTGTTGGATTCAGGTAGGTATGTAATGAAATCCAAACTGATTGTATGCCAAGGTAGTGAAGGAACGGGTAGGGGATGTAAAAGATCGGTAGGAGCTTTATGTTGGGCCTTATTACATGCATGGATGGGACAAGTTTTCACATACAGCTAAACATCTTTATGAATAGACTCCCACTGAAAGTGTCTTGAACAAAGCTCTAATGTTTTTTTAATACCCAGCTGGCCAGCTAAGGCTGAGTAATGGTATGATTGTGTGATTTGGTGCCGTAATTCATTTTGTGGAATAAATAGTTGATTCTTATGAAAGAATTACCCTTCTCATATACTGTTCTTGGCATCCTGTAACCATGTCTGTGAATTAACCTTATTAGAGGCCTTTTTGACTTCTGACTGAAAATTTAACTGCTACTACTTTATTAGAAGGGATGATACTTTGAGGCGAGTGAGTCTTCTCTTTATTGTCATTCTGTCCAAATCTGGACAGAATATCGGACTGTAATTGTTTTTGTCCTGGGCGATATGTAATGAGAAAGTCAAAATCACAAAAAAAGTGTAACCACTGCATCTGTCTTGGTGTGATGGCTTTTAATGATGTAAAGAATTGTAAATTCTTATGATCTGTAAATATTGTAATGGTATATTTGGCCCCTAACAGATGATGTCGCCATTCAGAAAAAACTGTCTCAATGGCCTAAATCTCCCTCTCCCCTACAGTGTAGTTCTGCTAAGTCGGAAGGAGTTTTCTGGAGTAATATGCCAACAGATGTAAGTGGCCTGTATTAGGATCTTTTTGGGAAAGACTGCTCCAAGAGCTACCTGTGATGCATCAGCCTCCACAAAGAATGGTTGATCAGGGTCTGGATCGGCTAAGACAGGGGCTGTTGTGAATGCTGTCTTCAAGGTTTTGAATGCTTGTTGAGCTGCAGTAGTCCAGGCAAATATCCGGCCCTTTTTAAGAATTTGGGTAATGGGTGTTACTATATCAGAGAAATTTGCAATAAACCTTCTGTAGAAGTTTTCAAATCCAAGTATTCTTTGAACTTCTTTAATGGAACTTGGTGAGGGCCATGAAAGAATAGCATCTACTTTTTTCTGATCCATTGGAATTCCTTCTGGAGAAAGCAGATAACCAAGGAACTCGACTGTTTTGACATGGAAAGTACATTTTTCCTATTTTGCATATAAGGAGTTTTCCCTCAAACATTGCAGAATTGTCTTAACGTGATGTATGTGCTTTTGCTCAGTTTTTGAGAATATGAGTATATTATCTATATAGACGTTAGCACAGCTATCCCAAAAAATCATGTGAAAAATAATTTATGAAGTATTGGAAGGCCACCGGGGCATTGCAAAGTCTGAACAGCATTACTGTGTATTCAAATAGACCAATCTGTGTTCTAAAAGCGGTCTTTCACTCATCTCATCTCCTTCTTTTCCACGTATGAGATGATAAGCATGGGCAAGTCAATTTTTTGTAAATGGTAAAACCACAAATCTGATCTAAGAGCACAGTAAATAAGGGCAACTGATAACAATGTTTTATAGTGGCCTTATTTACTACTCGATACAATCGAAGACCCAATTTTTTTGCCACAAAAAAAGAGGAGATGAGACCGGTGAGGTGGAGTGTCTAATAAATCCTATTTCCAAATGTTCATTCTTTTTTTTTTTTTTAAATTCTTTTTAATATTTTCTCAATAAACAGTGCACATTTTATACATAATATATGCAGATAAACAATAGTACAACATAACCATTTCCTACTTTTTAAGCAAAATGTAATCCAGCTAACCAAATCAAAACCGAGTAATGGTTTACATACTACCAGTTTACCCTATCCCCTCTCTCCACCTTGCTAGCGGTTCCCAAATTCTTTTACCCAGAGCCTTCCCTGCTCTACCCTTTTTTGCATATATAGGTTTTTCCAGATTAAATGTCGCAATAAGATTTGCTAGCCATACTTGCATTAAAGGAGGAGTTTTATCTAACCAGGCCCTAGCTATAATTAATCTGAATACCGCCATTGACATAAAGACAAACTCCTTAACTTCGTTACTAATTCCATCGTGGCCTATTCCAAGCAAAATCCAACAGGGAGAGAGGGCTATCTATATCCCAAGTGCCCTATCCAAGAAATTCTCTATATCCCGAAGAAGGGTGTGTAGTTGGGGGCAAGTAGCAAACATATGGATTATATCAGCCTCAGATGCGTTGCAGCGAGGGCAATTTATCCCAGCTCTGCCCCCCCATTTGGCGATTCTAGCAGGTGTATGATATAGCGAGAATAAGGTTTTATAATGTTGGGATTGTAGAGGAGCAGAACGTAGGATGGTACAGCCCAGTTCGAGCGACTCCTGAAAGTCCTCAGTTTCTCCTCCAAGTTTCTCAGCCCACCTGCGACTATGTTTATCCAGATCATCTACTTTAGTTTTAGTTAATAATGCATACGCTGACCTGATTGTATGTCGACCACCGTTAATTAATATCTCCATGAAGTCATTGGTGTTATATCCTACTATACCACCAAGTTTATCTCCAAGAAAACTTCTAACCTGTAAGTATTTAAAAAAATCTTTTCTAGACAGGTCATACTTATTTACAAGAACTTCAAACTGTACCACTCCCTCAGAGTCTCTTAGATCCCCAATTTGTACAATTCCTTTTTGACTCCATGTGGCCATAACTAAGTCTGAAAAAATTTCCGAGGGAAACAGCTTATTATTGTATAATCTGACATATCTATTAAATCGGCCAAGTCCCATCCGCTTCTGAAAAACCTTCCAGATATGTATAGCTGCGTTAAGAGTCCTAGACTGCTTCCCTCTTAAATGCGCAAGATCAGTATAATATAAGAAGCAATTTTCTGTCTCTTGTCCTAATAAAATTGCATAGATATCTGTAGATGAGGAAGTAGCTTTCTGAAGATGTCCCTCTCCTCCGATTAACCCCTGCATATATTGAAGAGCAGATGCTAAATAATATAGTCTGAAATCCGGGGCTCCCCATCCACCTCTATCTCTCGGTAGAGTCATAAATCTATATGCCCTACGAGTTTTCCCGTGGCTCCATATAAATGTATTAAAGATACTTTCCAAAATATTGAACCACTTAGTTTCAAAAATTAGCGGAATTTCTCTGAATAGGTAGAGAAACTTTGGTAGAATGCTCATTTTAAGTACGTTGGTGCATCCGACTAGCGAGAGATGTAGATTGTTGATTCTCTCTAGGTCTATTTTTACTTTATCAACCAGAGGGCTTATATTTAACTCAACGAGGGTATCCAAGTTTGGATTTATTACTATCCCAAGATAGATAGCGGAAAGGGCAACTCTAGTGTCAGTACAAAAAACATGTTTATTCTTAACTATCTGGGTCTTAGACCTGTTCAACCTATAGCCCGAAAATTGCCCAAATATGCCAGCTTCCCTTTCAACCTCGCCGATAGCTAAATCCGGGTTCGGAGTGAGTATGGCGACGTCATCTGCGTATGCCAAGATTTTGATTACTCGGCCATTTAAGACCATTGGGGAGATTTTATTGTTTCTCTCCAACCTTCGTAAAAAAGGCTCAAGAAATAGTGCGAAGAGCAGGGGAGATGAGGGACATCCCTGTCTCGTACCCCTAGAGATTACCACTGTGTCTGAATGGCCCCTGTTTACTCTAATTTAGGCTGTTGGACCTACGTATAGAGCTTGGAGAGCAGTTATAAAGCCATCTCCAATACCACACCATTTCAGAACTGCCCACAAAAATCCCCAGGCGACCCTATCAAAGGCCTTTTCGGCATCTAGAAACAGTGCTGCGATAGGGTCACCCAGGGACCCTGCGGCATCAAACATTGTAATGGCCGTCCTGACATGCTGAGTGGTTCCCTTGCCTGGTATAAAACCATGCTGCGAGGGGCTTACTAGCTGCTCTATTTTACCTCCAAGCCTCATCGCCAGCATTTTGGAGTAAATTTTTATGTCAGAATTCATAAGAGTAATGGGTCTATATGATCCTGGGAGTATTGGGGGTTTACCTTTTTTAGGAATAACTATGATATCTGCCATTCCCCAGGACTCTGGAGGTGACCCCCTCCGCTGTGTATGGATCATAACGTTAAGCATATCTACCGCTATAATATCCTGGAACAGTTTATAGAATTCAACCGGGATTTGGTCTGGCCCAGCAGCTTTTCCCGAGGGCAGACCGCCCAAAGATCCCTTAAATTTATCTAGATGAAATGGAGCATCGAGCTCCTCTCTGTCTTGTGATGACAAGAAGGGAGCTGTAATGTCCCTAAGATACCGATCCATTTCCATCTCTAGTGACGTACTCCCCTCTTCCCCAGTGTAGAGATTAGCATAACATTTCCGAAACTCCTCCCTAACAAGGTCGGGATCAGTGACTAAATTGCCCTGACTATCTTGGATTTCTTTAATGTCAGCCATGGCTATGCGCTGTCTAGTTCTGACAGCGAGGATGTGTCCAACTCTCTCGCTCAGCTCGTATGAGTCTTGTTTATGCGCTAAGTACTTTTCAGCGGCTTTTGAGCTAATGCCTTCAGTGGCATCCCATTTAAGGATAGTAATACTAGCTAGATATGTCTCAAGTGGAAGCCCCTGTATTATAGCTCTAGCAAGATTGTCTTCCGCTGCCAGTAATCTAACCCTTATATCCTCCAGGTGTCTTCTTTCACTTTTCCGTTTAGCCAACACATAACTCAGTGTTTTTCCTCTGACCCCAGCCTTAAAGCAATCCCAAACCACGCCAGGAGGGGCAGTATCTCTGTTAATCTCCCAGTAGAGCTTTATCCATGATTCCATTAGTTTCTGATAAGCAACATCCCTCAGCAATATATGCTCAAAAGTCCACTGAGTTTTTATAACACTTATCTGTGTAGTATTTAATGTTAAAACTAGGGGGCTGTGGTCTGAAATAATTCTAGGTTGTTTCTCGATTTTTACATGAGAGATTAGGGAATTAGAAACTAGAAAGTAATCCAGCCTGACCAATACATTATGCGGGGCCAAAAAATAGGTGCTACCATCTTTAAGGGAATGCAACTTTATCCATGGATCGGTAAGGGAGTTGTGTAGAACCATATTAGATAGGGCTTTAAATGTCTTCCTCTTTCTCCCTAGATACCGTCCCCCGGGTTCTAAAAAGGAGCTATTTGGAGCGTGAATGTTAAAATCCCCACAGCAGATAATTGGTTCTGGCCACTGTGCCAGTTCGATGTCCAGAAACTGCCAGACATCAGGATCATCTTCCGTAGAACCATATACTGTAGCTAATGTCATCCGTACCCCTTTGAAGCTCAGCTCTACCATCACCCACCTACCCCATTGGTCCTCTTTTTCCGATGCACCACCAAGTCCCTTTTCCTTCCTAATATTGCTACGCCCCTTGTTCTAGTCCCTTGTTTACTTGCTGCTAATACTTCATACCCCAGCTGCTTTAACAAATACATCTGTGTGGCTTCAATGTGGGTTTCCTGAAGACAAACCAAGTCCAGCTGCAAAGACCTCAGCAACCCTGCCACTTTCACTCTTTTCCCCAGATTATTCAACCCACAAACATTTATTGAAGCAATCTTGCAAGGCATTACAGGAGATCACCGGAATTCCTACTAATAGACCACCATACTATTAACAACCAATACATACATCGAAATGTCACCCCTTGATACTGTCTGCTACACCTACTTTGTGTGTACCATGCTACCCACAAGAATGTGGTAAACATAAGAATGTGTCTGTGCAAAGAAATGTGCATTATCAAACCATCAAAAATACAAAATTTTACCCAGAAAGGACCCCCCCACCCAACCCCCCCTCTCCCTTTCCTCCCCTTCACCCCCCCACCCTTCCCTGAACAGGCAAATAGGTCAATGAGACCTATATGTAGCCGGTTCTGAGCGGCTGTAGTCGTACCCCTCTCCCCACTTCATCTCCCAACTAATGCTAATTCTAGCTAACTAATACCCCCTGAGACTATGAATAGAATTTCTAAGCACATCAGCTTACATTGAGAACCAACAAATCAGGTAAAGATATTATGTACCCTGTTTTTTCAACTCGTCCATGAATTGCTGGGCTTTGACCTCAGAAAAGAACATCCTGACTCTACCTTGAGTAATTACTTTCAGCTTGGCAGGGAACAATAAATAAGCTTCTGAACGTAATGCCTGGAAGTTTGGGATCAACTGCCTCAACCTCCACCTTCGTTCAACCGTCACGTGGCAGAAATCCGGCCTAGCAAAAAATGTGACGCCATCAAATGATCTCTTATTATTAGGCCTTGCCTTTTCAATAACTTCCTGTCTAAGAAGAAAATTCCCAAAATAGACTAAAATAGCTCTTGGATAATCCGCTTTTCCTCCGCCATCTGCCCCATACCCCTTTTTAGACGTAAGAGGAAACCTATGCGCCCTCTGGACCTCTCTGTCCCACTGCCACTGAGACTCCGGGAACGCCCCTCTAAGTAGATTAACCACAAAGCGCATTATGTCTTGACCTTCGATCCCTTCAGCCACCCCCAGAATTCTGACATTATTTCGCCTTTGGCGATTTTCAAAGTCCTCCATTTTCCAATGCAAGTCCTCTGTCGCCTTTTCCTGAACTGACTTAAAAGTCTGCCAGCTGCTACAGTCATCTTCGAGCTTACTCGTACGCTCCTCCACCTCCGTGACTCTACCAACCAACTCGCCATACAGCTTATTAGTTTTCCTCAATGAAGATTGGATCTTCTTTGCGTCTTGCCTCGCTTTACGGCTAACAACTCTAGCTTCTGTTTGTATTTGTTTTAACATATTAAGCAGGGTGTCAAAAGGAGCATTCTGTCTCATAGGCTCATTGACTTCATCCTCCTGATATGTCTGAGAGGTTCCAGAATAGTCCCACAGCAATCCTCTCTCGGCCCCCCCCAGCGAGGCAAGCTGCTGTGTATTTGATTTTAACTTTACTTGTCTCTTCCTCGTAGTTGAGTCGTTACCTGCGTTCTGGCCAATATCGCCCCCAGAGGAGCTGGAGTCAGATACTGAGACCTCTTCCAGATCGTTATCTTCGTCTTCCTCATCCTCCTCTGTGAGGTCCTCGCTCGGCAGGACTGATTGTGAGTCCGAATCTTCGTTAAGGGAGAAAAACCTCTCGCCATCCCCCGATCCCACATCGCCTTTTCCCCTCAACGGCGCCAACTCCTTGTAATCCAGCTGCCTTGCCTCTGGTGTGAGGCACAAAGAGTTTCCGCCGATGGGCAGCGGCGCCTTCACGGACTCAAAAGGATTAGGGGCATTAGAGTCTCTTAGCTCTGACTCGAGAATCGTAATTGCCTCCATCATCTCTACATCTACACTCCGTGTCCCCCCCGAGGTAGCTTTACCTGACTGTGAGACCTTGGTGTTCAACGGGGGAGAAACCCTTGCAGAAGCAGAGGCAGAGGCAGGTTCTGTACGAGGACCCAACAGCTCCTGGATTCCGTCAGTATTGCTGAGCTGCTGGTTCTGCTGTTGCTGAGCAACTGGAGCGTCCGTACCTGACGCGCCTCCAGCGTCCTCGAGGACGCTCCCGAGCTCGCCGAGATCGCCGCTGTGTTTGGATCTACCGGTCTCGCTTAGCGTCCGGGTACCTGGTGCAATGGATTGGCCTGCGAACACTTCAGACAAGGTAGGTTGTCGGAGGGAAGACTCTCTGATTTTAGATTTAATGTTCCCTGATCCAGCGGGATTTCCTATCCCCTCGTCAAGTTTTCCCGATTTCTGCAACTTTGCGTCTAACAGGCTGCCTGACTCAGACGGGGTGATCGTAGCGGGCTTCTCAGCTCTCCTTGACTCAGTCTTCTTTAACCGCTGTGGAGGCATTATCTTCCGAGTAGCCCCTAGCTCTCTAATATGCCCCGTCGTTTCCCCCGCTGCATCTTTTGAGAAGGGTGTCTGATCTTTTGTTTTCTCTCTCGCCTTGTCAGCTTTGGCAATACGAGGTGGCATGTTATACAAGTGTGGCTTCCGTAATTTTAGCTTACAGCAATACCTCCAGCATGCGCTCCACAGCCTCGCAAAGCTCTCTCTTAATCGAGTCAGTTCCGATAGGTTAGGTGTTTCAATGAGAGTCCGGACCGGAGAATGCAAATCTTTGTACCATGTATAGAAAAAAGCCATCAGGGTCTGATTACATTAGCCAATGCATCATCATCTTCCGTTTACTGCCAAGAGGGGAGGTCAGTAGCGACTGCTCAGCTCATCTCGTCCGCGGCCATCTTGCCGACCCGTAATAAGGGCAACTGATAACAATGTTTTATAGTGGCCTTATTTACTACTCGATACAATCGAAGACCCCCATTTTTTTGCCACAAAAAAAGAGGAGATGAGACCGGTGAGGTGGAGTGTCTAATAAATCCTATTTCCAAATGTTCATTCAAATATTTTCTTAAATATTGGATTTCAGGCTCAGTAAGAGCATAATCCTACTACACGGCAAGACAGCACCAGGAACCAGATCAATTATGCATTCATATACCGTGTGAGGTGGTAATTGAGTAGCCTGAACTGGGTCAAAAACATCAGCAGAATTCTTGATATTCCTTTGAAAGTATGTTCGAGGACGACTTTTGTGTAAGAGAACAATGTAGCAGAGTAACAAGATGTTGAGCTTCCTGATAACAATGTGCTCTACAGAAGGAAGAGTCCAAAGTTACTGTCCGACGGACCCAGTCAATCTTCGGGTTGTGGTATTCTAACTATAAAATACCAAGAATAACTCCAAAATTTGGTGTATCTATGAGATCAAAAATGGCCTGTTCGGTATGACTATTTTCACAGACCAAGGTTAGGGGTGAGATGTTTAAATGAATAAGTCCTGAGGAAAAAGCAGACCCGTCAACTGCTCTTACTGGTTTGGGTTCAGATTTGGGCAGATGGGGAATTCCCAATTTTTTGGCCAAGGTTAAATCAAGAAAGTTCCCTGAGGCCTCTGAATCAAATAGGATAGACAAACTATGTCTTTGTTGTGCAGAGATGATAAATGTTATCCGAATTGTCATGTGTCGAGGAACCTGATTAACCACATTAATGACATATTGTGAGATCCTATACTCAGCAATTCTCCAACCGACAATCGCACTTCTGTCCAAGAGTTCTAGTTTTCCAATTCTTCTTTACTAATGTCTACATTTACCACTGTCTTATTCCTCTTGGGTTTTATTGGACATTCACGGGCAAAATGCCAGATTTGCCACAATATAAACACAGGTTTTACTTGTGACGCCTACCTTTCTCTTCATCTAACAGTGACTCTCTGAGGCCTCCTATCTGCATGGGTTCTATGCCACTATTTTAGCATCGACTCCTTTCTGGTCAGTTTTTATCACTACAATTCTAGGATCTCCTCTGGTTTTTTCAACTTTCTGTTCACCCAATCTGTGATCTAATATGACTACTAAATCAATGAATTCTGAACAATCATCAGGTAAATTTACTATGTGGGCCAATGAATCTTTTAAGTCATCCCTGAGTCCCCTATAAAATAATGAAGTGCGCTTCTCTTCAGGCCATTGAGTTTCGACAACCAACCTACTGAAATTTGTTATATAGGTTAAAAGATCCTTCTGAACTTGTATCAAGTTCAGTAAGTAATTGTTGCTAGAACAAATTAAAACAAGACGTGCTAAGGGACGAGTCATTGTGCTTTTAAAGTGTCTTTAATTGTGGAGAAGAGGATTGTTACTTTCAATCAAAGGGGTGGACCAGCTCGCAGCCATGCCTCTTAACTAAGATAGTATGGGGCATATTAACAAGCCAGGCAATAAAATTATCGCCGCTTCAGCGGCAGAAAACTGCCGCTAAAACGGCGATAATGGGCTTGATAATATGCTCTATGGAATTCCAATTGAAGCCCATGTTAGATATCCTTCACATCTAACATGGGTTTCAATTGGAATTCCATAGAGCATATTATCAAGCCCATTATCGCCGTTTTAGCGGCAGTTTTCTGCCGCTGAAGCGGCGATAATTTTATTGCCTGGCTTGTTAATATGCCCCCAAGAGAGCAATTTTAGCTGTATATGTGTTAAAGTGTTGTGGTTTAATCAGGAAGTGCAATTGGCACTGACTCATAAATGAACTGTCCCCGGTAAAACGTTCAGAGTTAGCCAGTGGTTCTGAACTAGAAGTTGCAACTATCGGGCCATTGTGGAGAAGCGACTGTAAAAGCAAACGTTGTGGTTCCGAATTTAGGTGGACTCAAGACTGGACGAGACTCCCTTGGTTTCATTTCCCTCCATTGCGTAAATTCACTTCTATTTCTCAAATTTCTCAAAAAAATTTCTCTAAGTGCAGCATTTTCTTGTTTTAGTTGTTGCATTTCTAAGTGTAGGGCATAAATAACTTCTGTCAACTGTGCGGTGTCAGGAACGGCTTGGGAATGTCTATGTTTAAACCGTCGCCCAAAGGGAATGCTATTTTTCATGGCTTAGCTTTCATCTGTAATGTGCCAGCCACTCACCTGAACTCCAGGTGATTCCGATGGGGCGCAGATATTCCCCTAATCCCGATGAAAACAGTTAAATGAGTAATAAAGTACACATGGCCCCTTTGAAAGTTCTCAGGGGAAAAGGGGATGGGCTAAAACAAGAAAAGCGAGAAATACTGAGTCCTCAAACTGGATGTCTTGATACCAGTGTCGGTGGCCTCAGAAGATGAGGGTTCAAGTGTCAGTGGTGGTTGTAGGGTGTATACCAAAATAAAATTCAGAAATGCGCAATACTTATCTCTTTTCTGTCAACAAATATCAAGAATTAAAATAAAACATAAAATCCTCAGTGAAAATTTAAAATCTCAGTTCAGTTCATCCCAGTATGCTTTATTCGGGTTGTGTAGCAACCATAAAAGCACAGACACTATAGTCCAATTACAGATACATAAAAGCAGCAAATATATATATATATACAATCAATCAAACTGCAATTATAAAAATACAATCTCCGTTAATAGGTACATTATGAAAACATACTTTTTCTCGCGTGAATTGCTTTTAAAATAAATTTTGCAGCATAAAAACAGATCTCGGGCTCTCTAAGTGTAAACAATAGGCTCATTGCAGCATTGGTGATTATAACATTATATTTCTTAAACAAAGGTTTTGAGTAGACAATTCTATAGTTCCGATACAAATCGCATAAAAGTAGAAAGTGCATGGTGCTCTGCTTAATATGCTCATCACATGGGCATGGGGTGAGTGGTCGCTCTTTCATTACGGGGAATGCGACTAAATGATGAACAAGGCTTAATCTCATCCTGTTAAAACAAAGCCATGAGACGGTCTTGTAACTAGTGATAGGTATCTTTGAAAGCCATCAAAATTTATGTGTGAATGATAAAGCTGATGTGTAGTTTGTTTCTCCATGATTCTCATCCTGCACTCCTTCTTGTGGGACACAAAAGTGCTCTTTATCTCCTGTTTGGACAAGCCAAACATATCAATTGGATTTTCCAAGACCATGAGCTTAAATAAATCTCTGTTAACATTTGCTATATATTTTATCCAAGG
Organism: Triturus cristatus; assembly: GCF_964204655.1. Classification (NCBI taxonomy): domain Eukaryota; kingdom Metazoa; phylum Chordata; class Amphibia; order Caudata; family Salamandridae; genus Triturus; species Triturus cristatus. The sequence continues at coordinate 1,073,935,390 of NC_140585.1, read as the reverse complement.
AATCTTAAAACAATTGTCCAATCGCAGGCAGTCCTTTATAATTGAGTAAATATTGTCTCCTCTTTAGACCAAATCGATCTCCAGAGCAATAGGGGTCTCAGTGTGATCAAGTCTGACAGGTAGTTGAGCCCGCTTCACAATGGATTCACTTGGAGGATGCTGATGCAGGCAGGCTCAGAAGCTTTTTAAAAAACGAGTTTTCCTCTAATTGTAGTTCTTGAATCGAATAATGACCCCATACCCCTGTGCCATATAGTGCAATGGAGGTGCATCTAGCTTTATAGATATATGTCAGGTCTTTAATACGACAGTCCCATAGTTTGGAAGCAAACCTAAAGATCCCATGCACACTTTTTCACATTTTAACCCGGACATTTGACATTTCACGTGACCATATACCATCACCATATAAGGTTAGCCCCAGGTATCAAAAATTGTCAACAGATTCCACTCTTTCCCAGTCTATAAAAAAAGATTTCATTTTCCTGGGTTTTATACCTCAAGCCATTGTATATGCTTTGACCTTATTTATCAACAACTTCCTCCCTTTAATAAAATCTGTGAACCCATCTATTAATCGCTGGGGGCCTACCGGTGTTCTAGATAAGAACACAGCATCATCTGCGTAAAGCAGGACTGGTACATCCTGGCCCTCAGCTTGGGGGGCATCTGCCTGTATCAACTTAAGAACTGCATCTACTTAGTTAATAAATAAAGTAAAAAGCAAAGGTGCTAAGACGCAGCCTTGGCGGCTGCCACATTTAACCTTGAAATTGGGAGTACATTCACCCTGTTGACCATACCGGCCTCTAGTCGATAATTTCTCATATAACCTTGTAAGAAAGTCAATAATAGGTTCTGGGGCACCAAGGTTAAGTAGAACAGGCCAGAATATAGCATGGTTCACTAAATCAAAGGCGCTGCTAAGATCAGCGAAGCATAAAAAGAGGCCCCCTTGTTTAGCACATGTATGCTTTCCAATTAAAAGCTCTAAATTAATACACTATTCTAACATACCCAGCCCCTTTCTAAAACCTTATTGAACTTGTGATAAAATCCTGTTTTCCACAACCCACTCTTCCAATCTTACTAATAAAACCCTACTCATCACCTTTACTGATGACTCTAGTAGTGAAATTGGCTGATAATTCTTGGCTTCCGATTTATTCCCCTTTTTGTAAATGGGAATTATTACCTGATTGGAGCCAAGTCATGGGAACTCCCTCTGTAACTGCAGCATTAAAGACTCTAGTGAGTATCGGGCCCCATAGTTCTGGAACCGTTTTATAGACATCTATGGGTACACCATCCGGGCCCGGCGCTTTTCCCCCTTTGCTGCCGTCTAATTCCTAGCTCAACCTCATCAAGGGTGATATTTAGAGGGATAATGGGCCATTTGCTGAGATTTATAAAATCCTCAGAAAGTTCATCACATGGATTAAAAATGCTAGATAAATATAACACCCACTCCTCACAACTAACATGGCACAAAAGTTCAGGATAAGATTAATTTTGAAGAAATGTCAAATTAACAGTTTCCCAGAACAACTTGTTGTTAGAAGTACCTGCAGCCAACAAAAGTTTATCCCACGCCTCTTCTTGGAGCTCCCTCTTCCTCTGTTTTAGGGCTAATTTGTAATCTAATCTTAGGTTTTTAACTAATACTTTGTCCCTGGGTCTGCTGAAGAGAGTGCTAGTTTTAACTGGTTCAGTGAGTGGTAAAGGTGTGATTAAACCAACCCCTATTCTGTGTATGCTTCCTACTCGGTGGTGCGGTTAGTATCTTATCTATAGTATCATTTAATTTACTCAGATTAATTAACATCGTAGCCGGTTCAACCTCTATTTCAAAACTGTCATATATCTCCTTAACACATTCTAAAACAATATGTTTTTAAATTTTAACTGAGTTAGGACCTTTCCACCTAATTCTGGTACCGTTTGGTCTATACGGGATAATATTATCAATAACCATTTCTTATATTACAAATTTGTTGCCCCACACAATCATTGGCATGATAATGCAATTTGGTCACTGAGTAAAAATTCGGAAATCCATGGGGTAGAACATAGATGTACAATGTTTGTGGATACTAAAACATGATCAATTATGGTATTAGCATTTCTTCCAGGGAAGGTTGGTCTCTCCCTCCCATACCCATCCTGTGCACATTGCATTACATCGAGGTCATATTTCGCCAAAACTGTATTTAAGGTACCTCCATAGATGTTGTGGCGGAAGAGTATACAATTGTCCCCTTCATCAGTCCTAAACCCACAAACTTTAGTCATAGACAGTGTACAGATTGGGGTGCTAAAATCTCCGACTCATAATATAGCAATGTTTGTATTTTCCGCTGTAACCAAATTATCTATTTCCTTCTCTAATTCAATAACTGGATTATGACGAGTTAAGTCAAAAATATTATTATAAAAATGAATCAGTAGGACATCCCAGCCATCTTTATGATGTAGCCACAATATCTGCGAGTGGTATCCTACTTTGATTACCCTTTTGACTGCCAAAGCCAATTTATTTGACAGAAGGATTAACAGCCCACCCTTCGCTCTACCAGCCATAGAGGGTGTGGCTAATAGATCATAGGAAGTAAACCCTTCACAATAAACATGATCTGTACTCCAAGTTTCTTTTAGACAATTTATGTCATGTTTATTCATAAAATCCACCCAGCCCAACGTGTCCTTTTTATTTGCGAGTCCGGCTATATTCCAAGTAACGATAGTATAGCCGTTAACTGTGGAATTCCCTGTACTATCAATAAGTTGTTCACTTGTGCTCATGCTAACATTTCAATAAGTAAGGGGATTCAATACGGGCAAGTTTTTAACTTTTTCCGTAGATCTCCCTTTGTTTCCATCTGAATGAACCCCTGTACTGTCCTCTTTCCCCCTGTTTAGTGAGTATGAAACAAACAGGTGTATAACCTTAGGTAGAGGCTTAGGCGAGATTAAATTAGGCTCAACGATGTTAAGTACACTTTCTCCTATCAGCCCTGTTCCCACCGACCCGATTTCTTCAGGTCCCACCTCCCCAATGGGTAGACGGGCGGTGCTCTGTCAATCATTATCTTCAAGGTTGCTGAGTGCTTGAAATCTATTAAATGTAGGTAATGCATAGTATGGATGTGCTTGTACTGCCGGTTTAGTTCTACATAACTCATGATTTCCTCCACTATCGGGTATAGGCCTTAGGTGTCTATAGAAAAAGCCTGGGGGTAAGAGAGATACATTAGAATCATTGTGTGATGTTGCGACCGCTCTTTCCAAGGAGGTCCTGGCCCAATTGGGGTTACTAAAGTTAATAATCACGCAATCACCTTGCGATGTCTTTCTTAAGGGTCCAATCCAGTTTACTCTTCTGGTTAAGAGTATCTGGTCAGCGTGATCTACTGGGTAACCACAATTCTTATTTAAGCAATGCACCACTTAATTTTTTAGAGTAAATTCCATCTCCTTTTGGCCAGGCTCAAGTTGGGGTACATTCACCAAAACTGCCACATATGGGCAGCATTCTGGGGGTAGGTTTATTGACATACCAGTTCTTCCTTCTGGTGCCCCCTTTTCCCTTGATTTAGTAGGGGCCTGGGTCAACTCTGCCCATTCAATCCTGTCCCCTCTACTGGGGCAGGATTGATTACTCGTAGTCGCTTTCTGCCAAGAGCCTGTTGGGATCTTGTTGGCACCTGTTTTGGACACTTCCAGATTGCTTCCTTGGCCCCCACTGTCCCTGTTATCCCTATTGTTGGTTCCTAGAGTACTAGTTAATGTGTTAGCAGCAGTTATTCATTGTTGTAGTTGTTCATATCGTCCCCCCTGTGTCCCATTCGCATTCTCCCTTGAGTTTTCAATAATACATTTTAATAAACTGTTAAGTTTAACAACTTCTCCACTAAGTTTGTCTAATTTATCGTGGAGTTGTTTAATTGATGCTTCTAGTTTTTGGGTTAAGAGGGCTATGATATGATTAATTTGCAAATCCGGCAAATGCCATATATCAGGGTTTTTTTCCAGTACCTTGACAGTAGTATTCGGTAGTGGGCCTTATTTACTTTTACTAATAGTCCCAGTTTTTACTTGACTTTTACAACAACCCCTTTTCCTTTTCCACTAGGTGAATGCAGTCGTGGCGCATCAGATGATGTAAGTAAATCTGTATCAAGGTTCCCATTACTCACAATTATCGAGGGAGGTAATTTCTTGCTCGTTACTTGGGGCGGTCTCTGCCACATACTGTTGAATCCCACAATCTAACCCAGCTATTTATTCTATCACCGTTCCTGCACCTAGTGAAAGGCGGCATTCCGCCCTATCTATTTCTTCATTAAGAGCGCTAACCGCCCGTACTAAGTAGGAATCGATGGTGCAGCATGAGGGGTCAACTGCAGCTTTATGGGTTTATTGCAGTTTGCATTTCAACATCCTGCTAATTGCTACTATATCATCGTGTCCTTAAAATAAAAGGGGCACAGGGCAAGGTGCAAACAATGCCCAATACAGAGCATGCAGTGCGCAAAACTGCAAAGTGCAAAACTGCAAAGTGCAAGCAATGTAAAGTGCAAATCATGCAAAAGTGCAAAAAAATGCCAAAAAGTGCAGGGTGCAAATTACAAGTTCAGGTACTGCAAAACCGGGTTAATAAAAGGGCTAGGTACAAATACAATCGAAAAATCAAGTTAAAAGAACCATTAATTCATGCTGATCATCGAAAAATATGTATAATTTGCAAACAAGAAATAAAGCATAATATGCTACACATATACCTTTTAGCTGTATTACTTACAGATTTATCCAGAATTCAAAACATTAAGGTGCCGATCACAATCCGGTAAAAACCGGGTACGAACCGTCGGACGGAGCATATTCTCCGTCCGACGCGTACCCGGTCGTCAAAATATACAAACATGGAATTACGATTCGCACGGGTACACCATTACCGTACGAATCGTAAAAAAGACCGACCGAACAAAAAACACCTACCAATGCGATCCGGGAAAGCGCCGACCTGACGTCGGGACGCACGCAGCCAGCCATTCACGACCCAGGAATCACGATTCGCACCGACGTCACCCCGCACGGTGAATATTTTGCGGCAGCCAAAAACTGCCGGGAAATCAGGACGACGCGAACAAGGACCACCAGTACGCGACGGACAGACGACGACGCAAACAAGGAGGACCAGTACGTGACGGACAGACATGGACCCGAACCTACGAGTCATCCCTGCCCTCATAGCAGTCCACCTCCTCTACAGGTTACGACGCAGACGCCGCAGAAGGTCAGAATAACTAAGGGAGGGGGGAAAGTGGGGTGGGGTGGGGGTGGCACTACCAGGGCAGGCCACAAAACAACCACATGAGTGACACACTACACATGGCCTGGACATACCTGACTCCCATGCCCTGGTCACCACGAGGGGGTGGGGGCGTGTCCTGATAATCCAGCGACCGCCACAACGGAAGTCCGTCACCACGCGAACCGGCAACACAACCAGACAGGTACGTCCCGTACCCACGCCTGAAGAGCGTGGGTACGAGTCGGACCACGCCCACACACGTCACCCCAACAATGGCGGGACGGATCGCACCCACGTGGCAAAGGCCTGGGTACGGGCCGCACAAACATCACATAGCGTGGGGACGGATATGTACGGACCCTACCCCCACCCCGTATGCAAGGAGCGTACCCCCCACCCCAACAGTGAAAGTACGACCCGTACCCCCACCCGCGTATGCAAGGAGCGTACCCCCCATGCCAACAGTGTTAGTACGACCCGTACCCCCACCCACGAATGCAAGGAGCGTACCCCCCAGCCCAACAGTGTAAGTACGACCCGTACCCCCACCCACGAATGCAAGGAGCGTACCCCCCACCCCAACAGTGTAAGTACGACCCGTACCCCCACCCGCGAATGCAAGGAGCGTACCCCCCTGCCCAACAGTGTAAGTACGACCCGTACCCCCACCCGCGGACGTACGGAGCGTACCCCCAGCCCAACAGTGTAAGTACGACCCGTACCCCCACCCGCGGACGTACGGAGCGTACCCCCAGCCCAACAGTGTAAGTACGACCCGTACCCCCACCCGCGAATGCAAGGAGCGTACCCCCCTGCCCAACAGTGTAAGTACGACCCGTACCCCCACCCGCGAATGCAAGGAGCGTACCCCCCTGCCCAACAGTGTAAGTACGACCCGTACCCACACCCGCGGACGTACGGAGCGTACCCCCAGCCCAACAGTGTAAGTACGACCCGTACCCCCACCCGCGGACGTACGGAGCGTACCCCCAGCCCAACAGTGTAAGTACGACCCGTACCCCCACCCGCGGACGTACGGAGCGTACCCCCAGCCCAACAGTGTAAGTACGACCCGTACCCCCACCCGCGGACGTACGGAGCGTACCCCCAGCCCAACAGAGTAAGTACGACCCGTACCCCCACCCGCGGACGTACGGAGCGTACCCCCAGCCCAACAGTGTAAGTACGACCCGTACCCCCACCCGCGGACGTACGGAGCGTACCCCCAGCCCAACAGTGTAAGTACGACCCGTACCCCCACCCGCGGACGTACGGAGCGTACCCCCAGCCCAACAGTGTAAGTACGACCCGTACCCCCACCCGCGAATGCAAGGAGCGTACCCCCCTGCCCAACAGTGTAAGTACGACCCGTACCCCCACCCGCGTATGCATGGAGCGTACCCCCCATGCCAACAGTGTAAGTACGACTCGAACCCCCACCCACGAATGCAAGGAGCGTACCCCCCTGCCCAACAGTGTAAGTACGACCCGTACCCACACCCGCGGACGTACGGAGCGTACCCCCACCACACCAGTGTCAGTAGACTCGTACCCTCACCTCTAATGCAGTGTGCGTAACCCCACCGTGTATGTGCCAAGCGCACATATCCAGAAATCGGAGGTGTGTGTGCAGAGTCCACCCAGCAGTGCCCTGAGACAGGAGTGGTGGGTGTGGAGTCCTCCCAGCAGTGCCCTGAGACAGGAGGGGTGGGTGCCCATCACTCCCAGCAGTGCCCAGAGACAGGAGGGGTGTGTGCAGAGTCCTCCCAGCAGTGCCCTGAGACAGGAGGGGTGGGTGCAGAGTCCTCCCAGCAGTGCCCTGAGACAGGAGGGGTGGGTGCCCATCACTCCCAGCAGTGCCCAGAGACAGGAGGGGTGTGTGCAGAGTCCTCCCAGCAGTGCCCTGAGACAGGAGGGGTGGGTGCAGAGTCCTCCCAGCAGTGCCCAGACACAGGAGGGGTGGGTGTGGAGTCCTCCCAGCAGTGCCCTGAGACAGGAGGGGTGGGTGCAGAGTCCTCCCAGCAGTGCCCTGAGACTGGAGGGGTGTAACACATGTGTGTGAGGCCAGAATTATCCACATGCATACTGGCTACAAGGGAACATGTCCCCATGAACTCATGTCAACAGACTCCACACACAAGTACAGTGATCACCAAGGATGCCACGATTGTCGCAGGTGGAGACATGGCCCTGCATGCATGGCCAAAGTAGAAGGGCTCCGTCACACACACAGCTCATGTAGACACAGCTCTGCGCTAAACATTGGGAACACCCTGCAGGGAAGAAAGCTGGGTACACAGAGGAAGGAATACACCCTTGGACAAGTGCACCATGCAGTAACTGCCTACATGAACAAAGAAAGTTAGCCAACACCTTGTGATGGCACACAGATCACAGGGTCCCACCAATGAGCAGTACACTACTACATATCCCACACACCCAAACCCTTACACACCACCCAAAACCATGTAGCAGCCCCACCAACACCAATACCAGCATAGCAGTAGTGTGATAATGAAAACAAAATTAAGCTTTATTCTGCAGGAGCACAATGTCCGTGGATCGCAGGCAGTTCAATCTTCACAAAGCCCATAGGGCAGTCAATGATTCTCAGCTGGATGGGGGACACAGTGGGATGCGTGTCCCCTACCTTGCCTGCACAGTCAAATGGCATCGTCTTCCACACTGGTGAGGGCATCAGGGGGGGGGGGAGCAACAGGCACCGCAGGGACATCAGGGCAAAGGGGCGGCGTTGTGGGTGCAGGGATGGAGGAGTCCACCACAGGGGGTGGGTCAGTGCCAAAGGCGGAGGCCAGGATGGCACTACACACCTTTGCAAGGTCATCCAGGGAGTCCCCTGCACCCGAAGGGACCTCAGGCCCCAAGGAGGGGGGGGGGTCAGAGGGATGGGTCGCAGCGCCACCGGGGGAGGGTGGAGACAGGGGGGGAGACTCAACCACCCTGACCGGGGACCTCCGTGACCGCTTGCGTGGTGGTGTAACTGTGGGGCTCAGGGACAGAGCGGCCATGAAGGAGTCCTTGGGGGAGATGTGGCCAGGAGAGCTGAGGGGAGGGGATTTGGAGGGAGTGGACTGGGTGGAATGCGGACTCCCACTATGGCTGCGTGTCACACGTTTGCCCCCCGACCCAGTGGGTGTGCCTACCTCACCCTGTGTGTGCGTGTCAGGAGGAGTGCGGTGGACCTTCCCTGCTGGTGTGGTGCCCGTGTCCGTTGATGTGGGTGCATGCCGACGTCTGGGTGTACGTGTGACAGGCATGGGAGTGGGAAGTGTGGATGGGGCAGGGGTAGGTGGGGGGAGGTCGCGCTGCAGGAGACCCACTGCTGCAGTCAGTGTGGAGTCGATGGACCTCAGCAAGTTGCGTTGGTCAGCCTGCGATGAATGAATGCCCTCCAAGAAAGCCTCGATGTTGGTGAGGGTTTTGCCGTGGGCATGGAGGACATTAAGGATCGCAGCCTGACCAACCTGCAGTTGCCGCTGGATGTCCACAGACTCTGCATTGGCGGCAGCAGTGGAGACAGGGGCAGGGGGCGCGGTGCCTGGCAGGAAGGAGACATGCTGTGACCGGGCACGCTGGGAAGGGACACGAGCAAGTGGGAGGCGGCTGGTGGAAACTGAGGGGGCGGTGCGAGGTGTTGTTCCGCTGTCAGCTGCTGGTGCAGCCTCCGCCCACTCGGAGACATCGTCCCCGGACCTGTCAGCTTCGTAGTCTGATGTGCCAGTCGACAGGTCCTCGGCCACACTCTCCTCCGCCTCTGTCCCACTCGATGTGCCAGCCCCGATGTCACGGCTGGCACTGGTGCTCGGTCCCTCCGCCTGGTCTGTGTCCATGTCTCCCTCTGTGTCCCCCGACGATGCTGTGGGCAGGGTGGAGAGACAGAAATTATTCAGACACCTGTACACATCTGTCACATGAGTCCAATCTACATAGGTAACATTGCATGGCCTGAAAAGGAAGATCCCTAACATCTACTGAACAGGGTACCGATGTAGGGCATGCAACACACAGTTGGTTGAGCCACCATGCCACTGAAATACCATGGAGAGCATGAGACAATAGCTAAACACAGGAAAAGGAGTCTGACATAGCACCCAGGTCCTGGGGACAATCCAGCACTGCATCTGCACCACACAGCGTTTGCGAAAATACCGATGACCAGGGACCATATCCATGAACTTGAGACACATGCTGCATAGGTAATGCTGAAAACATGCACAACATGACTCGGTCACTGCACATTGCGTGTGTGTCCAGGCACATCACACACTGCCCAGACCCAGCAAGTGGTAATCAGGATTTAACACATAGGCATTGCCCGCCCCAACAAGACCCTACACGAGGCAAATTGTGGAGACACAGGTGGCACCAACATCTCATGGTCTGGGTGATACACACAGGGGCAGGCAAAAAGCAAGATTGGACGCCAAACAGCCAAGGTGCGCCTGTACAAATAATGAGGTACCAGTGCCCATCCTCAGATGAGTATAACAAGACACACAGGCACTGGCAACTGTGAGTATGAAGAAGGACAATCAGGTCAGGCTGCACAGTGGACACCTGTACAAATTAGCACGTCTATATACATGGTGTCAGGGGACAATGGCACAGAGCACAACTTACGCTGTAGACACTGACAGTGGCCACGTTCATGATGACACATACACCACTGAGGAAAAGGTGCCCCAGGGGACAGTAGTGGGCACGCAACTACATGCTACTGAATGGTAATGACAGCAACACACGTCACCATCCCTGCACTATGTGTATCGCACAGTCATGCACATCATGTCACAGGCCACTACATAGGACATGCGCGCTGTAAGGCATGACACATGAGAGACCAACTCCCATGTCTGGAGTCAGCATCAGTGCCAACTGACATGGAACCCACATGCAGTGAACTTGACAGTGCACAGGCAAGGTCCCACAACCTGTTACACACCACCCCCACACATGATGCTACAGACATTGTTCCCGTGGACAAAGCGCCAGCCTACATTACCCTGGGAAGGAGTGACTACACACAGACCAGGGAACACATTGCAAGGAGGGGAAGGGTGGCAGGGGCACAGCGCTATACTGGGCCAAACAGGATCTGCACAGCACCTTTAAACCCTGCCAGTGGATTCATGCTACTGTGCCCTTACAAATGCCGGTGACACACAACAAACACACATGTACCTACCCCCTTCCGGCTGCTGCATCGCCTGTAAGCGCCTCTCCAGGTCTGGAAAGACCACCGGCAGCACACGCCTGTGGAGGTGGCTCAGACGGCGGCGGCCGCGGTTCTTGTGGCTCTCAGGTGAGTCCCCCAGCAGGAGCCGTGCAATCCTCCGCGTCCAGCACCGGATATCCTGCCAGCGTTTCCTCACCTGGGCCAGGCGCCGCCTCCGACCATCCACACCCCTCACGGCACTGACGGCGGTCAGCCAGATCTGCTCCTTGGCAGTGGCGCCTACCTGTGAGGAGGAACAAGTGACACCACATCAATACACCAGCCACATGTCACAGAGAGACATATGGGTACAAATTAGCTGGTAACAACAAGGCATGTCATGCAGCCAACGCATTGCACCTTTGTCATAGGGACATCATCCCCTGGTGAGGGAAAAAGCAGTACGTGCCACAGTGGGTACACAGGTGGAATGATGGCAATGTCACAATCAATGATCTAGGCTCACACTGTGCATCACACCCACCCCTCCTGTCTCAGGGCACTGCTGTGAGGACTCCACACCCACCCCTCCTGTCTCAGGGCACTGCTGGGAGGACTCTGCACCCACCCCTCCTGTCTCAGGGCACTGCTGTGAGGACTCCACACCCACCCCTCCTGTCTCAGGGCACTGCTGTGAGGACTCCACACCCACCCCTCCTGTCTCAGGGCACTGCTGTGAGGACTCTGCACACACCCCTCCTGTCTCAGGGCACTGCTGGGAGGACTCTGCACACACCCCTCCTGTCTCAGGGCACTGCTGTGAGGACTCCACACCCACCCCTCCTGTCTCAGGGCACTGCTGTGAGGACTCTGCACACACCCCTCCTGTCTCAGGGCACTGCTGGGAGGACTCTGCACACACCCCTCCTGTCTCAGGGCACTGCTGTGAGGACTCCACACCCACCCCTCCTGTCTCAGGGCACTGCTGTGAGGACTCTGCACACACCCCTCCTGTCTCAGGGCACTGCTGTGAGTGATAGGCCCCCACCCCTCCTGTCTCAGGGCACTGCTGTGAGGACTCCACACCCACCCCTCCTGTCTCAGGGCACTGCTGTGAGGACTCTGCACACACCCCTCCTGTCTCAGGGCACTGCTGGGAGGACTCTGCACACACCCCTCCTGTCTCAGGGCACTGCTGTGAGGACTCCACACCCACCCCTCCTGTCTCAGGGCACTGCTGTGAGGACTCTGCACACACCCCTCCTGTCTCAGGGCACTGCTGTGAGGACTCTGCACACACCCCTCCTGTCTCAGGGCACTGCTGGGAGGACTCTGCACACACCCCTCCTGTCTCAGGGCACTGCTGTGAGGACTCTGCACACACCCCTCCTGTCTCAGGGCACTGCTGGGAGGACTCTGCACACACCCCTCCTGTCTCAGGGCACTGCTGTGAGGACTCTGCACACACCCCTCCTGTCTCAGGGCACTGCTGTGAGGACGTACTGGGGTGTAGGTACACGGGGGGTACGACACGTACTGGGGTGGGGGTACGACTGGAATGTACTGGGGTGTACATAGACGGTGGTACGACACGTACAGGGGTGGGGGGGTGTACATTGACAGTGGTACGACACGTCCTGGGGTGGGGGTACGACTGGAACGTACTGGGGTGTTGGTACACGGGGGGTACGACACGTCCAGGGGTGGGGGTACGACTGGAACGTACTGGGGTGTAGGTACACGGGGGGTACGACACGTACAGGGGTGGGGGTACGACTCGAACGTACTGGGGTGTAGGTACACGGGGGTATGACACGTACTGGGGTGGGGGTACGACTGGAATGTACTGGGGTGTACATAGACGGTGGTACGACACGTACAGGGGTGGGGGGGTGTACATTGACGGTGGTACGACACGTCCTGGGGTGGGGGTACGACTGGAACGTACTGGGGTGTCGGTACACAGGGGGTACGACACGTCCAGGGGTGGGGGTACGACTGGAACGTACTGGGGTGTAGGTACACGGGGGGTACGACACGTACAGGGGTGGGGGTACGACTCGAACGTACTTGGGTGTAGGTACACGGGGGGTACAACACGTCCTGGGGTGGGGGTACGACTGGAACGTACTTGGGTGTAGGTACACGGGGGGGTACGACACGTCCTGGGGTGGGGGTACGACTCGAACGTACTTGGGTGTAGGTACACGGGGGGTACGACACGTCCTGGGGTGGGGGTACGACTGGAACGTACTTGGGTGTAGGTACACGGGGGGGTACGACACGTCCTGGGGTGGGGGTACGACTGGAACGTACTGGGGTGTAGGTACACAGGGGGTACGACACGTACAGGGGTGGGGGTGTACATTGACGGTGGTACGACACGTACTGGGGTGGGGGTACGACTGGAACGTACTGGGGTGTAGGTACACGGGGGGTATGACACGTACTGGGGTGGGGGTACGACTGTAATGTACTGGGGTGTACATAGACGGTGGTACGACACGTACAGGGGTGGGGGGGTGTACATTGACGGTGGTACGACACGTCCTGGGGTGGGGGTACGACTGGAACGTACTTGGGTGTAGGTACACGGGGGGTACGACACGTCCAGGGGTGGGGGTACGACTGGAACGTACTGGGGTGGGGGTACACGGGGGTACGACACGTACAGGGGTGGGGGGGTGTACATTGACGGGGGTATGACACGTACTGGGGTGGGGGTTCGACTGGAACGTACTGGGGTGTACCTAGACGGGTGGGGGTATACATACACGGGGGGTACGTGTCGGACGTACGGGGGCTGGGGGGAGTGTTGGGCGCGTATGCGGGCACATGTCTCCATGGTTGCTATGGGTGTTCGGTGCGGACGGTGTTTTTTCCATACGGTTGTACGGTCGGACGCACGGGATGGATCGTGATTCCTCGGTCGGACTTGGCTTTTCACGTTTGTAAGGTAAATCGTCCGAGGACGTGTCGGACACATTTTCCGACCCGAGGACGTGTGGGGAATGATTCCCAGTGCGGTTCGTATGGACTTTTTACCATGCGAATCGTGATTGCCAGTTCGTACGGCACTTGTACGATTCGTACGGTAAAAAGACCCGATACGAGTCGCACGGGGGAATTTTTTACCGGATTGTGATCGGCACCTAAGTGTCACAGTCTATAGAAAAAAGATAAGGACTGCCAGATTAAGAAGGTTATGTTCCTTCACTAATTATCTCACAGCCTTTCTGCTCTTTAGGGTTATTTATTCAATGGGCGTTCCGATCATTCTATGATTGATAAATATTCTGGCCACTATCCAGACCCAAGGGCGCCAAGTAACAGTTTTTATAGGTCCAATGGGGTGGCCCTGCCGTGCCATGGTCTGGCGCGGATGGGCGCAGACGGCCCACCTTTGGCCCGGCTTCACCCGGTCAGGGCCCAGGCACGCCCACATGAATCCAGCACTGCGGGAGCCCCTGCTGGCTTTTGTAGGTGCTTCCTAGCGCAGACACTCGTGACATGTTGGCATTCGCAGAACCGCAAGTAGTCCTGGGAGGTGTAGTTCTACCCTCGCTCTTACCGGACTCCTGGGCACCTAACCCCTGCATGGGGCAGACAGCACTGGCAGACAAAAGGGCTTCCCGTACTGCGGGAGCCCCTGCTGGCTTTTGTAGGCACCTCCTGGCGCAGACACTCATGACGCGTTGGCGGTCGCTAGACAGTAAGTAGTCCTGGGAGGTGTAGTCCTCCCCTTGCTCTTCCCAGACTCCTGGGCACCTACCCCCTGCATAAGGCGGACAGCACTGGAGGACAAAAGGGCTTCCTGCACTGCGGGAGCCCCTGCTGGCTTTTGTAGGGGCCTCCTGGCGCAGACACTCATAACACATTGGGGGTCGCTGGACCGCAAGTAGTCCTAGGAGGTATAGTCCTCCCCTCGCTCTTCTTGGACTCCTGGGCACCTACCCCCTGCGTGGGGTGGACAGCACTGGAGGACAAAAGGGTTTCCCGCGCTGCGGGAGCCCCTGCTGGCTTTTGTAGCTGCCTCCCGGTGCAGACACTCGTGACGCATTGGCGGTCGGAAGCCGTAAGTAGTCCTGGGAGGTGTAGTTCTCCCCTAGCTCTTCCCAGACTCCTGGGCACCTACCCACTGCATGGGGTGGACAGCACTGGAGGACAAAAGAGCTTTCCGTGCTGCGGGAGCCCCTGCTGGCTTTTGTAGGTGCCTTCTGGCGCAGACACTTGTAACGCGCTGGCGGTCGTGGGACCGTAAGTAGTCCTGGAAGTTGTAATCCTCCCCCTGCTCCTCCCGGACTCCTGTGCACCTACTCCCTGCATTGGGCGGACAGCACTGGAGGACAAAAGGGCTTCCCGTGCTGCGTGAGTCCCTGCTATCTTTTGTAGGAGCTTCCTGGCGCAGACACTTGTGACGCGTTGGTGTTCGCGGGACCGTAAGTAGTCCTAGGAGGTGTAGTCCTCACCTCACTCTTCCCGGACTCCTGGGCACCTACCTCCTGCATGGGCAGACAGCACTGGAGGACAAAAGGGCTTCTCTACTTCAAATGTGATCTACCAACAAGTCTGTGTTTTTTTTTGTGGACACCACGGTGATGATGATGATACTTAATGCCTACAATTCATTACCAAAGAGCAGGATGCTTGACCAAGGAATGCACTCAAATACAAGTACAAACATTATTTATAATGGGGGTACTTTGCAAATGTCGGGAATGCTTCGCTCCCGCTGTAAGCTGCAGTAGGGGTGGAGCAACGCTGGCTCAAAACAGCCCGAGAACATGGAAGGAGCGCTTTGCATTATAGTGGCGCAGGTGTCTCCTTCTCGTCCGGGTCTTTACTTACCTCTTCGGGGTCATCGCAGCAGTCTTCGACAGTCCTCCTCGTTATGGTCTCCTCGTATTCCAGGCGGTGTGATGCCTGTTGCCACGTCCCTCATCCCCTAGATCTCTCCTGGATTTACGTGAGTAATCCTCCGGGGCTGCTTGCTGGTGCCTCGTGTCGTGGGTATTCAGCTTCTGTTTTTCCTGCAAAAGAAAGTACAAAAAAACAATGCTAAAGAATCAAAGGCTCCCTTACTAGTGGTAAAGTGCTTGCGCTGATGTGTAAAGCTCTGATTTAAAAAGCACAACTTATCTGACTGAAGTCCCCATGGCTTTTCTGGAAGACATCTGTGTTCTTTTTGCACATTGATAAGGCTGTGCTTGAGCTGTTGCAGCCTGTGTATACTTTTCTGCATATTTTTGCATTTTTTGTTACTTATATATGAAAATATATATATCGTTTTAGTAATTGATTAAGACATTTATTTTTGGGCTACACTTTTTCTTTTCTTCTTTTGCTACATTAGGGGAAGAAAAGTGTCATGTACTCCTATTTGAATAGGTGATAAATATACACTGGCTTAGCCCTGTCTGTGAATTTGTTCTCCTTGCTATAGAATTATTCTGACTCCTGAGGGAATTATTTTGGATTATAGTGGAAGAGGGGAGTGAGCAGGTAGTGAAGATAGTTACTTACCTTATTGATACATACACCCTGCTATACTTTCACCTTTGCAGGTTCTCACTCTTGCACTCTATTTCAGGATCACACACATCTTCCATTGACGATTCCCTGCTGCACTGGTCGCACCTAGGGACTTTCTTTAGTTTTCATTTCGTTGTTTCCCCTCTTCCCCTTATAAACTGGTCTTGCTTTGACTACTCTGGGCATACTTGGTGGTATGGGAAGGGGGGACCTGCTCTTCAGCTTCTTGCATCTCATTCCTGCGGAAACTTCAGATGAGCCCTGATAGCAAATGCCAAAATATATATAGAGAGAAAACCAAGCATTAATATCTAAACGCAAGCATTAATACCTATCCATGATATTCATATATTCAATGAGGAATCTTTTCTTTCTAATGTGGAAATCGTTTTCTAGGAGTCTTCACACTGTATTGAAATAAATAATTGTTCGGAGACAAAATAAAAGAACGGTAACCTCTGATTAGAAGCAAGACCATTTTAAAATGCTTCCCGATATTTGTTTCCTTGTCAAATGACAGTTTGAAATTGTCCAAAGTGAAATGACCTTACATTTCTGACAAATGAGATTTCACTCGCATATAACGAACATGTGCAATTATTATGTGCTGCTGTTAGATCTGGGGGTCTCTAGTTGGCAGAGGTAAGCACCTTAGACCAAATAGGGACCCTTGCTTCTAGTCAGGGTACAGGGACACACACGGTAGATAACCCCTGCTCACCCTCTAGGTAGCTTGGCTCGAGCAGACAGGCTTATCCCCAAGGCAATGTGTAAGGTATTCGCACTTAACAACTACAATGACCCCCCTAGTACACCACAAACGTAGACCACACAGGTAAGTATATCAAAAATATAACTTTATCTAGTTTCAGCAGTGGAAATCAATTATCATAGCGTTGCACATCAATCTTTTTCTTAGGTTGTTGGGAGCGTAAAAAGATAGTCTCTAGTCTCTCGTGGGACTTCGTATTCAAAGGAAAGGAATACGTTCGTAGGCTTTCAGTATTTAAGTAATCACGCTCCTCCAGCGGTGCCTCTTGTGCTTAGAACTAAAGCGCTCCTCTCAGGCTGCGTGGTGCAGGGCTTTCACAGCTCCCGAGCGATGGACCAATCCGGTCGCGGCTCCCTCGACGAGCCCCCAGTGATGATGTCGACGTCACCGGAGTCAGCCACTCGCAGTGCGGCTCCTCCAGCCAAGCCTCCGGTCAGCAACCAATCAGGTCGCAGCCTCCTCTCGGCTTCGCAGAGCGGGGAAGTGCAGCTCTTGATCAGTTTCCGGCCCCCGGGCCGCGGCGGTGTATCGCGGGCAGAATATTTCACGGCGCCCTGTGTCAGCGGGTCGATCGTGACGCCGCCAAGCCGTACAGCGGCCTAGTTAGCACGAGGGCGCCCTCAATCCTGCGGCCACAGCAATACACGTGCCGATGAGCACGTCGGTCTTCACAATGCGGCAACCGGTGTCAGGCCAGAATCAGTGCGGCACTCTCCAGCAAAACAGAGAGCAGCCAGCGCACTTCCCGGGGCAGATGTTTAGAAGCTTGGTAGAACAGTCCACGGTCCTCGCAGCACACAGCGGCGCAGATGGGACACAGCAGAGTCTTTAAAGTCTTGGCAACCTTTCTATCCCTGGGTTGCAAAACAGGAGGCCAGCTCTTCTCAGGCCCTTGGAGATTCAGAGTTGAAGACAGAGCACACAGCAAAGTCTTGTTAGGTCAGGTAGGTAGGGTCACAGCACACAGCAAGGCCCCTTCTCCTCCTCAGCTTCAGTTGCACAGCAGAACAGGTCAGCCCTTAGAGCACACAGCAAGGCAACCTTCCTTCAGTCCTTCAGCAGTCCGTCTTTCAGCAGAGGTTCCTCTTGATTGTAGAATCTAAAAATCTGTTGTCAGGGGTCTTGTACTTATACCCCTAAAAGTCTTTGAAGTCTTTGTGCAAGTGGGTCCTGAGCCCGGTCTGATCCAGTTCTGGGTGTTGCTGGAGCACTTTGTTTTCCTGGCTTCTGCTTTCTTTTCAGAGTGAGGGGCAGAGTCGTCAGCCGCCCAGCAGGAGGTGGAGCCAGCAGTGTGGCAGGCAGGCACAGTCCTATTCACTCCCAGGTGCTATCTCCTCCCTCCACTCTACTTGCAAATGTCGCCATTCAGCAAAGGGCCGACTCAGCCAACCTCCTGGGGGATCCCCAGCCCCTGTCACTCTCAAGCCAGACAGTCAATCCACAAGCATGCCCAGGCACACAGAAGGGTCAGACAAGAGAACAGCTACTCTCTAAAAAGTACTATTCTCCAACTCAGGATTTAAAAACAACCTCTCCTAAAGGATGTGTTGTTAAATGCTGAGCTCAGGGATATCAAACACTCATGTCTTATCTTGTTCCTATGGGAAGATAGGCGGATAGCCATTGGCACCAGCCTCCCCCATGTTAGCCTATGGAGCAAGATAACCTTGCAGCAGTGAACACACAAAATGGCCGCTGTTCACTACTAGAGCATGGTACCTGCACTAGTACATGCTCTACCTTTTACATACACCGCACCCTGTCCAGGGGGGTACCCTGGGCCTTCCATAGGGATGACTGACGTGTATAAATAGGGAAGGGTTAGGCCCGGTCAGTGTGGACACTGGCCAGGAGGACATGGCAGTCCAGGGACTGCAGGCAGGCCTGCGGTGGCAGGCCTGAGACACCATTTTAGGGCTACACAGGTGGGTGGCGCAATCAGCGCTGCAGACCCACTAGTAGCATCTGTCATCACCAGCCCTGGCACACACAGTGCACTTTACTAGGGACTTCATGGTGATACAGATATGCCAATCAGGTATATCCAATCAATATGATATTTTACACAGGGAGCACTTACACTCTGGCACTGATTAGCAGTGGCAGAGTGTCCAAAGCATCTAAAACAGCAAAAACGAAATCCATAACAACATCAAAAATCCAGGTAGCAGAGGCAAAAGATAGGGGAAAAACCCACGCCAAGGATGTCAGGTCTAACAGCTACGTACTGATACAAAGGGTTAACAGTACATAGGCTCTTGTTCAACTTTAAAGAGGCTTGAAATTGCTTTGCTGGAGGGCAGCTTTAACATAAAATATGGTATATCCAATACCGTGTAAGTTTGCAGTCAATAACTCCAAACAAAGATGAAATAACAAAAGAAAAGAAAAAACTATATTGCTTTTACTGGGAATGAATGTTCCTAGAAATGTGTTTGCAGTGGAGTGTCTCGAGCAGGAGAACCAAAGAGAATAATCTTGTTTTTCCTTTTCTTCAGGCTCTTTGGTAGGGGGCGTGACCAGGATCGAGGAAGGAAGAAGTCGTTCCAAGGAAGAAGCTGTCTGACGACATCGATGGAAGAGAGCCTCAAAAGCTGCCAGGGAAGAATGCTGAAAAGGACAGAGACAGGTAAGTGCTGGAATTCCAAACTGTGCTAAGCACTAGGTTCCAATGCACACCTCTTTAAATACCCGCCATCGTGGGTCCGATACATGTGCACGTTCCAGCCGTTGACAGCCTGCAGTTACAGAATACAGGCCAGTATTGCAGCCCATGATACACATGCTGTATCTGAAGCTCCAAGGGAAGAGGCCCTGTAGTCAGTGGCGGCTTGCATAGGGTGTGCTGAGGGGCGGGGCAGGGGAGGAGCAGGGTGGGGTGGTACTGAACTCGGACATACGACGGAACAGAGGAAAGTGATTATTACATTCCTCCGTTCTGTCGTATGTCTGAGTTTACTACCACCCCACCCTGCCCCTCCCCACCCCACCCCACCGCCCCACATTATGCCCTTTGTGAGTCGCCACTGCCTGTAGTGCTCCATCTTAAAAGGAACAAGAAATAAGTAGCATATGGTTTATTAGCCCCCTTATATGTCTACAGTGGACTGTTGTTTGCACATTTTAGTGGCAGAGCAGGAGTTGAGCATGAATGCCCCCCTCTTTGCTCCATAACAAACCATTACCATATAAGATATATAAGGTATGGTTGCACAGGTGGGTTAGACACAAAGGGTCTGATTCACAAAGTTAACTTACACCTGTGAGTGAGCTTACTAGTTTTCAGTATTCACAAACGTACGCTTTTAAAGTAACTTACACATGTAACTTACACCATTTTAGTAACTTACACTATTGTAGTAACTCACCCTTTTGTAATAAATCCAGCACTACACATGGCCAACCACTGGCACTGCAACACCAGCCATGGCCTGTGCAGGTAAGAGTGGTGAGGCAGGGTGGAGGGGGTATTTTGACAGACGACGAGGAGGGAGAAATTATTATTTATGTAATTTCCCCAAGTTTTCGTCTGTTGGAATCCCCCCACCTGGCCCCACTGCTCTTACCTGCATGGGCCGCAGCTGGGCAACTCCCATGGAAAATAATGGAGGTAGGGAATTGAAAAAAAAATCCTTAGGAAATAATAATAAATTAATTAAGATTATTTAAAATATTGAAAAATATCAATGAATATAAACGAATGCTTAAAAATATATAAAAATAGTAGAAATTCTATTAATTACAAAATATATATTAACATTTAAATTTAAAGCATAATGTAACAATGACATTTTATTTAGAAGAACTAGATTAATGTTATTAAATTCTACATCACATTTAATAAATATTAATGCACATTAAACAAATCTTCAGGCGGGAATTTATTTTTAATGTAATCTTCAGAAAAATAACTTCAATGTAATTGAATATATTTCCATTGTAATTCATAATCCATTTAATAGTGCTATAGCATTTTTTTCTATTTTGGTCTACATTTAAAGTAGACACATGAAATGAATTTATAACAATATATAACATACAAATATTTTTTATATTTATTTTTGAGGTATATACATTTTTTGCCCAATTCTATACCAAAGCCAGAATCGTGGTGGAGATCTCTATATGGTAAGGGATTTGGAATTGTATTGAAATGATTTAACTCAAGGATATACACATCTATAGCTTACTTACTAACAAAATCAGTAAAGAGAATACCTTACCTTCCCATGTAGTGGGCCCATTTTCTATTGTGTTTAAAACTGATTCTTCTTTACACCCATCAGTGATTGAACCAGTAGCCCCGGTAACACATCAAGATGAAGGTATTTTAATATGTTTGGATATCACTAAGGATCCCTAAAATGCATCCTTCATCGAAATAATGCCATCTGGTATGCACAAGTAGGTTTATGACTTGCTGTCTATCCATTTCTCAGATACAAATAACTAATATAAATAAAAGAAAATCGCAGTTCTTCTTTAATAACTCCCTTATACCTTCCTAATTTCCACCGTGCCTCTACTAAATGTCCACCACTTCAGTATGCATTTCTTTAAGACAGAACAATACTCACCTTTTCTGGGATTTCCAGAATGTAAGACACTACCGCAAATCAATATTTTGTGCTCATCCATTCCCCTGCCAAATGTTACCAATTGACTCAAATCATGATCCTCATGCCTTGTAAATCCTACTTTGATTCCCCTCCTTTTACAAGTGTTACTGCCCACTCCACTCCCATCTACCCAAGTTCTTTCTCTCCTGGTGAGTGTGTGATTCTCAATTGAAGCCAATCACAGAAGATCTGAGATTGAGAGTCACATTTTTGGAACTTTACTTGCCCCGGTCCATCATCCAATAATTTTTTTTATATTTTAAAGCAACTTTTTAGTAGCATGCTAACTTTAATATATTAATTCCATTGGTTCATGTTAACTTATAAAGCTGTTCGAGGCAATATTAAATATTCCAATTCAAAAAACAGGGAAGAGTACTACTATCCCATAGCTGATTTGCCACAGGCAAAAAATAAAAACGTGCAATCTCTGTATTACCTTAGAAATAAGTGCTATGCTGGTTTTACCTTCAGTGTACACCTCCTCTGCTAGTCTCTAGAGTTTACACTTTCTAAACAAAGTTCCATTGAATAAGATTTCGTTATTGGGAATCCTACTTTAATTGTCATCAAATTAATTACACAAGCAAACTTTTTAGTATCTGCCCAATTGTGAGGAGGACACTCACCTTAGTCTTTCCCAAGCTTGGTATTATCCAAGAGTTCATCGTACACACATCTCGATCCAGGATATGTAGCTTAAACTAGAGCAATCTACCTTTGCTACCTGGCAGCATCATCTGTTACCATTATTTCATTAACAATTGTCGTTGGTAAGTTGGTCAAAGGGGACCATCAGACATGAATCCTATACCAAGTTCCTCTTCAGAATGTCTTTTTTTTTTATTGTTGAAACTGAAGGTGTCATACAACATTCAAGTTAATACAGAAAGTATCGCATTACAAAAACCAAAACATCTCAGATACAATGAACCAAGTTCTTTGTACACTAACAAAAGCAATTTGAAAATGACCTGAATGAAAAGAGAGTCAAAAAAAGTTTTCCCAAATTTTTTCGAATTTTCTCCCCCCTCCAATCCTCGCTGCATAGTTACGCTCACTAATCTTAACTCTTTGCATTTTACGCAACCATTCATAAAAGGATGGAGTCTGAGTTGATCGCCAATTCTGAAGTAGCAATGATCTTGCCACTACCATGCAAATAAACAGAAGTTTAGCATGTGAGACAGAGATATTAAGATTCTGATCCAAACCGTGCAGCATCAAATTGGAATTTAAAGATATCTGGATATGAAAAATAGAAGATAAAAAAGCAAAAATATCTCTCCAGAACTCTTTGATCATGCAACATTCAACTGTGACGTGTGTCCAGTTAGCGGGGGCAAAACTTTGACAACGAAAGCAGATCGGTGTATAATTACTAAACATTTTGGCAATTACCGCCGGGGTATAGTAAAGGAGCCATTTCCCAAAAAATATCATTCTACGCCAATTGGCTCCCCGTAAAGTGGAGAAATTATATTTATTAATAGTCCGCCACGTCGTTAAAGATAGAACCTGCTTTTCGTGTTCCCACCATTTTTTAACTGCTTTCGATCCTAAATCGTCTTGTTTGATCTGGGCAAGATGACGTTTCCACTCACCAGGTTTCCTTATTAAAGTACTATTGAACAAGAGATCGTTGTTAAAAGGCGAAATCTGAGTAAAGGAGGTGGGAGCAAACGGCTGTAAAAGTTTATAGATTATATGATAAGACCCGGCTAACAAAAAGTTGCCTGAAAGTAGTAGGCGCATCTCGGGCGGAGTTAACCACCTAGAGTGATGTAAAAAGTCGCCTACTGTGCTAAAGCCGGCTTTAGACCAATAGCCCATTAAATGCGGGCTTACCCCCTGCCCTCTTGAGGAGAGTAAATTAATCAGCGAGGAGGAGGTATTGAAAAGAGAGAGAGAGTATCGACTAATCATAGCCTTACGCTTCATAAAAAACCAAGCAATTATTTTATACCTAACCAATTTTGGAGATTTGGGTATTTGAAGAGGGGAGGATATTTGACTCTCTGAAAAAATTAAATCGAAAAAAAAACTAATATAATCATTTGGAATCGGAGAAGGGACTTTGAAACGAGTTAAGTACTGAGCAAAATAGGCGTAATAATACTCTCTAATGTTTGGAAGTGCAAGACCGCCATTATCTAAACCCTCATAAAGGGTAGTCAACGCAATCCGGGGCTTTTTATGTGACCACAGAAAGCTTGAGAATAAGGATTCTATTTTAGAAAAGAAAGACCCTGGGAGAAAACACGGAATTGTTGAAAACAGAAAGTTAAACAATGGTAAAATGGACATTTTAATCAGGGCGACTCTACCTAGTAATGATAAAGGTAATTTATTCCAGCGAGTTAACATCGAGCGAACCCTTTGGAGAAGGGGAACAAAATTCAAACCGAAAAGATCTGTAACTGAAGAAGAAAAAAACACCCCCAAATATCTTTTAGGTTTATTATTTATGCAACCGCGTAGATCCGGATATAATTCTGGAATGTGATTGCCACAAATCAATATTTCGGTCTTTTTTTTATTAATCCTGTAGCCCCCAAAAGATTCATATTGCTCAAAAATCTGAAATGCCTGAGCTTGAGACTGCAAATCGGATTTAATGAGCAACATGATATCGTCAGCATAAAGTTTTATCTTAGACATAAATGGGATTGGGGTGAGATCTCTGCAGACTTTCGAATAGCTATTGCGAGGGGTTCGATAAAAAAGGCAAAAAGAATCGGTGATAAGGGACACCCCTGACGAGTTCCACGGTTAACTGCAACAGATCCAACCGAATGTGAATTAATAATAATATTAGCTTTAGCACCAGAATAAAGATTACGAATGAAGTTAATAACGATACCTGGAATATGAAAGTGCTGCAAAATAATAAAAAGTGTCTCCCAAACCACCAAATCAAAAGCTTTTTCTGCGTCGAATAACAAAATAAGTGCAGGGATTCTCCGTGTCTCCAGGTAATCCAAAGCTTCTGCCAGATAGTGAGTGTTAGTCATAAGCTGTCTACCGGTAATAAAACCGTTTTGGTCTGTATGGATCAAATCAGAAGAGATGCGATTAAATCGAATAGCCAATAATTTAGTGACAATCTTGTAATCCGAATTTAGAAGAGTAATGGGGCGATATGAATTAGGATCAGTAGCATCTTTCCCCTTCTTCAAGAAGCTGACCACAGTGCCCTCGCAAAAAGAGTCAGGGATTGAGGCTCCAGACAACATAGAGTTGAACAAAAGTAACAACAAATTAGAGAAAGAAGAAAAAAAAACCTTAAAAAACTCTGCAGGCAGTCCATCCGGACCGGCAGCTTTCCCTGATGGAAGATTTTTTACCACCCCCTCTATCTCTTCCAAAGAAAATCCATCTGCCATGGTTAAATCTTCGGGGTGGGAAAGAGAAGGAATCTCAGCCTGCCGTAAAATGGAGTTTAATTTAGACTGGTTGATTTTAAGCTGGTGTGAATATATATTTTGATAATGGCAATGCATTATCGCACCTATTTTATCTGGGTCTGTTGTGGATTGATGTGAGACCGGACATTTTAACTCCCAAATTAAATTAGATGCAGCTTGTTCCTTGGCCTGCCAGGCCAAGAATCTCCCAGTGAAATTACTTTCTTCATATATTTTTTGATATTGGGTACGAAAAAATGCCTCGCCCTGCTCATATAAAAAAGTAGTGTATTTTTGTTTAGCTTCAATTAATTGTTCTTTAACCAATCGTGAGGGGTTTTGTTGCCTTTGGACGCTAAGTGACGGTATACGAGATTCCAATAGTTTAATTTGAGCCCTGGATACCGTTAACATAGCCGCATCTTTCCCTATGACGATTCCGCGAATAAAAGCCTTTAGGGCATCCCAAATTATACTTATGGGGGCAGTGCCCATATTAAGAGTTATAAAGTCTTTAATCTTGTTTTTTAATTCAGAGACCCATTTATCATCATTGAGATAAGCTCTATTGAAGACCCATATTTTAGGGGATCTTCTAATATCCCCTAAAACGAACTCCCGAATAAGCATAGCGTGATCTGAAAATGCATTGAACACCGTATTACAAAAACCGAGTTTAAGGTTACGTGAAGCTATAAAAAAATCAATGCGGGATGAAGATTTAAATCTACCCGACCAGCAAGTATAATCTCTTTTAGAGGGATTATCAGCCCGCCAGTGATCAGAGAGATCGAATAGTTTAATATAATGTGAAATGGTTTGAAAGACTTTCGGTTTAAGTTGTTTGGATAATTGGGATGATGTATCCAAATGCGGATCCATTAACAAATTAAAGTCCCCACCAATCACGATATCACCTGAGACCATCAATAGAGATTGAAACAAGTCTTCATACAAACTAGCATCGTCTGTTAAAGGTCCGTAACAACATACAAAGATAAAAGGTCTCTGCCTGGTTTTGACCAACGTCCTTCACCTCCCTGTTGTGATTGAATAATATCTGCACATAGGTTCTTATTCAAGAATATTGCCACCCCACGCTGAGATACATCACATGATGCAAAGCACCGAAACGAAGCCCAGGATTTAAGCATAGAGAACCCATCTAGTTTGGAAGAGGGAATATGAGTCTCCTGTAACAAAATAACGGAGGGATTCTCAGCTTTTAACCAAACTTCCATAGCGCGTCTTTTCTTAATATTATTTAAGCCATTAACATTCAAAGAAAGCAACTTCAAACTCTCCTTATTAGACATTGAGATCGGAATTGAATTGTCTATAGAGAATTATCTGCTCTTGGCCCCTTGAATACAATGAATACATGTTAACAAATGGACAAAATAAGTAAATATAGTCAGACACCATCAGTTTCCTTTTAGTTTCAACCCAGCCACCACCCACAACCCGAACACCCCCAACAATACCCCCACCACCCCCCCAAACCCCACCCTCCAATGGCCTAGCTACCTCCCTCCACGCTGACCAAAGGATCCTAACCCACACCATTGGGGTGACCTGTTGACACCCCCTAGGCTACCTGAGTTGCGGACTCCCGCAGACTCCACCGACCCCCCCCTGACCCCGTGCCCGGTTCTCGGATATATAAAGAAAAAAAAAAAAAAAAAAAAAGGAAGAAACCTTAAATTATACAGATGAAATCTCCTTGAGGAGATCCTGTGCTGCTGATATATCGGAAATCATAAAAAATTTGCCTTTAACTAGCACTTTAAGCTTGGACTGCTGGGCTATCGTCGCTTGAGCCCCTTTAGCTTTAAACAGTCCCAACATTTGAACAAACTCCTTTCTTCTCCGGGCAGCGGAGGCAGACATATCTGAGAAGATACGGCATTTGACAGTCTCGGTGACAAAAAATTGTCTTTTCTGAATTGCCGCTGAAAGGATAGTCTCTTTGACCCGGATATCCGAAAAATTAAGTAGCATTGTTCGAGGAAGGGAGGAGTTTGGAAAAGGCTGACCAGGAACGCGGTGAGCGCGTGTAATAGTTAAGTCGCCTTCATAGTCGGGGATCACTTTAGATTTTAAAAAGGATGTTGCCCATTGCACCGTATTGGAGCCTTCAAGACCTTCTGGAACCCCAACTATCCAAAGGTTCGATCTGCGATTATAGTTTTCCAAATCATCCAATTTGTGTTCAAACGAACGTGTGCACACAGAAAGATGTTTAACATCTCTTTTAACCTCCGTCATCTGATCCTCCAGACTAGAGATACGAGTTTCAGCCTCTTGGAGACGAACCGGAAATGTAGAAAAGAGAGCCTCCATTTTCTCTAGCCGTTGATTAATTGAAGCTAGCTCTGCCCTTTGAGCCCTCTTAAGTTCTCGAACTTCATCAAGAATCAAATTTAACATGTCTTTAACTGACATCTGAATCTCCCCAACAGTCTTAGTGTCGAGATCTAACAAGGGGCTTGAAGAACCGGGAGGACTCAGATTGACAGAATGGGCAGGAGTATCTAGCGGTTTGTCGGTCAGTAATGGGGCTGTACTTTCCAGGGAGAAAGCCTCTGAAACTTTATGCATGTGCGTCAAGGAATTGTCTTTCTCTTTTGATAATGATGATGAAACTGTTGAAAGTACGGGAGGATTGGGGTTATTTGGGGAGTCTGAGGAATGAGAGGAGGAAGTTGGAAGTGCAGAGTCTGAGGAGAGCACTGGATTCTTTTTGTCGAAAAGAGGAAATGGTTTGGTCCCCTTCAACGCATCCATGGCTCTGTCTTGCTTAGACGAATGGCCTGGAATGGGAGTTAAAGGAGCCACCTCTGCAGTATGCGATGGCTCTGCGTCCAGAGTTAGAGATTCGCCCAGAGATACCTCCAATTCCTCTGAACTCTCAGAACTGTTGACCCTAACTCTTACATCTCCCGCAGCAGCATCCGAACTGGCACTGTTGACAGCGTTATGGCCCAATAATTTGGCTGCATTTTTGGCTTCTCTAGCCTGAAGACGGAGAACTTTGGCCTTGCGTGTGTTAAGCAGTTTGCCCATATTGAACCAAGCAAAAAAAAACCCTTAGAGGGACCGACTAGAGTGCAGATAAAGTTAAGGGCCCGCTCTTACGGGCCTCGTCTCCTCTCTTCGCCTCTCCTGAAAGGGAGGACCCGCAAAGTCTGAAAGTCCAAACAAAAAAAAAACAAAAAAAAAAAAACAATGAGGATAACGCCTCCCTCAGCAGGATTACTGCCCAGCAAGTCCCAAGCCAAAAGCCAGAAGCCACGAGCCGACAAGATGGCAGATCCGAAGAAGAAATAAACAGGGATAATCAGTTCATGACCAACTCACTGCGTGCTGCTGCTGCCGTAGAAGAATAGCCAACTGAATGAAGCAGTTTAGAAAACGTTGTAGAGCCCCAGATTGAGAAGAGCCTGTGACAGGGCAGCGCCGCTGAAAATACAGTCTGCACGCGGCTGAATCACCCGCCGCCTCACTCACAGCGTCGCATCACCTTACAGCATCGCCGTCAGCCACGAAGCCCAGAGCTGTAATAGTTGCCAGAGCCGTCAAACAGCAAGCAGCACACTCAGAAGGATTGCGGTCGCTGTCACGGTCAGAAAGAAAGGGAATCCGGGCGCCGAGTCTTCCGCTATCGTCCGGTGCCGTCCGCCATTGACCGCCGCGTCCACCTGCGTCCGCCTGCACGGGTCAAGGGAAGGGAAGGAGGAGCCAGGGGCCGGGAATCAGCAAGCCTCAGGTGAGAGCGGAGGCGTGGTTCCTCTTCAGAATGTCCATGATCTTTCACCAATGTACCTCCAGCACAAGTGTTGTCTATAAGCATCAGCATGTCTGGCTTCATAGGTCCAAGGTTCTTCAGCAAATAACCCTATTGCCTCTAGCGTAATTCTAAGTACCACTACTAGGTCGCTAATGCAGTTTTATTTACTTCGTTCTGAGCACTTATTTTACAAAACATTCTCACAGAGGGGAAGAAGAACCATAACAGTCTAAGATCTGTGGTCCTCACTACTTTTTTAAAGTGTCTGCATCATTCTCTGCTATTCCTCACAAGGTATTCTAAGAATCGTGTGGAAACTAGGTACCTTTTGGAGGATTTTCTAGATCTGATAAGCATCGTGAGCTGTTCAAAATTAACATTAACAAAATACTGGGCTCAGGCCCTGTGAAAATCCCTTTTTGCAGCAATATCCTCCTTTCTAATTTATTGAGTTATCGCTGACTGTGTGTGGTATTGTGCCTCCAAGATAATCCTTGCAGAACTTTATTGTGGAATGGTTATCTTCAAAATTCTACGAGTAAAACAAATGAGGGTTAC
This sequence comes from Triturus cristatus, assembly GCF_964204655.1. Classification (NCBI taxonomy): domain Eukaryota; kingdom Metazoa; phylum Chordata; class Amphibia; order Caudata; family Salamandridae; genus Triturus; species Triturus cristatus. Next base: position 1,073,906,222 of record NC_140585.1, on the reverse strand, counting down.
ACATGGGTACTCTGAAGTTGACCTGGATATTAACTTAGAATTTCAGAACTAGGTAAAAGTAAGGTGTTTTTTTTTTCAACCATTGTGAGTTTCCAGGCATTGTGTGTATGAAATTTAATTTCTATAGTGCAAACCTAGCTGGGGAGCAGTGGTGCACTGTATATTTTCATAGGGTGACATAATAACTATGGGCCTAATTCACATTTTTTCAACATTAGTAGATATGTTGTACTCCTTGAAATTATGGACTAAGGGCCATATGTAGGAAGCCCAATACCGGTCGGTAACGGCCGATTTTCTGTAAAAATCACGTTACCGACCGGTATTCAGGCTTTCGGTATGTAGGGGGGACATTTCAGGATTCGGTAATTTACCGAATCGGTAAAATTACCGAATCGGTAATTTTACCGATTCGGTAAATACCGAATCCTGAAATGAGATGTAGGGGGAGTGTGTGGGTGTCGTGTGGATTCGTTATTTACCACCAACTGAAAGTTGGTGGTAAATGACGAATGTCTGAGTAAATGCATTATTTGGCCCTTAGATGTGTGCAATGTGGCAGACATACATGCCCTTAGGGCATGTATGTGTGCCACATGTGCACACATGCAGGAATCAGGGGTGCAACAGGGTGTCACTGTGACACCCTGCTACCCTTCATTGTGCTCCCCCCATTACCGATTCGGTATTTACCGATTCGGTAATGGTAACTGGCTTCCCATTGATTCCTATGGGCCTCCCGGCCCATAGGAATCAATGGGAAACAAGTTACCATTACCGAATCGGTAAATACCGATTCTAAAATACCGACACTTACCGAATCGGTATTTTTTTACCTACATTACATTTACCAATTCATAAATACCGAATCGGTAAAATTCGGTATTTAAGAATCGGTAAATGTAATTTACCTACATATGGCCCTTAGTGAGCAAACTCAGATGTAAGTCACTCTTACTCTCCAACCCTAGGTCTTTAGAGTGGGGGGACAAACTCAGATTGTATACACGAGAAAGGGAGATCTTGTTGCTAGTGTGTGGCCATCTGAGCTGCCTGTGTTTCAAGGTCATGAAACCCCAAAGATAAAACAGACCTGATATGATTTAACTGGAGTTGAAATGGATTGCTAATGTGTTCCTTTCTTCTTTCAGCTTCATTTTGGCTTTCAACAGCTTAAACCCGTGTTATCTTTGGTACAATTATATTCCACCAGGCGTGGTAATAGGTATTAAAAATGTATCGGTCCTTCTACTCGTGGAATAACTAGTTGTTTTTCATAGTTGGCACTTTTTCGACATAATATGATTGACAAAATAGTATACTAGGTTTTAATCGGTGTCAGGAAGATTGTTTGGAAGTGCAGCATAATTGCTGATAAATTATAGAAAAATGAATCAAATGTATGAGAACCGTCTTTTTGTTACAGAAGGCAAGAAAGACATTAGGAAAGGAAGAACAATGATGTAAATTGCCTTGTAAAAATTAATGTAATGATAATTGAAGAATAAATAATGCAGGCTATATAAAAATACTGTGTCGTTTGATAAAATACTAAACTAGTGACACAATCATTTGTTATTTCCCCAATTAACAAACTAGCACAGATGTTCCCTGTCAGTGTCCGTAAATATACACTGCTGATTATGATTATATTACCATACCAAATTCAAGTACCACAAGAAAAGAATAATAAAACATATAAAAGCAACTATTAAATTCCTTGTGTATTAAGTTTCAATACATTGATTTTCTGTAATATATTACTGTTTTGAATGGTACTACGTTGCAGGACACTGAAATGATGACATGTTGACGCTACGTGTTTATGTTCCGGGTACATTATTGGGCGTGTTATGCCTAAGCAAGGTGAAATCACATCGAATTTCCGGCATTTTTAGTGCCAGAGCTTTGCAAACTATAAATATCTGGGGGAAGATTTACAAGAACCGACGCATCTCTGCATTTTAGCAGAGATACGTCAGTTTAATTGTGCCACGCAAAAAACCCTTGCGCAACTATGGATTGACAGATGCACCATGCATCTGTTGGCGTAAAGGTAACGCATAGCTGTAGTCGTTTCACAAGCACAACACAACTCCAGAAATGCTCAGGAATGCCTATTCCTATTGTGCTGAGTCACTCCTTACGCCTGCTTCAAGCAGGCTAAGGTTTTGACGCAGTAGCATCGTAGAAGTGACGCAGTGAAATCCAGTAGATTTCACTGCGTCACTTTAACGAGGCTTTCTTGCGTTGGAATGCCCACCCTGCATACATTATACCTGATGCAGGTATAATGTGACGCAGGGCTTTACAACGTGATGCATCTCCTTAGATGCGTCAGGTTGTAAATGTGTCGCGATGAGGCGCATTGTTTACGATGCCACTGTGTCACAAAAGTGACGCAACAGCGGCGTAAAGGTGTTGCAAGGGGCTTGTAAATCTGCCCCCTGGTTTGCAAGTGGCCTCTTGCATTTGTGATGGCAAATAACAAATCAAATATAGACACTGAAAAGGGAACATAAATGTTGTAGTACTCTATACCCGACAAGGCACCTAATAGGTATTTTTCTGGAAAGTTCATCTTTTTAAGCACGTGGCAGTATTGTTGAAGGCAGTGCAAATCTGGATTACTTTATATTACAGCAATGGTCCTACTCCAGACCTTTAGGATTCTCATACACTGAGTAAGGTGTTTTAACTGGTATGCTGCATGATTCCATCTTACCATTATGTAGTTTCCTAATGTTAATTCTCCATTACCCCGGCTCATAACACGCTGCAAATCACAGTTCTCTAATTAGGGTTTCCCATGTAGTAAATTTGTTCAAAATTCGCATAATTAGCTTTCAGATGATTTTGCAAAATACAAATCCTTCATTCAGCACTATATTTTAATGCAAAATATGTCCTCACATAAATTGTTTTCGAAAAAAAAAATAGCATGCAGAACACAATTGTTGCAAGCATCATGAATTATGTGCCTGGTACCATACTAAAATCACTGGCCCCGATTCACAGAACTAACTTAAGATAAAATCCTAAACTTACTACCATTTTGGTATTCAAAGAATGCACTTACTACTTCTGGTATTAACAGAATGCACTTACTACTTTTGGCATTCACACAATGAACTTACTACTTTTGGTATTCACAGAATGGACTTACGACTGCTAACTTTACGTCCGCACTCGGTCCGGAATTTCCACTCCCAGAGCGGGAATTCCGCACCTGGAGCGGGAATCCCGCTCCCGGGCCGTAATCTCCGCCTACGGCCCGGAATCTCCGATTCCGGGCCGGAATACACGAACTGTGGCCGTTGATCATTTTAGCCAAGGGTAAACACCTGTCCAAGTGCCTACCGTCCCCCACCATGCATCAGCTGACACACTGCAGCCAATCCCAGCCAATAGCTCCATTTTGCCATGATGAAAGTTGCAAGTGCATACCATCCCCCACCATGCTCCAGCTGAAGCCAATTAACACTAATTGACCAGCACCACAAAACATATAAAAGCAGCACACATTGAAGGAACAGGTTTGGCCAGAGAGAGTTCGTGTTCACAACACTGACATTGCCAGAGAAAAATGGAACTGATGAGGAGGAAGAAGAACTTCACTGCAGAGGAGACCACCATGCTTGTGGAGCATATAGTGAGGCACCACAAACGCCTATATGGACTCCCACCCTACTGCACCAGTGGCACACAGAAGGCAGCCCTATGGCAGCAATTAGCCACTGCTGTCACAGCATTGGGGGAGGAGAGGCGCACAGCCCAGGACATCACGAAGAAGTGGCAGGATGAAAGGCAGGGGGTGAAGGAGAAGTACTCCAGGATCGAATTAAACAGTATCCTCCCTGCTGCATACTCTGGACCCCACATCCGTCTCACCCACCTGGAGGAGGATATCCTTACCACAATACACCCCCACTTGGTCCATGGGCTGCCTGTTAGTGACATCCTCTACGTGGTATCAGATAAATGGGATGAAAAAAAAAAGTGCATGAAAAGATTGTCTGTGTTGCACAGTCATTGTGAGTAAGGAAGTTGTCCAAAGTGTATATAAAAATATAGTCAGTCAGAAACTCATGTGCCACCCTCTGTATGTCGCACCACACGTCCCAGAATCCTTTGCATTAGAAATTGCAAATCCCTCCCCCACTTCTGAGAACATGGGCACAGTAATGCTGCCATATATACACAACCCTGCTAAGTAGCAAATGACAAATATTAGCAGGGATGCTCCAGTACCAATGCGACACACAATTCAACCCTTGCGCCACCACGGATGCATCGCATTTACAATGCGGTGCACTGTGGTACAGGGATAGACAGATGTGTGTTGCATCTGATGGCATTAGGGGGTGCTTTGCTGGAGTCGTGTCGCAAGTGCGACGCAACTCCAACAATGTCCATGGACCGCCCATACCTAACATCCTGCGCCACTCCTTACGTCTGCTTCAAGCAGGCGTAAGGTTGTGTCGCAACGGCCTCTGAAAAATGACTCCGTGAAATCTTGTAGATTTCACTGCATCACTTTTATGAGGCATATCCCAAAGGAACGCCCACCCTGCCTACATCAAAGCTGACGCAGGTTTAATGTTGCACAGGGCTTCACAACGTGACACATCCCCATAGATGCGTCACGTTGTGAATAAGTCGAAATGTGTCGCCTGTTTTACACCACCGCTGTGTCACAGAAGTGACGCAATGGCGGTGTTAATGTTTTTCAAGGGGCTTGTAAACCTGCCACAAATTATCCAAGAAGTAAATCACCCTGTGCCAGCTTAAATCACAAAGCAGAAGGTGAGAGAATCATCAGATCAAAATATGTCATACACATATTCTGTCGTTCATTTCCCACCCTGACCCGCCATTACAACCCCAACGCACCACTGCTCCTATCTGCCCCATATGCGGCAGTACTACACAACACTGTTAGCATGCAGAAGATATGGGGAAATCCCTGAAAAGTTCCACAAGCACATTTCCCACTTGGTTACTTTTCTCTCTTCTCACCCATTGATACATTCAGCCAGAGCACAGACAACTGCAGTAGCAGAGGTCCCTGCATCTACTGGGAGGAATCGACATTGTACAGAGAAAGGCATACCACCCTCACTAACTGGTAAGTCAATCGGGCCAGGAGATGGTAAAAATGCATATATTGTCAGGAGACGACAGAGGGACATATAGTGCCCACATATGAAAGTCAACCAGAGATGAAAAAATAACTTCATTAATTTTGGAGTTGTCAATGGACATTCACCTTTCGCAAATGACATTTGTGAACAGCGAAAGACAAAATATAACATGTCTTGGCTCATCATACCTTTGTAATTGTGGAACATAACATGTATTTCACCATCAGTCCCAGACCTGGGAATCCAATCCTGTATTCGAGTGCCACAACTAGTCAAAAGGGTGTCCCCACTATATTGTAATAGTGTTTGTAGACCTAATCAAGCAATCCAATTTGTACAAATATGGTAATGATGAACAAGAAGTGAGATACCAGTGTCAATAGAATTGACAATGCATCCACTGTCCAACTTCGAATGTTTCCAATATACGTTAAATTGCCCAGTCCACACAGCTGGTCATGTACTTCTTACATTGGCTGGCTTTTTCGTTGGCCATCAACAAAACACGATAGTGGACCTTACCTCAGGATTTGTAGACATGTCATTGTGATATAGGTTGCATCTAGGTAGTGGGCCCATTCTAAGTTATATGTGGGATCACTCATGATATTAAGTATAACACACTTTTGCAACGGTGGTAACACCTCAGTGCTATGGTGTGGTGGTACCCTAACCAGGTCACATGATCCTCATCTGTTGATGCAAGGTACAGTTAATACAACCCTTGTGTTGCATCACATGTAATACCAGGTCAATCACTAATACGGTTGCAACCTCTGTGTTCCAGGGGATGCTGAGGATGAGGAGGACAGACCTACGACCAGTGCGGGCTGACGGGGAATCAGAGGTTAGAATCCCCTGATCCTCCAGGCAGTTATGTCGGCAGCAAGTACTGCTCAAGAGAAGGAGGAAGTTCCTGAGGACGTGGACTTGGTGGATGATGATGACTACATATCCATCCACTCTGAGGATGACGATTCTGATGCCAATGAGAGCTATCTTGCCAGATTGCCAAAATCAATCACGGCATCACATCCTCCGCCAAGCAACGTTCGTCAGCCTCCTCCAACAAACAATTGCCTGTCCCCAGCATAGAGCATACCAGCCACTGCTCCCACGTATCCCAACACAGACATCACTCCCTCACAGCCCTCATGTCCAGGACCAACATGGTGGTTCCCCTACCTGCTCTTCCCTATACAGTGTATCCCTGCCATGCTCTCCACCATCTGGGGGTAGTACCAGCCCTGTTGTGGAGCAGGTATCCCCTGGGCAAAACTCTCCTGCCCACAGGCTTCCACCTGCCACCCCCTCCCCTGCTGTTGGACCTGCTCATCCCATCCATGGCAGACACGTGCAGAGGGGGCCTGCACCTGGCTATGTAGTTTCCGGTTCCGGAGCGGTGGGTCCGCACACATGCATTACGCTCCGGAATCGAAAATTACGTTTTTGGGCTGTAAACTCTGAAAATGACCCAGAACACATTATTTCATACAGGAAATGTTTTACAGGAAGTGTGAGGCAGGAAATACATCACAGGAAATAGTTGGCAGCCATTTTATATTTATCCTGATCCATCCACAATCAGTAATCAAATCCACTGCCATCCTGCTGTTCTGTTGTGGAAAAAAATGAAATGACAGTGCAGGTGACAATCATGAATATGTAACAAAAGGGGGAACAGACCATTTAATGACATTTCTACATGGACGGGGGGGTTGACACAACATCAAACTCCAGTTTCATTTTCTCGTACTTTGCATTATGGTACATGTAGTCCATATTGAGTGCTCATTACCAGAGTTGTGTGATGTGTTACGTAACATTGGGGTGGAGCAGTGTGGATATATCACAGACACATGGTGTCTGATTCACCGATGACATCATCACTCATGTTCTGGGCCCATCATTTGTGGGGGAGTCAAATCTGTGGAGGGCACAGGCCTGAGTATGCAATGGTTATGGCCTTTTGTGATTAAGTGACCCATCCTCATAAGGTCCAGGTAGATCTCTCAGGACATGTATCGTTTGTCATCTGCGTGAATAGTTGCTTTTAAGGACATCCACTACACTGATCGCTGACATGGGCACATGACCTGAGGCATGCTCCACCTTTTGACTACTGTCAGCAGCTGTGATTTACATGCAGTTAGTGTGGCTTGCAAAGTCGTCTCAAGATGGAATTTATTGACACAGTCGTGTATATCCAAGTTTCATCATTGACAACAGACAGCAAACCACATTTTGTCCATGACACTACAAGCTGCTCATGTGAAAAGCGTGGCAATGAGCTGATCACGGACTTGCATGCCCTGACCTCGGTTATGTGCAATGGCCCGGTCTCGCAGATTCAGAGCTAGCCGAGGTTCCAGAGGTATGTGTAAGCCATGTGTTAAAGCAATGTTGTGCAAAACACAACAGGCTAATGCAATCTTGCACACAACTTCTGGGGAGTACAGCAGCACACCCCCTGTATGGTCGAGACATCTGAATCGCTACTTCAACAGACCAAAAGTGCGCTCTATGATGGCTCGACTCCATATGTGTGCCCTATTGTACCTACGCTGAGGTCCCTTGCATGCCTGTAAGGGGTGAGGAGATGTGAGGAGAGTTCATACCCAGCATTGCCTGAGGAATGAAGCTAGGGCAGTTGGTTACATTTCCCTCTTTGATTTGCACAGGACATGATCTATACTTTAGTACATGCAGTGTCTGTTGGGCCATGTATGTAGCTTTATGATTCTTATTGTACAATGGTTAATGTTGGGGGGCATTCAGACAATTCAATAACACATATCCCTCATTTTTAGTGCTTGGTACTTACCCAGTAGCCACATGTTGCAATTCTCCCGCAGCCATCCGCTGGGCAAGAGGTGACATGCGGAATATGAAGTTCTCATGGGTACTGCCTGGAAAACTGCATGCACTTTAATGAACCTCCCACTGGCATCACAGACAGCTTGCACATTGATGGAATACCATTGGTGTCTGTTGCAGAAGATGTGTGCAATGCGGCGGGGTGGCTGAAGGGCCACATGGGTACAGTCAATTGTACCCAGCACATGTGGGAATTGTGCAAGGAAATAGAAATCTCTTGCTGCCCTTTGTCTCATGGCCAGTGTATGTGGCATTTGTATGTGGTTGTGGGCTCTAGCAGTGATGCATCTCAGTACCTGATGCAGGCACCGTGACTGGCTCGCCTGGGAAATGCCCACTTGGTCACTGGAGACCCTTTGGAAAGACCCAGTGGCAAAGAAATGGAGAGCAGAAAGGATGTTGAGATATGCTGGTATTGCATGTGAGCAGCAGGTCACAGAGTCAAGTTCCTGCTCCCACTCACATACCATATCCAAGATGACTTCAGGTTTTTTCCTTAGAAATACAAGCAAGCGACCAACTAATATTGTTTGGGGTAAGGTTAGATGATAGTGGGAGGTCCAGTCTTACTAAAAAACAAAGGAATTTACTATTTTTGCTGGTATTAGCCGCAAGGCGGGAGATTTGTTTAAAGTGGGTCAATCCCCTGTCCCCTACTGAAGAAGATTGGCTGAACTCAGTGCTTAGAATAAACTTATTGGATAGAACTGGAGCACATAGTAAAAAATTAGATTTTTGGAATAAGTGGGAACAGTACTGGGCAGAGAAATTGTAATAAATTCATGAGTCGGTGATCCATCGAAGTCCAATGATTAAGCGCAGTAGTAGTTTTGGGTGTTGGTTACACAGGTTCCACTTCTTGAAAGAGGGGGCAAGCCGCATAAGAGATTCTTGAGGGCTGATAAGAAACCTCCATGCAGGATACAAATGGTTCTAGTGCCGGGGAAGGGCCATGGAAAGTACAGACCAGCAGAAAAAGCTCTCTTCAAGCGATTATTTTTGCTATAAACACTCTATTACTCAAAACTCTGCGTGATGAGGACTAAAATAAATTTTTAATAAAGATGACTTCCAGAGGGAAACGGTACCTGGCCATTACATCTTGGCTGGACATTCCAAATAGGTTGATCCTCTGTCTGAAGATTCTCTCTGCTCTCCTCCTCCTCCTCAAGTAGTTTTGCCACATGGCATGGGGCAGTGCAACAAACACATTCAGTGACATGCTGAAAGGGTTTGTGTGTGTCTGCTCTGCATTTATACATGCTGCAGGGCTAGGATTGGCTGCAGTGTGTCATCTGATGCATGGTGGTGGATGGTACGCACTTGGACACGTGTTTACCCTTGGCTAAAATGATCAACGGCCACAGTTTGTGTATTCCGGCCCGGAATCCGAGATTCTGGGCCATAGGCGGAGATTCCGGCCCAGGAGCGGGATTCCCGCTCCGGGTGCGGAATTCCTGCTCCGGGAGTAGAAATTCCGGCCCGAGTGTGGTCGGAAAGTTAGTAGTCATAAGTCCATTCTGTGAATACCAAAAGTAGTAAGTGCATTCTGTGAATACCAGAAGTAGTAAGTGCATTCTGTGAATACCAAAATGGTAGTAAGTTTAGGATTTTGTCTTAAGTTAGTTCTGTGAATCGGGGCCACTCTGTATATCTTACCAGAGTCCTAAAATGAGCCAACCTCCCTTCCTAGCATAGTACAGCTAAGTCCAAGATCGTTAATGTGGGTGCCCTGATGTCATAGTAGCGGTAGTCATTCAAACCAAGAAACCAGGCACTTCAAAAGAACCATGATCATTCATCATATGCAGATGATGCATTTCCTCACCCACCTACCCTTGATGCTCCTTGTAAAATACTTGAGCATCACAAAGAAGTTGGTTTCACAATACATGTGACCTGCTGTGGGAGCAATGCAATGCAAGACAAAGGTATCTCTGTTTAGGCTTTGTCAGAGACCTTTATCATTGGTGTCTGGGGTTAACCTTACAGATGAACCAAAAGAAAGGAAGGAATATGAACACCTACTAAGCACTTGTCCTTCAGGGTAGCAGAATTTTACAGTCCAAGTCTTAATCAAGGCGGTGATGTGTGGCTAGAGAGTCGGACATTAATAAACCAAAAAATGCAAGCCAATAACTAAATATCTAGCCTTTGCTTACTGTTTGGGAAAGAAAATGTATTTAAATTACACTATCTGATACTATACATAAAGTTTTAGAAGCACCAAATGAAGATCATCATTACTAGGGATATTTGGAGGGGCAACTGGCTCAGTCTTGGACCAGTACAGGTGATTCTCCTCTTATATTTAGTGTGGACTTCATTTCTTCAATTGCAAAGTAACTATAATTTTTATTCTATTCTTAGATTATTGGAAATAGCGCCTGGTTGTTCTGGCTTTTCTGAGGAGCCATTCTGTTTGTCATTCTGTGTGTTGTAAATCTAAAATTTAAATCCAATATTTGTAAAGTGCAAAGTACTCACCCCTAAGGGTTTCAAGGCACTGGGGACCATCGGGGAGCTATTGCTCAGACTCACATGGTGCTAGGGTGAGCTGCTTCTGGCGCCGGGAAGCAAACCACAAGACCTGAGCTCTGGAGTCAGCTGACTTGGCCGCTGCGCCACACCTCTCCGAGCACAATCTACATAGGATAGGGGGCTGGCGACTCCCCAACTGACTGGTGCGTGAGCAGCTTCTACTGCCGAAGTGCTGTGTTTCAGGTGAGGGGAGCCAACACCACTCAAGGAGACTTCTTTAAAGTTGCAGTTTTGGTGGCAGGGTGGATCTTGCGACTTAGTTCTTCTTCAGGCCTAGCACAAACCCCACAACCCAACAATTTAGATGAGAACTTAGCTGATGATGCAGGCCACTCTGTCATGGCAGGTCTCTAATGACAATTTGGCTAATTTTTTGGAGGGACCACATACTACACTCAGGTTTCTGTTAGCACCTTCTATCTTTCTGGAGTTCAAAAATCACAATGGAACTCAGACTAACATGAGTACCTCCATACCTTTGTGTGGCCACATGGTCGGTTTATGCTGCATAGACAGACTTTGGGGACTCCTGGGTCTCCCATTACACAGTGGCACAGTTCCTGCCTTGATGCTGCAACTGTACCAACCACTACAGTGCCTGGGTGCTAAATCCTTAGTTAAAATAATGAAATAAAAGAAATTTTACCCCTTATTTCCTTTTTCATTTCACTCTCCTTCTCGTCAATCCCTGCCTGCGAGACCCGGGGAAGATCGAGGGAGAGCTGCGGATGGGCGTAGAGACGCTGACGCCGACGTCGGTGAAGGAGGAGGAGGACGGGCTTGGAGCGGGTCGAGGAGCTGGCGTCCACTGTGGACGATGAGCAAGGCTCTGGCGAAGAATTCGTACAGCCGTGGCAAGGGTCAGTCTCCGACCTCCGCATTGCGCCACAAGACGGCCTGGATCGCTGGCTACAGATATGAGGTTGGTGCCGGGAGCCTGGAGGAGAGACATGTGTTGCCTAGCTGGCGCCGCAGGTGTCAGCGGTGGTAACGTTTTTGAAATTAGAGGGCCCCGTGGAGGGTCACCCTTAGGGCGGTTCGAGGTTAATGTACGGCGTGGATGTGAGAGGAGCAAGAGTGGCAGAGGGGTGGACTTTGCGACAGAGCAGTCCCAAATAACCCTCTCCGAAGAGAGCCCTGCGGAACAGGAAACCCATCAGGGAAGAAAAATAGAAGAGACTGGGGAGAAAGAAGGCAGGGTAGGTAGGAGACAGACATCACAAGCCCGAAACGCTCCTCCAGTAGCGAGGAATAGATACCTCCTCCGCTCTCAGCCTGAAAAGGAGCAGTTCTTTCCTCTCTCCGGCAAGGTAAGGGGGACCACCCCCTAACTCCGCAACAGAAAAAGAGAGAGAGGAGAGAGAGAAGCAAGATCGGGGAGGTGAAGCAATCTAAAACCTGCTTAAACACAGCTAAGCCCACTCCCTCATTGAAGTCTTATTTTAAAATAATGGAAAAAATGACTGCCCAAAAGATCCCCCCCAATATCACTCCTACCTCTGTTACCAGTGTAAATAAGGTGGCCAAGGCGGGCTAGCAGGTCCTCCCTTCTACAACCTCTCAGGCTCCGCTTATACTTGACAATAGGTATTCCCCACTGCTTTCTGAACCAGAAACAGACCTATGTGTAGAGGAACCTGAGTCTACGTTAGTGGGAGATGAGGGCTCAATACGACGGATATCACTGGAGCATAGCTCAACGCCAGAAGCCGGTTCCATCTCTGATAAGACTCCACCTCCATCGGTCTCTCGGGAGACTCAAGACAAGGAAAAGGGAACTAACCAGTCCCAGCTTGAGTTACTCCTGCAATCTCTACGTGAAGATCTTCTTTCGAAATTACTGCCCAAATTTGAAATCTCGGAGGGAAACCAGAAGGAGATCAATGAGAAGTGTACCAGTTTGGAAAATAAACTAGACGATATATGTTCACGAACAGAGGCTTTGGAAGGGGAAGTTGCTGCCCTTTCCCAAGTTTCCCAGGTTCAATCAAAAGACATATTGGAGCTAAAAGCACAGAACAGGTCACTTCAAATGGACATGGAAAGATTAGAGATCCATGCTAGGAGGAATAATTTAAAATTCTTAAAAATACCTGAAGGGGCTGAAAATGGAGACGTAAAATCTCTGGTCTGTAGATTATTGAGAGAGGGAGTGCTGAAAGACAAACCGGAGATAGATATAGAGAGTGAAATACAGCGGGCTCATAGGGACCCTTTTAGACAGCACCCTGATAGAAAAGCTCCTAGAAAGATATTGGTAAATTTCCATACCTATGCTATAAAAGAGCTGATACTGGGTAGGGCCATTGTAGATCCCTCTCTGCAGATAGATTCTACTAAAATACCTCATACGCTCTGATGTAGGCAGAGTTACAGCACAAAGGCAGTGGGAGCTGGGGTCTCGAATGGCAGATTTAAGAAGTCAAGGGGCTCAGGTGTTAATGAAATTCCCTGCATCATTGAGGGTGGTTTGGAGAAACAGAACATATAATTTTATTTCGCCTCAGGAGGTTGACGCTCTCTTAATCAGTATGAAGGAGACCCAACGCTAGAATCTATTCTTTTTTTAATTTTTTTTATTCTTTTTTATTTGGGGCTTCACATATTGGATTGTCTTGAGCCCTTTCTCCCCCTACTTCATTACTGGCCAATGTCTCTTCAAAAAGAGAAAGAGGAGGAAATCATAGATTAACCATGGATATAGAATACACATAGATTACATAGGGTAGTTAGAGGTTAGGAAAAGGGAAGAGGTGAAAAATAAAGGGGGAAGAAAGGAAGGAAAGGGAGGAAGGAAGGAAGGAAAGGGAAAGAGAAAAACAAAAAAAACCAAATAAATATAAAAGTTAAACAAATAAATAAAAAAATAAAAAAAGGGGAGTAGTAGGTGGTTCAATTAGCACTACGCTTCTTTATATTCACTTATGACACAGAGGTAGATCCCAAGTCGGGGGTAAGGGCTCCCAAGGGGCGACATGATCGCCAAGGCTTGTAAGGGAGGGTTCCTCAAGGGTGGGGGGTGGGTGCAGGGGGGGTGGGGATAATAAAGAAAAAAAACATTCCTCGTGTAACCATGAAGGCTGAGAAAAATAAGATGCAACTCTTTTGTAGAAATGTGATCTGGTTCATTTCCGAGCTTCCTATTTTAGAATATTCTGTTTATGACAGGTACAGTTAGCAAAATAAAAATAGTAAGCTGGAATGTTAATGGATTAAGGGAAAGTAGGAAACTCTTTAGAATTTGCGAATTTCTAAATAAATCAAAGGCTGACATCTGTCTCCTTGAAGAAACTCATTTGGAGTCACAAGAGTGTAAGAGAGCATTCAGGAATCAAAGGTGGATCCAGGACCTTCTCTGTTCTAACCAGAAAGGAAACACCAGGGGAGTGGCAATTATAGTCCGGGCAAACATCAGGATTAGGGTAGAGAAGTTTGAGACCGATTGTTCAGGTAGATGGCTGACCGCATCCCTAGTGGTAGACAGCTCACGATTCACATGCGCAGTGTATTACGGGTCCAATTTAGACACTCCAGGTGCTTTACTTAGTCTAAAAACGAGTCTCCTGAATTATGAAACACCTATTATTATAGGAGGGGACTTCAACTTGATCTTTAATAAAACTTTGGACCGTACTTCCAGGGCCAAATTTACCCCTCCACGTAAATCACAAGCAGAGCTCAAAAACATCCTGAAAGATTTTAACTTGCTTGACATCTGGAGGGTCAGAAACGACAGTGGCAGGGATTACTCTTTTTACAGTCGCAGATATAGACATCATTCCAGAATAGACTTTTATCTTTTAGACCAAACATTACTTCCTGTGGTGGATACGGTATCCTATATCCCAGCCACACTCTCGGACCATTCTATAGTGGAATTAAAGATCAAGTTTATGCAAGGAGAGCAATCAAGAAGGTGGACTCTGGCTAGATCAATACTCTTGAAAGAGGAAGTGAAAGTGGACCTAGAGGTCGAGGTAGCTGAGTACTTCAGGATAAATAGTGGTACTGCGACGGATCAAACGGTATGGGAGGCCTTTAAGGCCTGTTTGAGAGGGCATTTAACAACTTTAATGATCAGGAGAAATAAAGTGAGAAGAAGAGAGGAAGAAGACCGCCTTATGAAAATAAAACAGAAAGAACAACAGTTGCAGAAGGCCTCGTTAGATCAACAGGCTAATCTAGCCACCATACAGAATGAGCTGGACTCCTTGAGAGTCGAATATCAGGCCCATATTGATAAAATAGTCAAAGATAAATGGGATGCAAGTAAACTGCAAAACTTTTCCTACGGGGAGAAATGTGGTCGACTACTTGCCTGGAAGGTTAGGTCTGACAGGGCCAGAAATCTGATCAAGGGTCTATTTATACGTGACATGGGGGCCATTTCCCACGACAATGTCCTGATCTCTGGTGAGGCAAAACGATTTATGCAGAATCTCTATGCAGAAGAATCAGGTCCTCTAGCTCAAGGTGCAGAAGAATGGTTAAATCAGCTCGAATTACCACAGTTATCTGAGGCAGATAGAGATTACCTAAGCTCAAAAATACAAGAGGGTGAAGTCCATAACCAGATAAAAAAAATGGTAAAAGGGAAGGCAGCTGGACCAGATGGACTCCCTGCAGTGATCTACCAAATCGTCCTAGATAAAGTTGCCTCTGCCCTCACGACCCTGTTTAATAAGATACACATGTCAGGTGAGACTACTCCACAAACTTGGTCAGAAGCCACAGTCACCCTGATCTTGAAACCGGATAAGGACCCCGTAAGAATTGAGTCTTATAGGCCAATCTCGCTGCTGAACACAGACTATAAGATCTTCGCTGGAGTTCTGGCGGCGAGATTGGCAAAAGTTATAAAATCTATAGTACACAGAGACCAGAGAGGTTTTATTCCAGGCAGGCAGTTAAATTAATTAACTTTTCAGGTTATTGCTGCCATAGATGTTGCTATTGATAAAAAACTTCCTTTGACTATCGTAGCCATCGATGCAGCTAAGGCTTTCGACCAAGTCAATTGGTCATATCTATGGTCGGCATTGTCTGGTTTTGGAATTCCAGAAAATTTTATAACATCAATTAGATTACTTTATTCCACTCCTAGGGCAAACATTTTGATAAATGGTCTCCTCACAGACTGGGTTTATATTTCACGTGGAACAAGGCAGGGGTGTCCTCTTTCCCCGCTATTGTTCAATTTATACATTGAACCTTCTGTTTGCCAGTTAAGATTAGACCCTGTCATTAAATCCTTCAACATTGCGGATCTCACTTTAAAATTCGCTTTATATGCTGATGATCTCTTAATGTTAACCTCTAATCCGGAAGAAGCTATTCCCAGGTTATTTGAGCAGTCCTTTGGGAAAATATCAGGCTACAAGATTAATAAGGAAAAAGGAAAAAACCGAGATCATGCAATAAAATCAGGAGGTGGCAGCTCCGGGGGTAAAATTACGCATGAGGTACCATGGAATACATCTGGCCCAGGATATCTCAGAGATACCCAAAGTAAACTTAAATAGAGTCTATAAGGATGTGTGTAGCCTCCTGCAACGCTGGTCAGGCCTCCCGTTGAACATCTTTGGGAGAGTAAATCTAATTAAGATGATTATTTTACCCAAGATCACGTTCTTATTTAACTCCATTCCCCTAATGTTCAGTCCATCCGACATAGTCAAAGATCAGGG
Organism: Triturus cristatus; assembly: GCF_964204655.1. Classification (NCBI taxonomy): domain Eukaryota; kingdom Metazoa; phylum Chordata; class Amphibia; order Caudata; family Salamandridae; genus Triturus; species Triturus cristatus. Next base: position 1,073,889,973 of record NC_140585.1, on the reverse strand, counting down.
GAAAATTGGTTCGTTCATATGGAATACAAAGACATCGAGAATCTCCTGGAAGAAGATGAGGAGAAATCTGAAAACTGGAGGGTTAGCTTTACCGGACTTATTTATATATTGCCACTCCTTCCATTTCAAAAACTTTAGACTCTTGGCAGATAAGACGGACGCATCCTCCTTAGGTTTACTGTTCCAGGCACTTCTCCATGGTATTCCACAAGGGCAGGAATACTTTCTGTTTAAATACGGTGATTCTAAGTAGTATAAAAGGGTGAGATTAAAAGTTTTAGGCACAGCCCTGAAAAATTGGATGTATATCAGGAAAAGGCTGGGAATTCCCTACTATGCCACCAAGGCTCCTATATGGGACTCCCCGGGGACACCAGATTGCCTTAAGGATCAGCGTTCACGCCCCCTTAAATCAGCAGGATTAACACATTGGAGCGACTTGCAAAGGGATTCAGCACTTTTAGATTGGGAATCCCTTTCTAGTCTGACTGGGGGAACGCTTACTAGATTTAAGTATTACCAGCTTTCAGGATGGTGGACTAACATATCATGGGATGCTAATGTTTCTAACCCGAAGTTTGATCTAGTAAGTAGGAAGGGCAGATGGAAAAAAAGGCAGTGACAGAATTTGAACTTCAAAGGCTGTGGGGTGATGTTATAGATCCAGATTCTAACAATTTAAAGCAACTGTGGGTGGACTCCTTCACCATGCTCCATACAGTGGTTAAGTCTGCCCCTCTCAAAAGAAATCACCTATTTACTATGTACAGAGTGTATATATCACCAAAAAAACTAGTTAAAATCACAAGTATAGCACATCATTGCCCGAGATGCAATCTGTTGGCCGCCGACGATCTGCACATGTTCGTAGAATGTCCAAAGTTAAAAAATTATTGGTCTAAAATACAAGATTTTCTGGCTGAGGTACTAGACACACAATTAGTGGTTACTACCGGGATGATTTTGTTTGGGTTAACTATAGATCTCCATCTCAACGACGTGGCGTCCAAATTTATTTTCTATGTTATCATCCTGGCATGGCGAGAAATATGTAGGGCCTGGAAAAATGAGAATGCCCCCAATTTCTCAGAGTGTCTGAAACATCTCATATACATAAGTGAATCTGATATGGCCTGTGATAGTACTAGCTTTGATAAGATCTGGGCAGCCCTTGTGGCATGGCGGAATAGATGAGAGTATTCCAATGATTTCACCTGGGCGCTGTTGGTTCTTTGTCTCCAAACCATCGAAGGGTCGTGAAGATTGAATGGATTGGAGTGGAGCAAGAAAACAGTTGCTACTAGTGGGTTTTTTCCCTTCCTATCTCTCCTCAGGCCATAAACAACAGAGCCGGAACATCATGGGTAGAGGAGAGAGGGCGGGATTCTCCATCTAGAATGCTTATATTGGTATATGAGGAATACAAAAAACAAACAAAAAAAAACAAAAAAACAACTGTTTTTCTTCTACAGCTCTGTGAGCTAACAGTAATAATGCTTTGTAAAGATGGTGCAGATCATGTGCACCTCCATAGCACAGACTTTTATTCTGAGTTTCAACCTGTGTTACAACTACCTCCAGTGCACAAGCATGATCATCACAGTGCTGAGGTAGGGTTAAACAATCTACAGCTTGTATGACGAACACAAGGTGGGAGCACATGGTGTTCCGAAGCAAGCAGGAGAGGTTTTTTCCATCCTAATATGTACTCTATACACTATTGAGTCCCTTGTATGAAACTGGCAGGTTTACACATCTTCAAAACTGTAGCAGTCATAAAATGAATATTTTTATGCTGTAAATTATATTTAAAAACCTTTTGGACACTGTAGGCATGTTTGATCTCTAGCTCATTGCACTCTTTTACTTAATAGTGTAGCTATGAAGCATTCTCATGACAAAGAAAAAAGGTTTTGTTATTGTTAAGGTTTTTGTGGAGTGATATAGTTACAAGCGACTTCTATATTCTCATGGTGTAGAGGGAATATTGGGTAGAAAGCCACCCAACGTGTAATGAGACTGTTAGCCTTGTAATGTAAGAGGTGCATTGGTACAATGTTGCATGGTTCATAGTCACTGCCTGGATTTCCTATGGAAAATAGGTCCTAACTATAACTACCTACTGGCGACCGCCAGTAGGTAATATATATATATATATATATATTCACTGAAAAAACCATAGGTTTCACACATGTTATAGTTAGTTGGACATTTCACTCATACAAAACCAATGAAATTCCCCCGTTATAGTTAGTTCAGCTAACTATAACTCGCGCCCCCGCAATGCACTGCTGATGACGTCACATATTACATCACTCATGACATAGTCAGTGACATCACTCATGACATCACTGATGACATCTCAAATGACATCACTGATGACATCATCCAGTGAATGTGTGTTTTTCTGAAAATTAAATATATTTTATATATGTATATCTCAAGGTCGATGGAAGAATAAATGGGTATATAAGTGTCTAAATGGATGATTTGTTTTTGAAAAATTGATTGTATAACTGACTGATTAAGTGTATCTTAGTGAATACATGGCTTAGTGAGTAATGTTTAATAATGTAAATATCTGTATCAGTCTCTCACTTTGAGTATACGTGGCTGCATGGGTTGGTGAGTTGTTACATGTTTAGACAGACCTACTCCTCCTGAGGCGAAAAGCCGGGAGACGCTCTACCCTTTTTAAAATTGTATGATTGTGCTCACTTGTGTGTGTTGTGTCCGATTTTAAAACACTTCATTCACCACCACTCGCTTCGCTTCGCGTTTCAGCCAGCACCCCGCACAGCTGATTGGAAGCTGTCGCGGAGGGAGACACGCCCATTCAACAGGCCACACCCCCTTTAACCACTACAAAAAGCGCGCGCTGACTGAAAGCGGCGCTTAGACAGACCTACTCCTCCTGAGGCGAAAAGCCGGGAGACGCTCTACCCTTTTTAAAATTGTATTATTGTGCTCACTTGTGTGTGTTGTGTCCGATTTTAAAACACTTCATTCACCACCACTCGCTTCGCTTCCCGTTTCAGCCAGCACCCCGCACAGCTGATTGGAAGCTGTCGCGGAGGGAGACATGCCCATTCAACAGGCCACGCCCCCTTCTACTCCTCCTTTCCCCTATAGCCATGTGCAACTACAGGACGCGCAGCGGACGAGCGCAGCGGGCGCGCCGATTGCGCGCCGAAGGCGCGCTTAAGGCAAGCTCGTCTGCGCTCGTCCGCGCCCGGCCGGGCACAAGGGCCACGTCCCCTGGTTCCTCCAGAGGCGACAGACTGGTATCCAGTCCAGACCTTCTATGCCAGCTACAGCCACCTATCTCTCCTAAATGCGGCATCCCGCTACACCCCTTGGAGATTCCTCGACGCTGTAAGTACTGCAATTTAGACCTATGTATTTCAACCACCAAACCAACAGGCGAGTTAATGAATTACTCCATGTTTCTTTTAAACTGTAGGTCCCTCGTAAAACACTGCCTTGAGATCTCCCTATTATTAGAGGAACACTCTCCAGATGCAATGTTCCTGACTGAGACCTGGCTGAACCAAGACTCTCAGCCAGACCTAGCACAAGCTATCATCCCAGGGTATCAGATAGCACGAGCAGACCGACCACTGGGCAGAGGTGGCGGCCTCGCGATTATATATAAAGAAAGCTATATCTGTCGTCACTTATTGGAAGATATTGAGGACTGCGAAAACCTCTCTTTCGCCATCGAATTTTCTCCTAATGCCTGTTTCACCAGCATTCTCATCTACCGCTCCCCCGGTCCCATAGGACAATTCAATACTTCCTTGCTCTCTGTGACCTCTCAGTCGGTTGTCTCTCCCTCCAATTTCTCCCTACTTGGAGATTTTAACATTCATTTTGACAACCCACTAGACATTTCGGCACAAGAGACCCAGTCAAGCTTGGCCGCATATCAACTCGAGCAACGGGTTCCATCTGCCACACACGAAAAGGGACATCTGCTGGACCCTATTTTCAGCAACTGTGACCAGCTTAAAGTGGGAAACATAACCAGACTTCCCTGGTCAGACCACTTCTTAATAGCCTTCAATTGGACCACAAGTAAATCACCCTCGTCCTCATTTACTATTAGGAAAACTCGTAACTGGTCCAAACTCCCTATTGACAACTGGGCACAAGCTCTTTGCACCATGAGACCCTCCCTCTCCCAAGACCCAACTGCTAACAACAAAAAATATGAAGAATGGATAACCACCTCTCTGGATCAGGTCCTCCCAGAACACGCACCAAAATCTAAGAGACATAGCAAAACAGCTCCCTGGTACACAGAAGCGCTCAGGAACCACAAACGTCTCTGTAAAAAGCAGGAGAGAAAGTGGCGCACTTCATACAATCCTGAAGAAAAAGCCACCTACAGGGAAATGATCAGGAACTATAAAATGGCCATTCGCAAGCTGCCTTCTACAATCTTAAAATAACCACGGCAAAATCCAAATCTAAGGAAATCTACCGTATAGTCAACGCCCTGATCAAACCCCCGCCTCCGGTTATAGATAACGACAACTCACCGACTAAATGCAATGATCTGGCGGAATTCTTCTTCCAAAAAATTAACAAAATGTATCTCTCTTTCCCCAATCCTCCCTCTGACTCCCCTGGCCAGAACCCGTACCTGACCTCAAATTCGACCAAGTGCCTGGAGTCTTTTCCCCCGATAACATTGGAAATCGTACAGACACTGGCACAACAAATAAAATCCGGCTCCCCGTGCGACCCTGCCCCCCCAGGCTCATTAAACCTTGCCAGCACTGCTATTTTCCCCACGCTCCTGGAGCTCATGAACTCCTCCATAACCAGTAGAACGGTCCCTTCAACATGGAAGCATACTATGGTGCGGGCCCTGATGAAAAAACCTTCCCTAGACCCGGCCAACCCCAGTAATTATCGTCCGATCTCATTACTCCCCTGGGCATCGAAAATTCTGGAAAAACATGTCAATACCACTCTGACAATGTTTTTTGAGGAAAACCACCTCCTCGACTCCTCCCAAACAGGTTTTCGTACCAAACATGGGACAGAGACGGCTTTACTGGCTGTGACTGAGGAGGCAAGACGGCTTCTGGATCGAGGGGGATCAGTGGCAGTGATCCTCCTCGATCTAAGTGCCGCATTCGATACGGTACATCACAAAATCTTGCTAACCCGCCTTGCCGATTTAGGAGTGACCGGAGATGCCCTGACATGGTTCAATTCTTTTTTGTCCAACAGAACCTTTCAGGTCTTCGATGGCACATCACGCTCATCCACTCATCCCCTGGGATGCGGAGTCCCCCAGGGCTCCTCCTTAAGCCCTACGCTCTTCAACGCTTATATGAGGCCACTGGCTGAGGTTGTTCGTCCGCATGGTGTAAAGATCATCTCCTATGCGGACGACACCCAGCTGGTGGTCTCCCTGGCAGAGAAGAGCGGCCTCCAGGCGCCACCAGACCTAGCGGCTTGTCTGGAGGACGTAAAGAAGTGGATGATGAGCTCATGCTTAAAGTTGAATGACGATAAAACTGAGCTGATGATCCTGGGCACAGCCTCCCCCGTCTCCATAGAGTCGATCTGGCCATCAAGCATGGGAGTGGCCCCACCCCCCAGAGACAACATCAAAAGCTTAGGGGTCTGGCTTGACAAGTCTCTGAGCCTTAACACACAGGCCACTAAGATCTCAGCCACCTGCTTTGGCCTCCTTAGAGTGATCAAGAAAGTCCTTCCCCTCCTCTGCTTCGAGGCTAAACAGATAATTATACAGGGCCTTATCCAATCCCGTCTGGACTTTAATAACGCCCTATACCTGGGAGCCCCGGATTACACCCTACAAAAGCTCCAACGCACCCAGAACTGTGCTGCCAGAGTGCTGCTGGGCATCCCCCGGAGGACCTCAGTGAGAACCAGCTTAAAGACCCTACACTGGTTACCTGTCAGGGACAGAGTAAAATTCAAATCGCTCTGCATTGCCCACCAGACTTTTTGGGAAATGGGCCCAGATATCAATCGGCCCCTGATTTCTCCCTACAGGCCTAATAAATTCCTCCGCTCTTCTACAGCATCCCTGGCCGAGATCCCCAGAATTCCTAGAGCCAGAGCGGGAGGACGCTCCTTCTCGTATAATGTTTCCAAACTTTGGAACTCTCTCCCCCTGCAGTTGAGGAACAACCCCAATCTGACTACTTTTCGCAAACAGCTAAAAACCCTGCTGTTTAATGCCTAATAAAGTAACCTCAAGAGGGCTCCATCTGTTTTAGCGCCTGGACGCCTCAGGGCAACTGTAGCGCTCTACAAGTCACATTTTCATTTCATTTCATTTCATTTCATTTCACATGGGTGTCTATATAGGTTATTAGTTGGTTTTTTGAGTATCAGTCTGAGTGTCTGCATGGTTCGGTGGGGGGTATTACGTAGTGCATAGTTGCATGAATGAGTGACTCACTGTTTGTATGTGTTGAAGACAGCATGTATGCAGGACTGTATGGGTGGATGAGTGTGTGTATGGGTGTGTTAGTGAGTGAATGACTGTCTCAATAGTGTCTCTATGAGTAACTACATATGTTTTAAACTAGTATATGTGACTATTGGTGTATATAACTGAGTATATGTGAGAGTGAGAGATTGAAAGAGTTCCTGTATGAATAAGTATGTGTTTCTATAAGTGTTTGTTTAAAAGACTAAGTATGTGTAAGTTCCCGTAGAAGTAAGTGTAGTGGTGTGTGTATAACTGTATATGCAAATAAATGTATGTTTGATTCTTTATTTTCATGAGTGTGTGGTAAATATTTCGTTACCGGTACTATTTTTTATGCGGTAAAGTCTATCAAGAATAACTCAGTAAATATAAGAGGCAGAATCCGTGGTATTAGAGGTTTTAAAATGCTTTATTCCTATAAAAAGGAAGACAATTCGAATTGTGGGCCTTCTATTCCATCACCACGAAAGTTCAGGAAGGAAGGGAGCATACATTATTGACAGATAGGCAGTTTTATAGAAAAATACATTACAGTGAAACAGATGCAAGAGGCGTAACAGCTGATAAAAGGTGCATACGTAGCTAATAGAGGGCGTAATTCAAGAAACGTCATTAAACATGATGTCACAGGTGGGTGGATCCATAGAAGAATCCTGCAATGTCAGCAGAAATATTTGGCAGAGATGCGCGTGCAGCCGCATGACGTGTGATTGACGTGCAACTAGAGGGTGAAGGAGACTTGACATTTAGCTCTACATGTGGAGACAGAAGTCTGGGGTTATGTCAACCTAATCCCAAATCATATCTAATATCCTATGTTTAAAGAACTGTGTTATCCAAAAGGAAAGGTCTCTTAGGATAGAATCTTATTCTATACTGACTATACTGACTGCTAGTGCGTGTACAAGCGTCTAAGTGTCTACACTAGATGCGAGGGGGTAGGAATATTCCATGGTAACGGGGCTATGAATTACTTGCATGAGGACAGCGAGGCCTGGCCCCTTTGCACGGTAGCTGGAGGAATGTTTACCTAAACTGCTAGACAGGAATGCATCGGATGAGGAGCGAAAGAGATAATCTCGAAGGTGAAATACAGTTTTTGGCAGGCGACAGGCTGGATCAGGCACCATTAGCCGCGCAAGGAGTAAGACAAAGTTCATGGTCACAGATGCAGGCTCAGACTGGAGCTTTCAGAGGCAGAAGGCAGGAAAAGGCTTGATGACAGAATTCGGGCCTACTCGCCTGAATCTGTGAAATGTGGAAAGTGAACCACATAAAGTCGGTTGCCTTTCATACTTAGGAATGGAATATCTGACCCATTCATGACGGATCTGGAAGAGAACATGTTGACGGTGGACGCACATATATTTGCGTCTTCAAAACTGGAGCAGGAGGGAACATACATGTACTTATAGCATGCACATGGAGCCGTTGGGGTCTACGATAGGGGACATAACTGATCACAAAATTCATATTTCCTCATTCCCTCCTTGTCCCCTTCGGACCCTCAGGAGATATCGATCTTCATCAATCCATCGATCTGTTCATATAGCATCATTTGTTCTTCTTTCTTCTTCCGGGATCTCGAACGAAAACTTGGATGTGGGATACACGAGGTGGCACACAGACCACAAATCGCTGGCCCACATTGTAGACATAAGCAGCAACTGAATAGTATGAGAAAGCCAATACCTAGGAAGGATAGGATTCTCCATCCCCAGGCTGACAACACGCCCCAGAACCAACCGGACCAAGTCCAGGTGCCTGGACTCTGGTGTATCTGGCTTACAATCTTATGAAGGCGAGTTATGGCCTTATATACTGACGGTGAATTTTCTGGTATGAAAATGCAACAACTTGATCCGATGACCCTACAAGCTCCGCCCCTATCGGCCAGGATGACGTCAAGGACAAGACGATTTTGAAGCACAACAATCCGCATAGCAGACTGCTCTTCTGTTAAATTGCCTAAGGCGGAAATAGTTTCGTTCACTACTGCTTCAAGGGTTCTGGTTAATCTACGTATCAGCTTACTATTAGTGACTGTACCTATATAGGGAAAGAAACCTTTATTGAAATCTGTGTATTTTTCCCATGCTGTTTCAGTGTAATCGACAATTGGGAGATCTCTCTGCTGTCTATTGTGTACTAAATGGGTATTTCTATGATAATCAGGAGGAGCTAGGAAAACAGGTGGCAGAAGGAATGCTATGTAACAGGTACCATCCCAATCTAAAGGTAGACATATATATGCGGCCTGGCCACATATGAAGTAGGAATGATGGAAAGCTCTAAATGTAGACTTGCCTTGATCACTGAATTTTATTACAGTGGTGCATTTACTATGACCCATGTGTATGGAACCATTCTTTCTTATACATAATTCCCCTTTTACTGGGAATACTGACATGGCGGGCAAGATTGGTGTAGCTTCAGATTCAACGTTCAGGATCATGAGGTTAAGTGTAAAATTACCTAATCCATATACTTCATTTTCTAGATCAGTTCCTGTTCTTTTGGGGAGTCCCTCCTTGTTAGGGTAGCAGACTTTAAGTAAAACTAGGTTCAGGTTTCCCCATACCCAGTTGTCTTGATAAACTGCGGAATTTGAATCTAGGGTATTAATCAAACTAAACCATTCTCCACAGGAGCCATTGTGTGTGAACGGATAGGGAAAGAGGGGCAAAACTCCCTTATAGTTCTGATAGGGAGGGAGTCGGCCACATATCCAACAATTTGTGGCATTGCTGGTTTGATGGGAATGATGTAACATACTAATAAATGTGTTGTTGCGCAGCGCAAATCTATATGACAACTCATGCGGAGGAAATTCGCTAAAAGAATGTTCTGCAGTTATATTGTAAGCATGTTTAAGAATAGGGTAATACATATGCAATAGTATGCTGAAAATAATGACCAGAAGACTTAGAAAAAACAAAATTAATAATGTTACTGTACAGTGACTACGAAGTGATTTACAATACGCATGCTTTTTGAGCTGCATCTGATGATTTCTTTCTCTATTCCGGTCTAGAGGATACATGTCAGGGACAAATTCAACCGATTCACCTTGGAGAGGACTTAAACAATCAAATTGTCTGACTTACTAGACCTCAATTTTAGTTTATAAATTTCTGAGTTCGATTGCTCAACCAAGGGGAGCTTTGAGTCTGTTTGTGAGGGAATACAGGGTTGAGTATCTACACTGGGTAGTAGTCCATAAAATTTCTTGATATGACTCGAGTGCAACCACCCTTTCCTTCCCTCGATTTTCACGGCTGTCCTTGTGGTGAGTAGAACCAACTTCGGTGACTTCCACCTAGGATCCAGTTGGGTCTTCCGGTCAAAGTTCCTGACCAGCACCAGGTCACCAGGAACCACGTCATGGGGCTTCACCTCAGTATTATCGGGAAAAGCTGCGGATACCTGTGAACGACAAGATTGTAGTGCAGACATCAAGGAAGCCAGGTAATCTGTCAGCATATGACAGTCAACGTCAGTGATTTTGCGAGGTATAGGCGTCCCCCACATATTTGGTGGTCTACCGAAGATCACCTCATACGGGGACAGCCCTGTTCGGGAATGTGCTACCATTCTCATGTAAAAGAGCGCAACTGGTAAGGCTACTATCCAATCGACTCCTTTTTCTCTACATATTTTGGACAATCTAATTTTCAAAGTTTGATTATGGCGTTCTACGAGACCTGCTGCCTCGGGATGTCGGACACAGTGAAATTTCCATTGATAGCCTAATAGAAGGGAAACGTGTTTCATTAGTTCGGATGAGAACGGCTGGCCGTTATCTGAGTAGACAACACGTGGTAAACCGTACCGTGGGAAGAATTCTCGAACTAACTGTTTGGCAGTAGTCGGGGCAGTGTAATCTGAAACCGGGTATGCTTCTGTCCAACGGGAAAGAGCACAGACAACTACGAGAACATATTTGAATCCTCGACATCGTTCCATCTGGATATAATCCATCTGGAGGACTTCAAAAGCATGATTAGGAGGTTGAAATCCACCCTGCTCTACGGGGATGCTTTTACCTGGATTAAACTGACAACATATCATACAGGTACGAACTTTTTGTTTAGCTGCTGCTCGCAAGTGCTTGTTGAACCAAATGTGTTGAATGCTGTCTAGCATAGCTTTCTCTCCTAGGTGTGCTGGCTATGTATTGTGTTAATGATGACTTGGACCATTGAGTCGGGAAGAAACCATATAGATTTTTCCTTCGTCATCCATCCCTGATCTGTTTGGATCCCTCCTAATTCAGTCCATTTCTTTATTTCTTCTGGTGTAGCATGTGTCTGTATGTCAATTACATCAAGGGCGGGATCCTTAACTGTCATGCAATGTGTTAGTGTCGGAACTATTGTCTTTGTCATGTCAGTTGTGAGAGTCTGATTCTGAGCAGTCTGTTTAGCTGTTCTGTCAGCTAGGTCATTACCCTGAGAAATGATATCGGTAATTTTTGTATGGGCTTTGCATTTCATAATCGATATTGTAGTGGGTAGATGAATCGCATCTAATAGGGCTTGAATGAGGGGTCCGTGCTGGATGTGGGCACCGTGAGAAGTTAAATAACCTCTCTCTCGCCACAGTACGCCGAAGTCATGGACGACTCCGAATGCATAACGTGAATCTGTATATATATTGACTTTCTTATTTCTGGCTTGAATACAGGCTTGTGTCAGAGCGATGAGCTCTGCTGCTTGAGCTGACAAAGTGTTAATACGATTTGTTTCAATGACTTCAGTGTCTGTTGTGACTGCATAAGCAGCCACTAACTCTCCTGTACTTGTTCTCATACATGAACCATCTACATACAATGTCAAGTCTGGATCTGACAAAGGGATATCTGTCAAGTCTTGTCTGGGTTTCGTCGTGATAGTAATAACTTCAACACAATCATGTGCCAATGGATCTGTTCCGCCCACTGGTAACAGTGTGGCAGGATTTAACGTATTACAACGTCTGATTTCTATATGTGGCTGAAACAATGTTAATTCGTAACCGGTGAGTCTCGCTATAGTCAAGTGTTGTGTCTGTGTGCAGTTCAAAAGAACCTCTACTGCGTGTGGTACTTGTACTGTCAATTGATGTCCTAACACTATGGCATCACTTTGTCTGATTGCTAAAGCTGTTGCTGCCACCGATTTCAGGCACGCAGGAAGAGCCTGAGCTACTGGATCTAATGTACTAGAGAAATAAGCACATGGTTTGTGTGATCCTGCTTGTTCCTGAGTGAGTACTGACAAGGCAGTACCTTCGCGTTCTGTAACAAAGAGTGTAAACTGTTTACTGTAACATGGTGTTGCTAGGACAGGTGCCTGGCATAAAGCTTTCTTTAAGCTTTCAAAGGCGTGTGTATGTTCTTGAGTCCAAGGGAGGACAGTCGATGTGGCTGCCTCCTGTGTTGTCAACTGGATGAGTGGTTTTGCTAGAAATGCATATTGAGGGATCCACTGCCTACAGTATGAAGTGAGGCCTATAAAAGCCCGTACCTCCTTTTGTGTCTTGGGTGGTGGCATGTTAGCGATTAACTGGATGCGGTCGGATGTAAGCTGCCTTCCCTCCTTGGACAGCGAGTGCCCAAGGTAAACAACTCGCTGGACACAGAATTGCAGCTTAGAAGGGGACACCTTGTGCCCCTTGTCAGCCAAAAATTTTAAAACCGTCAGTGACGCTTTTTCACATTCAAGTTCGCTTCGGGCGGTGATCAGCAGATCATCGACGTATTGAAGCAAGGCAGTGTTAACTGGCATGTGGATACTGTCAAGTTCTCGTTTCAGTGCTTGGCTATAGATGCTGGGGCTTTCTGTAAATCCTTGAGGTGCGCGTGTAAATTTAAAACTTCGTCCATTTAAACTAAATCCGAATAAATATTGACTTTCCGGATCGATTGGGACGCTAAAGAAAGCATTTTTTAGATCAATTACAGTGAAGAACGTTGCTTCTGAGTCAATAGCTGTTAGTAATGAAGAGATATCTGGGACCACAGGGTATTGTGGTACAACACATTTATTTAATTCGCGCAGATCAATAACTAATCGATATACTGGTGGTGCTTTTGGATCCGTTCTTTTAAGAATCGGAATTATCGGGGAATTACATACATTGGAGTCAGTTTCGACAACCACTCCTTGTGCAATGAGCTCGTCAATTATTTGCAGCAAAGCCACAACAGCATCGGGTGGTAACTTGTATTGTCGTATTCGTGGTAGTATTACACCTGTTTTTAGTGTGACACGATATGGTGTAATGTTCATGCAACCAACATCAGTGGGGCCTTGTGCCCATAAATGTGTAGGTAAATTCTGCAGTCGGTGATCCATGTCTCTGGATACGTAGTGACCTTTAAAGTCACGTAAAAATAGTCGTACTCCTTCCGGAGAACAACATATTATAGCTCCTAGAGCTTTCAATGTTGTTATACCTAACAAGTTTTCTGGACATGATTTAGTAAGCAATAAATCTGTAGTACGTGTCAATGGACCGACTGTAAGTGGAAGAGGTTGTGTTACGTCATTAACTATAGGTTTTCCTGAGAATCCAAGGGAAATATTCTGTGAGCCTGAGAGGGGTGCCCCTGGAACTTCACTGCGTCTTATAGTTGTTCTGCTTGCCCCTGTATCAAGTAAAAACTTTCTGTCTTCCCCTAATAATTTGCTATGTACATAAGGTCCCTCTTGGTCTACAGGAACCTCAATAAGGGGTAAGCCAACTTCCCTCTCTAGGCTATCTCATGAGTATCGCTGATAATCGGGATAATCTGCTTGTGCATACTGATACATCTGTTGTGTCGTTGCTTGTGTTGCAGCAATAGGCTGCGCTTGTGGTGGTGCTACGATCTGTTGTGGAGCTCCCTGTTGCGGAGCTAGTTGTTGCGGAGCTAACCTATGTTGTGCATGCTGAGGGATTTGTTGTTGATTCTGATCCTGTCTAGGTGGACGTGGTCTCTCCTGAGTTCTACCTGTAGCAATATTATGTTTCAGGACTGGACAATCGTGTATATAAGGACCTAGTTGTTTACAATAGTTGCATGTCCCTTTCGCAGGTCCTGCGGAATCACCCTTTTGATGACTATCGGCTGGAACTGACTGTGCAACAAGCATTTTCATTTTTGTATCTTTCATACGTCTTTGTTCGTGTTCTTGTTCTTCTCTAATTCTATTGTGGTGATATTGTAACATCTGTAGCATCTGTGATGGGGTATTACCTTGCCAGGTACTTTCGAATTTCAATACTCTATTCTTAACTTGTAGCAAAGAATTTTCAACTAATTTTGTCACAAACAGATGTGGGTATGACTCACTACTGGCTTTTATGCCACTATTTATACCAAAACATTTTTCAAATCGGGAATAGAAATCACTAGTGTCTTCGTCTGGCTTTTGTTTACAGGCTGAGATTGCACCCCAGTCTTCCTTTTTCGTAGTTAATAAACGTGGCAGTACCTGTATTAGTAATCCTGCTAGTGCTGTAGTCTTTTCCCCAAGCCCTGCTCCTGCAGCTCGGGCCTTTTCTTCGTTTTCTAATGCTGTCCAATCTATCTTTTGGTCTCCCACCTCCCATTCTTTTTCTTTGAGTTTTTCATAAACACCGGCGGGTAATAGGACTTTTAATATTTTCATAATGTCGGGGTAGGTATACTCTCCCATGAGTAACATGTCTTTTATCTCACGGTGGAAACCTGCTGGGTCCTTGTCATGGCTGGGTACTACTTTCTTCATTTCTAATAATTCTAATTTAGTTATAGGTGTGTACACAAACACGCGTGTAAAATTATCACCGGCACCTCTAATTGGGTGCACTTCGCGTAACGGGTTCTGTCTATCTATGTGATACATTTTTCTTCCCATAATGGGAACTGGAACGTGTTCTGGGCATACAAAATTTAAATATTCGTGTCGGGATTCTAGTATTTCTTTAATCAAATCAGTACCTGACCCTCTCCATATGTTTGTGAGTAGTTCTGTCAATATGTCAGGTAAGGGTCCTGGATCGGAGTGTTGGCATTTATATAATATAAGGAGGTGTTGAATCATGTATATACTAGCTAAACGCTGTTCATATGGGTCTAGATTCAGAAATGTGTGTGCAAGTACATCATCATTGTAGTCGCTGGGACTGTCAGCCCATTGTACTGCTGACCTGGCTAATTCTTGTTCGTCCATGGAATCGAGCATGTGGTACCCCCTTCGATCTCGGAGTAATTTATCAGCGGCTTGGAATAAGTGTTCAGGGGATTTTGTATTTAACATAGGGTTTGGAAAATGTCTATTATATTCTGGACGTATTGGACGTACCGGATCATTAAAACCTCTGGTATTATTATGGGGTCTTCCTCTACCTACATAAGCTATCGTTTCTACTTGCTCTGACTCTTGCTCCTCCTCTTCTCTGTTTTGGTCAGCGGCGTCTACCTCTAATCTTTCTTCGTGTATTCGTTCTACTTCTTTGCGGATCATTCGGTACATAGCGACTATACATAACTGTTTATCATGTCTCCCTTCTGATATATTCTGGCCCCAAGTGACAAGTTTTTGCATTTCTTCCGGGTTTACCCCAGGCCGGTCTTGATTTCTGATTACACAGTTTATGAGGAAACGTAACAGTTGTCCCTGTACCTCCGCTTTCTGGTACTCCATGGCTCTGCTAATACTTTCAGGACCTCGCCCTGACTGGACAAAGTGATACATATTTTCTAAATGTGTAGTCATTCCTGGTAGCTTCGTTAAATATATCGCAGCTCGTCGAATACGTAATGATGACAGCAGCATTTCGTCCCGTTTACCGGGCACAGGATCATATCTACAATCTACTAGAAGTTCCTTAAGCATGTCGGGAGTTGCTAGTTTGGGCGTACGTTGGTGTGCTAATTCTCTAAGGGAAAATTTATTTCCTCTGGGTGGCGTAGAAAAAATGTCTGTCGTACCTCCTGTAGCACCGTCTGGGGTGCTGGACGTGAAAGGATTTGTTGAAGGTGAGACAGAGATTGTAGATGCGGGAAAAACTGTAGAGACGGACGGGCCTGTTGGAACTTGTGTAGGAGTTTGTAGTTGCGGGGGTACAGACGTATGCTCTTGGTGTTGAACACCATCGGCAAGCGATGTGGGTGGTATGGCATTAGCATACTCGGGAGCTGCGTCGTCTAAATAGGAGGAAAGAAAAACGTCCTTCGCTGTTTTGGGATGTGATTTGGGATGTGCTTTTATCGGAAACAATGGAGGTGGCAAGTCTTTTGGTATTTCCGGAGTAGCCTTAGGTAACCCTTCGGCCAGAAGTGGATACATACCATTCATAAGGGCGTTTCTTTGTCTATCTAATTGTTCTGATTTTACTCGGGTACCTTCCTCAATTAACAGATTCTCTCGGACTTTATTTGAATTCTCCTTACCCTTATCTTCCTGTCTGAGTGCTTTTTCTGTACGTCTATACGATTCTTTACGCCATAATTCAATGGCATCTTTCTGTGACTGTCTGGCTTTCTTTTTCCATAATTCTTCTTCTACTCTCATGATGCAATCTGCATCCCAGGTCCCCGTTGCGGGCCATCTCTGACTCTCTGGTAATTCTTTTGTGTAGTCCACCCATAAATCAAGAAATAATACGGCATCTAGACCATGCTTATGATACATAAAGTATCCTGGAGTATCCCTAGGTGGAATGGGAACGGCTTCTTCGAGTACACCTTTTCTAGTTTTGATCTGTCTTAGTTTCGAAAAGAGCGGCATTTTTAGACCTTGTTTCTAGAACACACTTTATACAAGAAAACACAATAATGAACAGTCATTCACACCACAATATATAGAACGGATTAAAACATTTAACGCTTAACAGTTTTACGAACAATGATAACTAATAGAAAACTAGTTACTGACATAATACTGACACTAGATAATACTTATTTATATGCAAAACATACTATATATACTGCTAAACAGTACAGATACACTGCTAAAACAGTGCAGACCGGATTTGTGTACCCAAACCCGTCTTGACCGGCACAGACTATGTGCACGTAAAATGCCTCCCCGGTAATGGTACTCACCGAGTAGCTCGGAACGGAAGGCCTCGGAACGGAACTGAAACTGGACCGGACTGGACTCGACTCGACTGGACTCGGAACTTCGGAACCTGGCGGGACTCTGTATACCTCGGATCTTGCTCTCTCAGCTAGGCTCTGGTCGGGATACTTCGCACTTCTCACCGCCTCGTCTGGGTGTTGATCGCAGCCTCAGTCGTCCCCGCTTGGCCGGAGGGAGATACAGGAAATCCTGCAGGTACGCGTTTTTGTCCGTTCAGTTGTGGCAGGAGACCGGGCCTGCAACGCACCGCCGGCGCGTGAGATGAGAAAGTGTCCCTATTCGGGCGCCAATTTATGTGGTAAATATTTCGTTACCGGTACTATTTTTTATGCGGTAAAGTCTATCAAGAATAACTCAGTAAATATAAGAGGCAGAATCCGTGGTATTAGAGGTTTTAAAATGCTTTATTCTTATAAAAAGGAAGACAATTCGAATTGTGGGCCTTCTATTCCATCACCACGAAAGTTCAGGAAGGAAGGGAGCATACATTATTGACAGATAGGCAGTTTTATAGAAAAATACATTACAGTGAAACAGATGCAAGAGGCGTAACAGCTGATAAAAGGTGCATACGTAGCTAATAGAGGGCGTAATTCAAGAAACGTCATTAAACATGATGTCACAGGTGGGTGGATCCATAGAAGAATCCTGCAATGTCAGCAGAAATATTTGGCAGAGATGCGCGTGCAGCCGCATGACGTGTGATTGACGTGCAACTAGAGGGTGAAGGAGACTTGACATTTAGCTCTACATGTGGAGACAGAAGTCTGGGGTTATGTCAACCTAATCCCAAATCATATCTAATATCCTACGTTTAAAGAACTGTGTTATCCAAAAGGAAAGGTCTCTTAGGATAGAATCTTATTCTATACTGACTATACTGACTGCTAGTGCGTGTACAAGCGTCTAAGTGTCTACACTAGATGCGAGGGGGTAGGAATATTCCATGGTAACAGGGCTATGAATTACTTGCATGAGGACAGCGAGGCCTGGCCCCTTTGCACGGTAGCTGGAGGAATGTTTACCTAAACTGCTAGACAGGAATGCATCGGATGAGGAGCGAAAGAGATAATCTCGAAGGTGAAATACAGTTTTTGGCAGGCGACAGGCTGGATCAGGCACCGTTAGCCGCGCAAGGAGTAAGACAAAGTTCATGGTCACAGATGCAGGCTCAGACTGGAGCTTTCAGAGGCAGAAGGCAGGAAAAGGCTTGATGACAGAATTCGGGCCTACTCGCCTGAATCTGTGAAATGTGGAAAGTGAACCACATAAAGTCGGTGGCCTTTCATACTTAGGAATGGAATATCTGACCCATTCATGACGGATCTGGAAGAGAACATGTTGACGGTGGACGCACATATATTTGCGTCTTCAAAACTGGAGCAGGAGGGAACATACATGTACTTATAGCATGCACATGGAGCCGTTGGGGTCTACGATAGGGGACATAACTGATCACAAAATTCATATTTCCTCAAGTGACTATGTGTGTCAGTAACTCTATGGATGAGTGGCGTTGTGTAACAGGATGTATAGGTGTATGAGTACATATGATGAGTGAGTACATGTATGAGTGACTGTACAGGACTGTTGGTGAATGAGTGGATGTGTATGTGGATCTTAGAATTACTGAAGAGGTTGTTGTAATTGGTATTGGTATGTCCATTGTTTTGAAAATTTTAGTCTCTATTTTTGAATGTGTGTATCAAAGGTTATATTAGGGTGAGAGGAGGTCTGCCACTCTATCACAAGAATGATGTAATCAGTGATGTCATCAGTGATGTCATTTGAGATGTCATCAGTGATGTCATGAGTGATGTCACTGACCATGTCATGAGTGATGTAATATGTGACGTCATCAGCAGTGCATTGCGGGGGCGCGAGTTATAGTTAGCTGAACTAACTATAACGGGGGAATTTCATTGGTTTTGTATGAGTGAAATGTCCAACTAACTATAACATGTGTGAAACCTATGTTTTTTTCAGTGAATTTGCAAGGTTTTTTAAATGCTAATTCCTAAGTATAACGTGTGTGAAACCTTTGGTTTTTTCAGTGAATTTGTACGTTTTTTTAAATGCAAATTTTTGAATTATTTAATTAAAAAAAAAATGTTATATTAAAAATAAAATTCCTATGTATTCATTTATATATTATCTGTATATTTTTTTTGTTTTTGCTTTTTTAAAAAAATTTAAATTAGGATAAAGTTGAACAGTTTTTTTAATTTTTGCAAATAATTTTTCTCCACTTTTTTTTTAATATAAATTCTTAGGGTGCGCGCTCTGAGCGCGCTCCTAGTACGTTTTCGTAAGTTTTTTATGAATACCGTCGTACGTTATTTACGTACGCATATATACGTCATAGTGTGTGCTGGGAGCGCGCACCCAGTACGTATGCGTACGTACGTACGCATGCGTGCGTGCGTCCTACGTGCTCCACGCGGTTTACTTCCGCATACGCTTAATTTACGCGCAACAACGTTCGCGTATACGCGTGTTCAACGTATGCGCGCTACGTACGCGCATATGACGTATGCACATGCGCTCCTACGCGTTTGCGCATGCGTAATCAAGAGGTGCGCGCTCGGAGCTTGTGCAGTGCGCGCACCTCGGGTTATATGCTTAATAAAACAACACTTCTTATTGGTTATCATTACTTTCAGTTTCTGATTGTTTCAACACCACAACCAATCCCCTCATGGCAAGTCATGTGATCAAGAATCATCACTTTTGATTGGTTTGAAGTACTTTCAGTTCCAGATTCTTCCCAAGCCACACCTACTCCCCTCATTATAAGTTCTGATTCCTTTGGAGAAGGAGCTATTCTGTTGTTGAGATACAATGGCTGAACAGCAACCATCTTCAGACAGTGACCAGGACACTCTTGAGAGGCAGAGGAGCAGGAAGCAGAAAGACAGCTTTATATGGCAGTTTTTCACTTTTCCAGAGGGACAAAAAAAGGTAAATGCACCTAAAGTTACATGTGTACTTTGTCAAAAAGTCTTGTCACGTGGGAATCCTAACAAGAAGTATTCTTTTAGCATTCACACTATGTTGAGGCATGTTGACAAAATGCATCCAGTGACTTTTCGTCGAGCTTCTGGAGCAAACCCTCCACCTGCTCAACCGACGACATCTGCAGCAGCTCAGCCGAGCACATCTTCGGCAGCTCAGCCGAGCACTTCTTCTGCAGTGGTGCCTTTGCCTTCTTCCACACCTCGCTTTGGACCACCTTGTTTTGCGAGGTTGTCCACACGCTGCACTGATTGCGGTAAACTTATTTCTGTGTGTGAGACCAGTCTTGATCTCATTCAGAGAAAATTTGATGCGCATCAGTGCAGTAGGCCATAGATGTTTTTTCTTTTTTTTCGTTTTTCTCTTCCTGTTTCCCTCCATTAACTCAAGGGCTCTTTGAAGAGCCACTTAAAAACTAAACCCAAAAAATTTTTGGGGGGCATTTTTTTTTTTTGTTTTTGGGGGGTGCGCGCACCCAAGGTTTTTTAAATTTTTTTTTTTTTTTTTTTTTTTAAATTTAATGTACAAAAAGAGGTGAAGAAATGGAAGCATGAAAAGGGAGGATTGAGAAATACTAATATTTTTCACTTATTTTTTTAAAAAAATAAAAAATTTTGAAAACATTTTTTTTTAAGTATTTTTTTTTTTTTTCTTTCCAGTTCTGCAAAAAAAGAAAAAAAGTATTAATATTCAATCATACATTACAAAAAGCATTACATGTTTTTACATATTTTACAAAGCAATTTTTTGCCCTTTTTTTGCTGTTTTCAGAATTTTTTATTTTTCACTTAAAATAGTGAAAACAATTGTATTCATCATTTAACAGCGGGCAAAAAAAAACTATCTTGTTAGAAATATTACATATATATTACAAGTGCTTTTCTACATGAATAAAAATTTTCTAGATAAACCGTCTTTAAACCTTGTCGCAAAAGCACACATGCCAAAATAATTTCTGTCAAAGGAGTCCACAATTGTTTTTATTACTTTTCCTTTAGGCCAAATAGTAATTTCAAAATCCTTTTTAAGTGATATCTTCAATTATAATCCTTTAAATCCTTCCCACTTTTTTTCAAATAAAATCACACATTTCTATTGGTTGAAAACTTCAACCCTTTTCCAAATGTACCCTTCCCCCAACTTGACTTCTGCCTGCTACCATAGCAACAGCTCATGCAACACTGCTGTGAGGAGAGAGGTCAGAAGTTCACCACACAATGTTTCTATTCCAAAGAGCAAGAGTGCTTGACCTGTCAAACCTAACAGCAAATCCAAATTAATCTTCTGTGGAAACACAATTTTCTGAACCAATACAAAACATGCTTCTAAAAATGTAAACATGCAGCCTAGTTTTTATTGTAGAATTGTTTGCATCAGCCAATGAGTTCTTTTTATTAAAAAAAAATATGTATGCCTCCATTTTTCAACTGTCTTTCTTTTCATATTGCCATTCTACGGAAAGACACCTCCTGAGTGCATCCAGATCTCCTTGGAAGATGTTCACAGTGTGGATTGTAGGTCATAGCTATGTCTTCTGGAGTCAAAAGTTTACAGAAAAAAGAGGTATGGCGAGAGACCTTGCTTTGCCAAATGTAGACATTAAATGGATTGGTCAGAGAGGATTAAAGTGGCACCAATTAATGCCTTTGGTGAAAACCTTTCTACATCTCCCACAGCCTAACCTTATTATTGTGCACTGTGGTGGAAATGACCTAGGCACTTTAACTGGGGTAGGTCTGGAAATGCTTATTAAGGACACCTTTGTGCAATTGATGTCGCTTTTTCCTCATTCTGCCTTTGTATTTTCTAACATATGCCAAAGGCAAAAGTGGAACTGGCCCAACCAACATTGTCCGCAGATTGACAAGGCAAGGAAGCACGTCAACAAATCTATTTCTGCTTTCCTCAGAGACTTTGGTATGGGTTCTATATACCACAACAACTTGCCTTACAACATGCAAGACATTTATAGAGGAGATGGTGTACACTTCACTGATGAAGACAACAGAGTCTCCCTCTTGAACTTTAGACTCTGCATCGGTACTTACTTGTAGGTACCGAAAAACACACAATAAACACAAGGGCTCTTTTTAGAGCCACCTTATATCTTTTTACTTAATTGCGATTTTTTAAAAAAATTTTTGTTTTTAAAAAATTTTCGGGTGCGCGCTGGTTGCGCGCGCTCGGTGAGATTTTTTTCCAAAATATAAATCTTTTTTTTTTCCCCCTACAAGGTCCTACTGTGACCCCCTTACAATGCCTAGTGGGTCAATATCTCCCCACTCTGCCCCCTTTTCAAGTTCTCCCCCTTTGTTTCTCACCCCCTTTTTATGCGAGAGACAAAATGGCGGCCGCCGCTTCCTGATTTCCACCGATTCGAATGTTTACTGACATCTAACAACCAATCAGAAGTGCGCTCGCGCACGGCAAGGTGCGCGCACAGGACTTGCTCAGTGCGCGCACGCTGCGCGCTTACAGATATATATATTGATTTAAATGCTAATTTCTCAGGAAATACTGAACAGATTTACACCAGACCTGCAAAAGGCACTTCATGGACCTTATGGCTACCTCTCTGCCAAATTTCACATAATTCTGTTCAGCCGTTCGGGCTGTAGCTGCGACTAAAGTCCCTATGGAAAAATGCATCCAGATCTCCTTGGAAGATGTTCACAGTGTGGATTGTAGGTCATAGCTATGTCTTCTGGAGTCAAAAGTTTACAGAAAAAAGAGGTATGGCGAGAGACCTTGCTTTGCCAAATGTAGACATTAAGGTGCCAATTCCGATCCGGTAAAAAAATTCCCCGTCCGACTCGTATCCGGATTTTTTTCCGTCCGAATCGTCAAAGTAGCGTACAAACTGCCAAGTACGATTCGAACGGAAAAAAGTCCATACGAATCGCATTGGGAAGATTTCCCCACACGTCCTCGGGTCGGGAAAAGTCACCGACACGTCCCCGGGCGAGAAACCCACCGTGCGGAAAAATAAAGTCCGACTGCGCAAGTACGATCCCTCCCGTCCTCCCCATTTCACAACCGTACGCAAAAAACACCGTCCGAACCGAACTCCCATAGCAACCATGGAGACATGTGCCCGCATACGCGCCGAACACCCCACCACCCCCCGCCCGCGTATGTACGCCCCGAACCCCCACCCGTGTATGTACGCACCGAACCACCAGCCGTGTATGTACGCACCAAACCCCCCCCCCAGCCCTGTATGTACGCACCGAACCACCAGCCGTGTATGTACGCCCCCGAACCCCCCCCAGCCGTGTATGTACGGACCGAACCACCAGCCGTGTATGTACGCACCAAACACCCACCCGTGTATGTACGCCCCCGAACCCCCCCCAGCCGTGTATGTACGCACCGAACCACCAGCCGTGTATGTACGCACCAAACACCCACCCGTGTATGTACGCCCCCGAACCCCCCCCCAGCCGTGTATGTACGCACCGAACCACCAGCCGTGTATGTACGCCCCCGAACCCCCCCCCAGCCGTGTATGTACGCACCGAACCACCAGCCGTGTATGTACGCACCAAACCCCCACCCCAGCCGTGTATGTACGCACCGAACCACCAGCCGTGTATGTACGCACCAAACACCCACCCATGTATGTACGCCCCCGAACCCCCCCCCCAGCCGTGTATGTACGCACCGAACCACCAGCCGTGTATGTACGCCCCCGAACCCCCCCCCAGCCGTGTATGTACGCACCGAACCACCAGCCGTGTATGTACGCACCAAACACCCACCCGTGTATGTACGCCCCCGAACCCCCCCCCAGCCGTGTATGTACGCACCGAACCACCAGCCGTGTATGTACGCACCAAACACCCACCCGTGTATGTACGCCCCCGAACCCCCCCCCAGCCGTGTATGTACGCACCGAACCACCAGCCGTGTATGTACGCACCGAACCACCAGCCGTGTATGTACGCCCCCGAACCCCCCCCAGCCGTGTATGTACGCACCGAACCACCAGCCGTGTATGTACGCACCAAACCCCCACCCCAGCCGTGTATGTACGCACCGAACCACCAGCCGTGTATGTACGCACCAAACACCCACCCATGTATGTACGCCCCCGAACCCCCCCCCCAGCCGTGTATGTACGCACCGAACCACCAGCCGTGTATGTACGCCCCCGAACCCCCCCCCAGCCGTGTATGTACGCACCGAACCACCAGCCGTGTATGTACGCACCAAACACCCACCCGTGTATGTACGCCCCCGAACCCCCCCCCAGCCGTGTATGTACGCACCGAACCACCAGCCGTGTATGTACGCCCCCGAACCCCCCCCAGCCGTGTATGTACGCACCGAACCACCAGCCGTGTATGTACGCACCAAACCCCCACCCCAGCCGTGTATGTACGCACCGAACCACCAGCCGTGTATGTACGCACCAAACACCCACCCGTGTATGTACGCCCCCGAACCCCCCCCAGCCGTGTATGTACGCACCGAACCACCAGCCGTGTATGTACGCCCCCGAACCCCCCCCCAGCCGTGTATGTACGCACCGAACCACCAGCCGTGTATGTACGCACCAAACACCCACCCGTGTATGTACGCCCCCGAACCCCCCCCCAGCCGTGTATGTACGCACCGAACCACCAGCCGTGTATGTACGCCCCCGAACCCCCCCCAGCCGTGTATGTACGCACCGAACCACCAGCCGTGTATGTACGCACCAAACCCCCACCCCAGCCGTGTATGTACGCACCGAACCACCAGCCGTGTATGTACGCACCAAACACCCACCCGTGTATGTACGCCCCCGAACCCCCCCCAGCCGTGTATGTACGCACCGAACCACCAGCCGTGTATGTACGCCCCCGAACCCCCCCCCAGCCGTGTATGTACGCACCAAACACCCACCCATGTATGTACGCCCCCGAACCCCCCCCCCAGCCGTGTATGTACGCACCGAACCACCAGCCGTGTATGTACGCCCCCGAACCCCCCCCCAGCCGTGTATGTACGCACCGAACCACCAGCCGTGTATGTACGCACCAAACACCCACCCGTGTATGTACGCCCCCGAACCCCCCCCCAGCCGTGTATGTACGCACCGAACCACCAGCCGTGTATGTACGCACCAAACACCCACCCGTGTATGTACGCCCCCGAACCCCCCCCCAGCCGTGTATGTACGCACCGAACCACCAGCCGTGTATGTACGCACCGAACCACCAGCCGTGTATGTACGCCCCCGAACCCCCCCCAGCCGTGTATGTACGCACCGAACCACCAGCCGTGTATGTACGCCCCCGAACCCCCCCCAGCCGTGTATGTACGCACCGAACCACCAGCCGTGTATGTACGCACCAAACCCCCACCCCAGCCGTGTATGTACGCACCTAACCACCACCCCACCAGGGAATGTACGGACCGCACCCCCACCAGTGCATGTACGGACCGTACTGACGCCAAAAAAACACGTACTGAACCCGGACAAACCATATTTACACAAGGAGAGTCAAGTAGAGTTTCCCCACACCACCAAACAGGCCCAACAACCCCACAAACATCACATACACTCACCTGCAACTGCCAAACTGCCAAACAGAGGCCCAAAACTCAATCACTCCTCATAACACACCCACACAAATTTCAAACACAGCCACACCCACAAATGGACCAATAAAAATGGACCACACACACAAACCATGAGCCTTTGCAACAGACCCACTGCTGCCAGAGCCCACAGACGACCCACACCACCATACTTGAACCTCACACTTGCATACCTTCACACAACCACCTACACAAACACCCCCTCATCACATTCACACACACACCTCCACTACCACACCCACACACCCACAGCCATCCACACCCACACCCCCACAACCACACCCCACGCCATGTCCACCACCAAGAATCCAAAGTTCACAAAGGAGGAGCTGGAGATCCTTGTCGACGAAATCCTCAGAGTCGAGCCACAGCTCTTTGGGACATTGGTCAGACAGACCAGCATATCCGAAAAAACCGCCATGTGGCAGAGGATCGTCGATTCTGTGAATGCTGTTGGGACAACCAGAAGGACCAGGCACGAGTGCCAATCCAGGTGGTACGATCTGCGGAGGACGGTCAAGAGGAAGATGACTGACAATCACAACCAGGGGAACATCACTGGAGGAGGGCCGCCCCCCAGACCGGTACAATACCATCCCTGGGAGGAGAAGGTGATGTCCACGCTGGCGGTGGAGGGACTACACGGACTGCCAGGACTCCCAGACCCTGGTGAGTACACAAACAACTCACCTCACATGGGGGGGATGCCATACACAATCAATCATGCATGCCACCCCCCCCAAGCCACCACCGGACACAACAACACTCCACAAACACACACATGCCACTGGCACCTCCATGCCCCATGCATCAATCAGGGCCATGCCAAGTCACAGGCCACACAATACACCAACACAACACAGGATGTGGTCGATGCTGGGAGTGGGGGCAGCAAAACTAACATTGAGCAACTCACAAGCACACAACAATGCCCTCAGCCCATATGGCCCAGGGCACAGCCATACAAACTGTGTGTACCCACACAGTACTGTCTTGCCTGCAAATGATGGCTGCCATGCAGGATGCCATGGGTCTGAAGGCACAATTTGCACATAACAGCAGACAATGAAGATGCATCGCTCTGATAGAGTCTCAGCACACACCGCCACAGCAGCAGCCTACACTCAGACACACTGCCCAATGGGTGCCCGGAGAACAGGGACTAACTCACATGAACAAGCCAATGGCCATTCAAAGACCGGCTAACTGTGTGTGCCCAGGAAGCTGGCCTGAGGTGACAGAGAGTGACAAAGAGAGGGAGGGAGAGGGGGAATGAGAGGGAAGGAGACAGAGGGGGGACACAGGGAGACAGACAGAGGGAGGGAGTAGGGTGACAGAGGGAGACCGACAGAGGGAGGGAGGAGGGTGACAGAGGGAGGGAGGAAGGGAGACACAGGGAGACTAAATCACCCTTGGGTGGTGTGGCCATGTCCACTCGTCAGCCGGTGGACTGTGTGCATGCAGACCAGGTCTGGCAGTGCCTCAACCCCCCCTTCCGTAGATGAAGACCGGTCCATGTGTCAATCTGTGCACGAGTCCATCCGTGCTGCAGGCACAGACCTAACCACACACCCAGTATACCCACCCACCGTGTCGGTAAGAACCCTGTCACAAATGCTTCAGTCCCCTACCTGCAACATCAAATTGCCTTGCCAAAACACCATTTGGCCACGTACAGTGCAACACGTAAGGCGCCTCTGCATGGCTCGCTACGCCCGCACACCACACTGCTGACTGTGTACCCAAATAGATGCATCAACTAAGATTGTGTCTCACACATGCGTAAAGCCCTGACAGCTGTGGCCAAGGGACATAGCCATGCACAAGTGCACTGTGAGAGGAATGCAGGACAGATCCAACTACCCAGAGGAAGAGTGCCAAATCAGAAATGCATGCAACATGGATGCCACATGTGACACTGTCAACATTGTCTCTCTCACACACAGGTCAACGTCGACGAACACCCCCCAACACTGGGGGGGAAGTCACACAGGACCAGGCTCCGCGGGATGATGACCCCACCGCCAGCGATGACTCTCACCACTCCGTGGATGACCCAGACCAACCTGGCCCCTCTGGTGTCCAACCACCTGCAGCACCTGCGTCAGGTACAACTGTGCCAACCACCACCCCCATTCCTGCCACATCCCAGGAGACGTCCAGGAGCCCTGCCCGCACACGACCACCCAGCCAGTCTGCCCAGGAGGGACACGGTCCTCCGGGCACCCAGGAGGAGGCAGGCGGCAACGCAGATGCCATCCCTCAGGGGTCCCGGAGACCCGATGCACCCACAACGGCAGGCCAGGTGCACGTGGGCAGGGGTGGCGGGAGTGGAGGACGGCGGAGGCGCGAACCTGACCAGGCAGCTCAGGACCCGGTAGTGTCCCAGGTCAGCAACATCCTGGATACATACCGGCGTGACACCAGGGGCATGGACCAGATTGCGTCCACCCTCAATGACATCAAGGGGACCCTCCAGGAGATGAAGACCCTGCAGTCCCAGCAACATGCCTGTCAACTGCAACACCAAGGAAGGATGGAGGATAGACAGGCTGAGCTCGTGGCGGTGCAAACCCAAATGACCGGTGTACTCCGTCGGATTGCCGACAACATGGGCAACCCTCCCTGTGGCACCAGGCGAAGGCCATTACCAGACACAGGGAGGGATCAGGAGGAGGAGGATTCATCCGACGGAGCGTCACAGACATCGTCACGGACTGCTTCCGAGGGTCCCCGCAGGAAGGTGGGTCGTCCACGAAAAAGACTGTGAGAGTCAGCAGAACATCACCATCTCCCAGGTCACCTGGCCTGGCACCTGGCCCTCTGGCCCAATAGCAGCACATGACATTGTCTGCCACATGGACTTGCTGGTCACTGTCTGACCTATGTTGACGAAGACTGTGGCATGGACTCTGACATTTTGCTACGACAAGGATACCAACTCCCCCAGTGAACTTTGGATTCTACACTCCCGCTGTGCACCTCTTGTCATCCCCACAAACCCGTACCCCACCACAAATAAATTAATCACACTTACAAGATGATGCCGTGATTCTACATTATTACAATACATGTGTGTGTCGTACAGTCAAAGCATGCCTGATCTCAGAATTAACTCCAACCATCCAAACCGTGGGGTCGCAGTCTTGCCCAGGACACACATGGGTCCCAATGTCTCATCTGATACAGACATGGAGTACCAAACTCACCTGTGCTGGGCCCAACCAGCTGAGTGGTTCCCGCACAACTGTGGCTACAGACACATTCAGGGGAGCAACAGTCATGCGCAGAGGTCAGGGATCATGTGGAGTGACCTGGCTTGCCGCTCCCAGGTATGTCTAGACATGTGTCCCTACAATGTGCAGCATGCTTGCGTCAGGCGGATGTTGAGAATGGTGGCTAGGCCAAGGTTGGATGCATGGAGATGCCAGAATGCAGTTTAGGATCACTGTGCCACATGGTTGTGTTGGGGTTGTGGGCTGCATCATGAGTGTGGGCGTGGATCTAGAAGGTCATCCTGCAGCTGGCTGTGAAACATTCCCCCCATCCCGTTAGGACGTTGATGTGGCCTGGTTGCCCGACGCAGTAGCAGAGCTGTGCAGATGCACTCCGGATATGGACAAGTACCATGGGAGTCGTGAGGCACATGTCCGTAGACTGCAGGGTAGGATTCTACACAGATGTTGTAGTTTCCCTGGGGGATGGTCTCTCTTGCCTTGAGGTGGATGGAACTGTGCATCTTGTGCATAATACAGTTCCCACTCCCTGACAAACCCCTAGCATCTTGTCACTCTACACATAGACACATATGCACCACCTATGAAAACTATGCCAGACCTGCGGCACGCACAGTGGCAACAGGGCACCATTGACAGGGAAGAGGCACCTTGGAGACAGAGGGACAAATTTATTAGTCATGTGTGTTGGAATGACAATGATACTCTGTCAACACATACACAGGTCATGTGGATGTACATGTGGGAGCAACACTGGCACCCCCCATTGCAACACAGATGCTGGCATCCCATTGACCTGGCACACAAGTGACGGATAACAGCTAAACACCCCCTGCTGCCACGGAGAGGCCGCTATACACCATTGAGGCCCTGATGGGGCAATCACACACCATGTCAACCCGGTGCAACCTGTATGTTTCCGAGGCCAGTGTTACACACAATGATGGCCTCATCACAATCCCCAATCCCCTGCCACATGACAGTCACCAAGTCTGAGCATGGCTCCAGGTGAAGCCTGCCCCATGTCATGTTCCCCATGTAGGATCACCATGTATGCAAATGGAACACACATGAACCGGAGAAGTGCACACAGACTACAAACAATTCACACACCCAAAACGACGTGAGGCATCCCTTACCCTGAGGAGATTTCAACACTTGCCCGTGCATGTGACGCTGAATCAGCACATGTCGCTGTGTTCATGAGGAGTAGCAGGAGCACAACAATGCCACCAGCAGACAGCATGCACATGGACCTGTGGAAGAGAGACACACAAGGATTCAGCACAAAGGAGCACATCCGCAAGCATGTACTTAACACGTATCATGTTGTTAACATGACAGGTGACAATGATGACCCTCAGACAACATCCTTCCATTGCGCCATCACTTGAGTGACACTTCAATACACACCACTGACTCACTTGGCAGACATGCAGATGGACACACACATTGCAACACATGCCACACACGGCCCAATGCGTGCACACTCAGACACTGGAACTCACCACTAAGCAAAGAAGTTGCGTATGAGCCGACTCCGCATGTCCTCCACAGCCTCCTCCTCCTCCACATCACTTGCCCCGTCACCAAGCCCTTCATCCTCCACGGGTGGATGGTCCTGGTCATCTTGATCCAGTATGAGTGGAACAGCTTCCTCCACTGCCATGTTGTGCAGCATGCAGCAGACGATGATGATCTTGCACACCTTCACCGGGGCATATGGGAGTGCTCCGCCGGTCTTGTGGAGGCACCGGAATCGGCTCTTCAGAAGTCCAAACGTCCTCTCAATGACTCTCCTGGTCCGCCCATGTGCGTTGTTGTAGAGGTGCTCGGCAGCCGTGCTGGGGTTGCGGACAGGCGTCATCAGCCATGGCATGTTGGGATAGCCAGCGTCCCCTACAAGGAAACATCATGGACAGAAGTGTGTCAGCACAGGCAGTGAGATTGGAAGATGACGCCAAACACAGAACTGCCAGAGTCTACCCACCAACAATACATGCTCGCTCGTTCCGCAGCTGCAGCATCATTTCTGGCACCCTGCTACGCCTCATGATGAAGGCATCGTGTGCTGATCCTGGAAAGCGAACACAGACATGTGAAATCACCATGTTGGACAGACACACCACAAGGGCATTAATGGAGTGATAATGTTTGCGATTCCTATACACCACCTCCTGTGCCTGTGGTGGTACCAACGCAACATGTGTCCCATCTATGGACCCAATGACATGGGGCATCCCTCCCAGGGCATAGAACTCACGCTTGACATCTGTCAACTGCTCACGATTTGGGAATTTAATGTACTCATCCAGGTGAACCAACATGGCCTCTAAGAAATCATGCAGAACACGGCTGAACATCGTCTGGGACATGCCCCCGACATCAGCAATGGTATGTTGGAACGTACCCGTGGCAAGGAAATGTAGGGCTGCCATCACCTTCAACTTGGGTGTCAGTGCACTTGGATACCTGTGGCGCGGGAGGAGTTGTGCTTCCAGCCGGCCAGTCAACTCATCAATCAACCGTTGGCTGAATCTGTAGCGGCGTATACAGTCCCGTTCATGCAGGGCAGCAATGTCTGGCATACGTCGAGGGAGAGGCGGAGCCCTGCAGTGAAATGGAAGGAACACCTAAGAGTGAGCACTGTACAACAACATCGTCAATGCACTGAGCACATGTTACACAGCCAATACACATATGCCACGTTGTGAGTCAGGTCTGTGCCACAGTTCCTGGACACGAACGCCAGTCAGGTTACACTCCTACCAAGGGACAGCCACTAACGGAGGGGGGCAAGATCACGATGACATGGCATGAGACTAGCTGTGGGCCAGTGTAAGTGAACATGCACACGCATCACAGGATTCACAGACATCCACACATGTGCAGAGGTAGTATGCGTATGGTACAGACAGGTAGTTGGATGCGATATGCACTGGTCACATGTCATAGGAATAGGACAGGCCACACACATTGCCTTTGAGGAGTACATGTCGAGACAGAACATACATAGGGAGCATGTGGATATGTACTTGTGTTGATACTCCGTGTAGTTGGATACATACACACCTCATGGCAAATCACATATGTGGGCTGGTGTGCGGAACAGTGTGCCATGCCCATCGACACACAGACACATGTTGGCAGCAGCAACTGCTGACACATTGAATCACACACCTACAGCAAAATCATGGAAAGACATGCCACACACATGACATGGTTGCAGCATGCAACGCAGCCATACACGTGTCATATGTAATATTCCGTGTACCTGGCATCAGGGGACAGGTGCGGGTGTCCGTGACTGGGACATGCAAGTGACTCATGGCTCCACTAGTGTGTACGACATGCACACATGTCAAAGGAGTGCAGGGGATGTGTGGTACAATGCGCACCATCACACACGACATGTGTACACAGCTCATCGTACATGTGCTTTGCCCACACCTCAGGGGTAAAGTGCCACATCACATCCTGACACACCTGTGTCACACACAGGTGGTATTGCACAGACAATGCATTGGTGTCCACCCTTGGCAATACCTGTCCGCTCCATTCCTGTCTGTGTGCCGCCTGTCACCACTGACAGTTGTTATACGCACCGTACATACGCTCGGAGCGCGTGTATAGGGTCCCTGGGCCAATATTGCCGCTGGCGTATGCGTACGCCACAGTAGTACGGACTGTACACGCGCTTGTACGGTCCGGATCACAATATGGGCGCTGGCGTATGCGTACGCCACAGTAGTACGGACTGTACACGCGCTTGTACGGTCCGGATCACAATATGGGCGCTGGCGTATGCGTACGCCACAGTAGTACGGACTGTACACGCGCTTGTACGGTCCGGATCACAATATGGGCGCTGGCGTATGCGTACGCCACAGTAGTACGGACTGTACACGCGCTTGTACGGTCCGTACTACTGTGGCGTACGCATACGCCAGCGCCCATATTGTGATCCGGACCGTACAAGCGCGTGTACAGTCCGTACTACTGTGGCGTACGCATACGCCAGCGCCCATATTGTGATCCGGACCGTACAAGCGCGTGTACAGTCCGTACTACTGTGGCGTACGCATACGCCAGCGCCCATATTGTGATCCGGACCGTACAAGCGCGTGTACAGTCCGTACTACTGTGGCGTACGCATACGCCAGCGCCCATATTGTGATCCGGACCGTACAAGCGCGTGTACAGTCCGTACTACTGTGGCGTACGCATACGCCAGCGCCCATATTGTGATCCGGACCGTACAAGCGCGTGTACAGTCCGTACTACTGTGGCGTACGCATACGCCAGCGCCCATATTGTGATCCGGACCGTACAAGCGCATGTACGGTCGGTATCACTGCTTGTGGGGTGCCCTAGGGCGTGGAACGCACCGTACCTGTGTGTAAATGTATGAAAACACATAGGGGACACATGAGGGACAAGTATAAGGGCCTAAATGCCTGATGGTTGCCATGGAGACTGAGTTAAATTTTTGAATTTGAGCACCAGGTGCACAGCAGAAGTCAGTTTGAAAGAATCTACATTGTTGCAATGTGGATGTTGACTTGACATCATTATCAAAACTGAAACCATGCAAAGCCACACACTGGGGTAGGTTTGAAGGGATTGGATGAAACGTAGGATGCTAATGTGACTGACCAATCAATCTGTACTCCTATACATGAACAGGCCAGCCAGGCATATATAAGGCAGCCAGGTCCCATGAGAGAGCACTTGCCTGCACATCCATTCATCCCTGACCACTGCTGCTGATAGTGATTCCTCTGGCACCATGTCCAGGACTGTGGAGAGGTCACAGCCATTCACCCAGGAGGAGAACCTTGCCCTGATAGATGTGATCCTCCCACAGTTCCAGAGCCTGTATGGTCGACCAGGGGTTCAGGTGAGTGCAGACTCCACTAGCTTAGACTGTGCCCCTTTTGTGTGACAGTGACTTCTGGCATTGTGTCCATGTGTGACAGACATGCACTGTTGTTTGGAGTGGGTCCCAGGGTGTGGAAGGCCTCATGTCACCCATGCAGAGCATGCTGTGTTTCCTGTGTGCACTCCTCACTTGCATAGTGCCTACTGTGACAATGAATGCAAGGTGCATGCCACATTCTGCCTGCATACTCCTCCTGGGGATGTTGTTTCCACAGTCCTGATGTGATCCTGTGTTCCCCCCAGTGTGACAGGTGTCAGTACCCATGGATGTGTGTTTGTTCAGTGTACCTGTGCTGTGAGTGTCCAAAGGCCGTGTTCGTCCCCTGCACATTGGTGTGTGTGTTAGTCCCCTGTCATGTGGGTGAGTGCATATGGGGAGTGTTGCACACAAGCAGCATGAGGGATGGATATGGCCTGGCCATCGGATGTGAGCAGGGAGCAGTGCTGTGTGCATGCCGTGCTGAGCCAGCCCCACACCTGTGACACCCACGTCTACTGGCACATGGGCAGAGTGAGGTGTGTACCCGCAGTTGGCAATGCCATGTGATTGTCCTGTACCTGTGTGTGTCTGTGTACTCTGCTGAGGTAGCATCAGTGTGCTGGGGCAGGTGACTGCTGTGAGGTGCTGTACATAATCCTGGTGTAGCCTGTGAGGCACAGTGTGATCCCTGGTCAGTGAGTGTGTGGTACCCCTCATGCCACCCGTGTGCTTCCACTGGCACGTAGTGCATTTGGCCTTCCACAGTGGATAATGTCCCTATGACAAAGGTGCAATTAGTTGCATGCATACCATGGCCTGTTCATAATGAGGATTGTTCTATATGTGTGTCTCTGTGTCTTTGCTCATGTGGATTAATGTATTCTCTCTTTTGCATCCTCACAGGTAGGCGCCATTGCCAAGGGGGAGATCTGGAGGGAAGCCGTCAGTGCCGTGAGGGGTACAGAGGGTCGGAGGCGGAGCCTGTCTCAGGTGAGGAAACGCTGGCAGGACATCCGGTGCTGGACGAGGAGGATTGCACGGCTCCTGCTGGGGGACTCACCTGAGAGCCGTAAGAACCGTGGCCGCCGTCGTCTGACCCACATCCAGAAGCGTGTGCTGGCGGTGGTCTTCCCCGATATGGACAGGCGCCTACAGGAGAGGCAGCAGCAGGAAGGGGGTAGGTACATGTGTGTCAGTTGTGTGTCCCCAGCCAATGTAAGTGTGCAGTTGCATGGATACACTGCCAGGGTTTGATTGTGCAGTGCGTCAACTTCTCCACAAAGTAGCACAGTGCTGTTCTCACTCCCTCCCTTCCCCTCCTTGCAATGTGTTCCCTGGTCTGTCGCCACTCTTGCACAAGGTTATTTATGCAGGCAGTTCATGCAGGTGCCCTATGCTATCAGCATCATGTGTGGGGGTGATGTGCCACAGGTATGGGGACCTTGCGTGTGCCATGGCCAATTTCAGTCATTGTGGTGTCCATGTCACTTGGCACTGATTGTGAATCACGACATAGGGGTGTGTCTCCAAAATGTACAGCCTTCCAGCATGCATGTCCAATTGTGTGCCCTCTGACATGATGTGCCTGAGTGGGAGGCCTGCTAAGTGCAGGGACGGTTGCTTAATTTGCAGTCATGTCCATCCTGGACCATGGAGGAGTGTGGGCACTACTGTGCCCTGGGGCACCTCTTCCTAGGTATCATGTGCGTCATCCAACAATATGGCCATTCACTGTGTCTTTGCCATGGGTTGCGTAGGGTGGCATTGTACCCTGGGCTCAACTGTTAGGACCTACAGGTTGCTACATGTGTCCACTGTACAGGGGGACCCATTTTGCTTGTGCATACTCACAGTGGGCATTACCTGTGTGTGTTGTTGAGACAATCTGATGATGTTTGCCTGTCAATGATGTGTGGACATGGCCACCAGGGGCTGTGTGTTTACAGTCATGAATTAGTGGAGGCCATGTGTTTCCATCCCAGAGTAAGAGGTGTACATACTTTCTCCGTCTCAATGAGATTGTCTCAGGTGTGGGTGGTTTGTGCGTACAAGGCCTACATGTCAGAAGCTTCATCCTCCTTGCTGGGTTTAGCCTGTGTGTGATGTTTGACTGGACATACGCTCAAGGTGCAGTGACCCTGTCATGTGTGGCCTGGTTTCATGTATTGCCTTTGCAGCATGCGGCAAGAGTAAATGGATATGATTCATGCTCATCCCTTTTTGACGACGCAGTGTGGTGCAGGTGCTGTGCACATTTGTCCCCAGAGGCTGACTCCTCTCTAAAATTTCAGGTGCAGTGATTTGCTGTTGTGTCATGATCTCCATTGTGTCTCAGTGGCATGGTGGGTAGAAAAACTGTGTGTTCCATGGCCTACATGTGTACATTGTTTTGTAGGTGTTACTCCTGTTGCTTTTCAGGCTATGCAATGTGACCTATGTATATTTGACTCATGTGACATAAGTGTACAGGTGTCTGATTTTCTCCTGTCTCTTCACCTTGCCCACAGCATCGCCGGGGGACACGGAAGGAGACACTAGCACGGACCGGGAGGAGAGATTGAGCACCAGTACCAGCAGTGCTGTCCTGTCTGGCACATGGAGTGGCACGGAGGCCGAAGGGAGTGAGGCGGAGGACCTGTTGACTGCCAACACAGACTATGACGCAGACGGGTCCGAGGCTGAGCTCCCAGAGGTGGCGGAGTCTGCCCCCCCAGCTGATGGCAGCCCTCCACATCCCCCCGCCACCTCAGGTTCCATCACCGGCCTCCCACATGCTCGTGGCCCTTCCCTCCGTGCTCGGTCCCCACATGTCTCCTTCCTGCCAGGCACCGCACCCCCTGCCCCTGTCACCACTGCTGCGGTGAGTGCGGAGTCTGTGGACATCCTGAGGCAGTTGCAGGTTGGTCAGACTGCGATGCTAAATGTCCTCCATGCCCACACCCAGGTGCTGACCCAGATGGAGGCATACATGGAGGGCATGTCGGCTGCGCAGTCTGACCAACGGCAGTTGCTGAGGTCCATAGACTCCACACTGACTGCAGCACTGGATCTCCTGCAGCGCTGCGTAACACCCCCTACCCCTGCCCCATCCACAATTCCCACTCCCGTGCCTGTCCCACGCACATCCAGACGTCAGCGTGCACGCACCCCAACAGACACAGGCACCACACCACCAGGGAAGTCGAAGCGCACACCTCCTGTCACGCACACACAGGGTGAGGAAGGCACACCCACTGGGTCGGGGGGGAAACGTAGAACACGCAGCCACAGTGGGAGTCCGCATTCCACACAACCCACTCCCTCCAAATCCACTCCCCTTAGCTCTCCTGGCCAACAGTCAGTGACAGCATCATCCACTGCGAGTGTGCCCCCCAGCCCCAGGATGACACCACCCCGCAAGCGGTGGAGGCGGGACCCGGCCAGGGGAGTTGAGTCCCCCACCCTGTCCACACCCTCCCCCAGTGGCGCTGCGACCCA
This sequence comes from Triturus cristatus, assembly GCF_964204655.1. Classification (NCBI taxonomy): domain Eukaryota; kingdom Metazoa; phylum Chordata; class Amphibia; order Caudata; family Salamandridae; genus Triturus; species Triturus cristatus. The sequence goes on along the minus strand of NC_140585.1, from coordinate 1,073,853,157 downwards.
TCCCTTTGCCCCCCCCCCCTCCTTGGGGCCTGTGGTTGGATTGGGTACGGGGGAGTCGCTGGGGGAACTTGCCGACGTGTGCAGCGCCATTCTGTCCTCCACCTTTGGCGCTGGCACCCCCCCTGTGGCAGATTCATCCCTCCCTGCACCCACAACACCTACCCTTTCCCCTCCTGTCCCTGCGGTGCCTGTTTCCACCCTCCCCCCTGATGCCCCCTCTTCTGTGGATGAAATGGACTTGTGAACTGTGCAGGCAAGCTAGGGGACACACGTCCCGATGTGTACCCCCCCCCCGGACATTGCTGCTGGGCTGGCCCATGGCCCTTGTACATAGTGGACATTTTCTCTGATATATTTTCCTGCTGAATAAAGCCTTTTCTTTTTGTTTTGCACACTGATGCTTTCCTGGACTTGCTGTTGGTGCTGGTGCTCCCTGCGTTGGGGTGGTGATAATGTGTTAGGGGTCTGTGAAATGTTGGAGTGTGCTGCTCATGGGGTGTACCCTGCCATCTGCGTGCCATCACAAAGGTCTCTGCAAATGGTATTTGGTCATGTTTGCTCTCACTGTATGGTGACATTGTCCCAAGGTGTGTTCCGTCCTCTGTGGCCCAGGCCATTTTTCCTGCAGGGTGTCTCCCAAATGCTGTGCTGTGCTGTGTCTACATTTCCTGGATGTGTGAGGGTTGCCTTTCAATATAGCCATGCTGGCTCAGCGATGGCTCCGCCTGCATCTGGGGTATCACCCTTGTAGGTCACTGAACTTGTTGATGGGGTATATTGTCCGATGTCTGGGCACTGCTGGGAGTGATAGGTACACACCCCTCCTGTGTCTGGGCACTGCTGGGAGTGATAGGCACACACCCCTCCTGTGTCTGGGCACTGCTGGGAGGACCCTGCACCCACCCCTCCTGTGTCTGGGCACTGCTGGGAGGACCCTGCACCCACCCCTCCTGTGTCTGGGCACTGCTGGGGGTGTTTTGCACACCCCATTCTTATAGCAGGTTCGGTGCGTACATGCACGGGTGGGGGTTTGGTGCGTACATACACGGGTGGGCGTTTGGTGCGTACATACACGGGTGGTGGTTTGGTGCGTACATACACGGCTGGGGTGGTGGTTTGGTGCGTACATACACGGGTGGTGGTTTGGTGCGTACATACACGGCTGGGGTGGGGTTTCGGTCCGTACATACACGGGTGGGGGTTCGGGGCGTACATACTCTGCTGGGGTGGGGGTTCGGTCCGTACATACACGGGTGGTGGTTCGGTGCGTACATACACGGCTGGGGTGGGGGTTTGGTGCGTACATACACGGCTGGTGGTTCGGTGCGTACATACACGGCTGGGGTGGGGGTTTGGTGCGTACATACACGGCTGGTGGTTCGGTGCGTACATACACGGCTGGGGTGGGGGTTCGGTCCGTACATACACGGGTGGGGGTTCGGGGCGTACATACTCTGCTGGGGTGGGGGTTCGGTCCGTACATACACGGGTGGGGGTTCGGGGCGTACATACTCTGCTGGGGTGTGTGTTAGGTGCGTACATACACGGGTGGGGGTTTGGTGCGTACATACACGGCTGGTGGTTCGGTGCGTACATACACGGCTGGGGGGGGTTAGGGGGCGTACATACACGGGTGGTGGTTTGGTGCGTACATACACGGCTGGGGTGGGGGTTCGGTCCGTACATACACGGGTGGGGGTTCGGGGCGTACATACTCTGCTGGGGTGGGGGTTCGGGGGCGTACATACACGGGTGGTGGTTCGGTGCGTACATACACGGGTGGTGGTTCGGTGCGTACATACACGGCTGGGGTGGGGGTTTGGTGCGTACATACACGGCTGGTGTGGTGGTTTGGTGCGTACATACACGGGTGGGGGTTTGGTGCGTACATACACGGCTGGGGGTTCGGGGCGTACATACCAGGGTGGGGTGGGGGTTCGGGGCGTACATGCACGGGTGGCGCTTGGGTGCGTACATACACGGGTGGGGGTTCGGGGCGTACATACCAGGGTGGGGTGGGGGTTCGGGGCGTACATACACGGGTGGCGCTTGGGTGCGTACATACACGGGTGGCGGTTCGGGGCGTACATACACGGGTGGGGGTTCGGGGCGTACATACACGAGTGGGGGTTCGGGGCGTACATGCACGGGTGGGGGTACGGGCCGTACTTCCACGGGTGGGGGTACGGTCCGTACATACCCCTGCCCACGCTCTGCGTGCCTGGGTACGGGCCGTACCCATGCCTTTGGTGTGTGGGTACGGTGCGTCCCACCATTGTTGCGGGCCGTGGGGTCCGCACCGTACACAGGCCTTGGGGGCGTGGCTACGGGTCGTACCACGCGTACCCCTACATGACCCCAGCAATGCTGGTACGAGCTGTACCAAGGCCTTTCTGACGTGGGTACGGGCCGTACCGCTATTGTTGGAGTGACGTAGGGGGACGCGTGGTACGTTCCGTACCCACGCTCTTGCGGCCTGGGTAGGGTACGTACCGGTTCGCGTGACCATCCACTTCCGTTGTGGCGGACGCTTGCGTTGCTGGCCTTGCCCCCACCCCCTGGAAGTGACCAGGCCCTGATGGTCAGGTATGTCCAGGCCATGTGTGATTTGGTACCATGTGTTGGTGTTGTGTGTCCTGCCCCTGCCCCCCCCTTTGCCCCTGGTTGTTGTGCTGACCTTCTGCGGCGTCTGCGTCGGTTCCTGTACGCCAGGTGGACTGCTAGGAGGGCAGGGATGGCACGTAGGTTCGGGTCCATGTCTGTTCGTCGCGTCCAGCTGCTCCTTGCGTGTGTCGTCCTGATTTCCCGGCAGTTTTTGGCAGCCGGTAAATATTTTCCGTGCGGGATGACGTCGGTTCGAATCGTACTTCCTGGTTCGTGAAACGTAGGCTGGATGCGTACCGACGTCACGTCGGCTCCTTTCAGGATCGGAATTGTGTTTAGTTTCTGTTCGGTCGGTGTTTTGTTCGAATCGTACGGAAATGGTGTTTCCGTATGAATCGTACTTGCATTTTCGGATGGATTTCGCACCGGGTACGAGTCGGACGGAGAAAAGGCTCCGTCCGACGGTTCGTACCCGGTTTTTACCGGATCGGAATTGGCACCTAAATGGATTGGTCAGAGAGGATTAAAGTGGCACCAATTAATGCCTTTGGTGAAAACCTTTCTACATCTCCCACAGCCTAACCTTATTATTGTGCACTGTGGTGGAAATGACCTAGGCACTTTAACTGGGGTAGGTCTGGAAATGCTTATTAAGGACACCTTTGTGCAATTGATGTCGCTTTTTCCTCATTCTGCCTTTGTATTTTCTAACATATGCCAAAGGCAAAAGTGGAACTGGCCCAACCAACATTGTCCGCAGATTGACAAGGCAAGGAAGCACGTCAACAAATCTATTTCTGCTTTCCTCAGACACTTTGGTATGGGTTCTATATACCACAACAACTTGCCTTACAACATGCAAGACATTTATAGAGGAGATGGTGTACACTTCACTGATGAAGACAACAGAGTCTCCCTCTTGAACTTTAGACTCTGCATCGGTACTTACTTGTAGGTACCGAAAAACACACAATAAACACAAGGGCTCTTTTTAGAGCCACCTTATATCTTTATACTTAATTGCGATTTTTTTAAAAAATTTTTGTTTTTAAAAAATTTTCGGGTGCGCGCTGATTGCGCGCACTCGGCGAGATTTTTTTCCAAAATATAAATCTTTTTTTTTTCCCCCTACAAGGTCCTACTGTGACCCCCTTACAATGCCTAGTGGGTCAATATCTCCCCACTCTGCCCCCTTTTCAAGTTCTCCCCCTTTGTTTCTCACCCCCTTTTTATGCGAGAGACAAAATGGCGGCCGCCGCTTCCTGATTTCCACCGATTCGAATGTTTACTGACATCTAACAACCAATCAGAAGTGCGCTCGCGCACGGCAAGGTGCGCGCACAGGACTTGCTCAGTGCGCGCACGCTGCGCGCTTACAGATATATATATTGATTTAAATGCTAATTTCTCAGGAAATACTGAACAGATTTACACCAGACCTGCAAAAGACACTTCATGGACCTTATGGCTACCTCTCTGCCAAATTTCACATAATTCTGTTCAGCCGTTCGGGCTGTAGCTGCGACTAAAGTCCCTATGGAAAAATGCATGGGGAAAACACGTTTTGGGACCCCCCTTTTTTCTCGGCCCCCGCTTGACGAATCACCCCGAAACTTTCAGGGTAGGAACTGAGCGGAGCGCCCCATTAGTTTTGAAAATTTCACGTGGATTCGTCAACCGGCGCCAAAGTTATTCAAAATAGAATTTTGAGATTTCCTATGGAAACACGGTCCTAACTATAACTACCTACTGGCGACTTAAAAAACCATAGGTTTCACACATGTTATAGTTAGCTGGACATTTCCCTCTTAAAAAAACAATGAAATTCCCCCGTTATAGTTAGTGCAGGCAACTATAACTCACGCAACCGCAATCCTCTGCTGATGACGTCAGATATTAAATCACTGTATTTAGACACCTATTTACCCATGTCTTCTTCCATTAATCTTTAGCTATACATATATTACAAATATTTATTTTTCATAAAGACACATATGTCATCAGTGATGTAATATCTGACGTCATCAGCAGAGGATTGCGGTCGCGTGAGTTATAGTTGCCTGCACTAACTATAACGGGGGAATTTCATTGGTTTTTTACGAGTAAAATGTCCAGATAACTATAACATGTGTGAAACCTATGGTTTTTTAAGTGAATTTGCAAGGTTATTTAAATGCTAATTCGTAACTATAACGTGTGTGAAACCTATGGTTTTTTCAGTGAATTTGTACGGTTTTTTAAATGCTAAGTGATGTATTTATTTATTTTATTTTTTTCAGATTTTTCACCGTGCGCAGACCGTGCGCGCTCGGTACGCTTCGCGCACCGTGAGCGCGCTGTGGGCGCTCGGAGCGCTTTGTGCACAGAGTACCCACGGTTCGGCGTGCGCGCAACGTGCACGCACCTCGCGATTTTTTATAAAAAAGAAATTTGTTTTTTTCGCCCTTGGGGGTCCTTCTGTGACCCCCTGACCAAGGCTATGGGGTCAGGAACTGTCCACTCTGCCCCCTTTTCACATTCTCCACCTTTTTTTTCACCCCCTCAGACTGCAAGAGACAAAATGGCGGCCGATACTTCCTGGTTTCGACCGATTCGAATGTTTACCGACAACTAACAACCAATCAGAATTGCGCTCGCGCACGGCAGGGTGCGCGCACACTGCGTGCACGGTGCGCGCGTATAGATATTGATATGCTTTTAAATGCTATTTTCTCAGGAAATACTGAACAGATTTAAACCAGACCTGCAAAAGGCACTTCCTTGACCGCATGGCTACCTCTCTGCCAAATTTCACGTAATTCTGTTCAGCCGTTCGGGCTGTAGCTGCGACTAAAGGTCCTATGGAAAAATGCATGGGGAAAACGTGTTTTGGGACCCCCCCTTTTTCTCGGCCCCCGCTTTACGAATCACACCGAGACTTTTAGGGTAGGAGCTGAACGGAGCGCCCCATTAGTTTTGAAAATTTCGCGAGGATTCGTCAACCGGCGCCAAAGTTATTCAAAATAGAATTTTGAGATTTCCTATGGAAACTAGGTTGTAACTATAACTATCTACTGGCGACCACCAGTAGATAATATATATGTAAATAGTGAATCCCTACAGTGCTGCTTCACAGGAAACGGGGACACGGACTCCACTTTGTGCTGTTTGAATATATTTACTATAGATAATATGGCAGGATGAAGCGTTTCGCCCCCCTCACTGGGCTTGCTCACATAATGAGGCACACTCCAGTTTTGATATTTAAAGTGCAATAAACACCACGTGATTGAAAACAGGCATAGTCATGGAAAACAGACTGTCATGATTAATCAGCTTGGCTGTAAATGTAAGTAAAAAACTTTACATAGATCGACATAAAAAATATTATTCAAGAATTTGATTTGAGAAAGCACATTCTGATACAGAATTCTAGAAACTGCTGGTCTTGTGCATATTTTTAAACTTAATACTTGCTTAAATGCATTTTCATATTTATCTTGACCTTGCTTCTTGCTGATGCTCCATATACCTATTCATTGGCTACTTTTACTGTAGTACACATCACCTAATCGGATCATGTAATAATGCAAAATACATATATTTCCTGGGTAGACTTAGTATATCAAGCATATTGTAGAAATATTAAAGTGCTTAGTGCAGGAATACGGTATCTATGTATTCAATAGTGCCATGTTGTTCCTTAAATAGTGTTGAGTCCAGATCTGTATAATATGTTGGTAATAATAACATTCATCCTGTATAAGAGCTGATGAGACAAATCTGAAATGTGATGATTAGCCTGCGTGCTCCTGATACATAGTTCCAGGAATAGTAAACAAAAAAGTGCTATAGTGTTCCCAAAAAGTGCTTAAGTGCTAAAAATGAAAAACCCATATCTACAAGGGTCCAGGAAGGGTAGCAGCGATAATGTTTTACTAGGGATGAGCCTAGTCTGAAATGAAGCTCCCTGCTAACTCTGTTTGACTAGTAGATTTCTAGGTGACTGAAATTTCATTGAGCTCCCACATCATCAGGAGAATAAAGTGAAGAGCGTGTGATGGATGTATAGCTAAAAGGATGCATGCGGAAAGCCTCTTCCCTCATATTCGAGAGATCTATTATGAAATTTCCTGCAGCTGTATATAAAGCTCAGTTTAAACACAGTGGGGAATAGGGAGCTAGATGGTCTTCTCCCTCATTCTAAAGGTAATTGTGTAATTCCTTGCCATTGTTGAGTCTATTGGGTGTTCGTGTGTCCAGCTCCAAGATGAATTTGGACTCCAACCTCCTCAAGAGTTTCTCTCTATTCCCTCCTCTTCTAAGGGGGGTACTGCCCCTATGACAAAGTACCTCAGACTATTCAGGTCCTTGTGGTGGACAGTCTTCAAGTGCCTAGCCATGGGGTAGGACATATTGGAATTCACAATTGCCTTGAGATGTTGGAGAATTTGCACATGTACCTGCAATTTTGCGATACCCACGAATTGCAGACTGCAGGTACATGTTGAAACATATACTGCAAATTCCGTGCGGCAGTTGTATATCCCTTTGAGTTGGTTCATGGTGGGACCGTACATGGAAGAATACTGGGTTATATTAATGCCAAACCTGCACGCTCTGCATGAACTGCACTTATAAAACCCGTATTTCAAAGCTAGCCATGTTTTTTTAGATTTACACTCCCCAAATGGTAATTCTGGGCTGCTTCTGACCAATGCATTGTGCATAGATTTAGCTTTCCTAAAAGTCAAAGAAGGTTCAAGTGGAAAAAGATCTCCTAAAATCATGTCAGTTCTTATGATAGGTCAGTTAGAATTGATGATGGCTCTTATTTGTTTGTGCTGACTGCTATAGGTGGTTATAAGTATAGTTTCCTGACTGTTTAAATTGGTGTTTTCCTCATTGCTGGGTTGCCTTGAGGGTCTAGAATGGCTGGTACATAGTATGTTTTGCCCTGGGACTTTCCTAACTTTCTCTAGAGCTGACTGAATGAATCTGCTGGTTGCTTCTCTTGCACAATCCTCAAATGTCTGATCAGTGCTACAAATTCTCCGAAGTCTAAGATACTCCACATAGGGAATACTTTTAATCAAATGATGGGGATGGAAGCTGGAAGCATGGAGGGTGGAATTTTCTGCAGTGGTCTTTCTATGTAGTATTGTTTCCAGTTTATTGTTGATGACCTGGACATGTACATCAAGAAAATCTATTGCTTTGTTGTCTATCTCTGCAGTAAATTGCAAATTTAAAACATTGTGATTAATATCGTCAATAAAGGCAATAGCATGTTGTTTGGAACCATTCCATACCATAAAAACCTCATCTATAAATCGTATCCAGCAAGTAATATGCTTGTCCCACACCACTTTGTGTATAACCCTGAGTACCTGCTTCTCCCACCATCCTACGTGTAAACACGCATAGCTGGAGGGGGGAGCAGGCTCCCATGGCAACACCTCTTGTTTGCTGATAGACCTCCTTGATAAATAAAAAGAAGTTGTTATGCAAACAGAAATCTATTGTCTCTAAGATCATTTTCCCATGCTTATACATCTCAATGGCTTCACTTTCCAGAAAGAAACCTACTGCTTTAACCCCACCAACAGGGATATATATATATATATGTATATATATATATATATATATATATATATATATATATATATATATATATATATATATATATATATATATTACCTACTGGCGGTCACCAGTAGGTAGTTACAGTTAGGACCTATTATCCATAGGAAATCCACAACATTCTATTTGGAATAACTTTGGCGCCGGTTGACGAATCTTCGTGAAAAAGGGGGGTCCCAAAACGTGTTTTACCCATGCAATTTTTCATAGGAACCATTAATCACAGCTGCAGCCCGAACTGCAGAACGGAATTACACGAAATTTGGCAAAGAGGTAGCCCTTGGTTCACACTCGTGTCTTTTGGTTAAATGGTGTAAATCCGTTCAGTAGTTGCTGAGAAAATCAAAAGTAAAATCATAGATATATCTGGGCGGAGCCTAACCACACATATCTTCGTAAGATCTGATTGGCTGTCAGCATTTCATCCAAGAAGTGTTGGCAGCCATCTTGAGACCAATATACATGATAGCACCTCATTAAAAAGCATTGCAGTTAATAGAAGGTTTTAAGAATTTAGTTACATTATAAATCATTTGTTGATGGCACCATACTCATTTTAGGAATTGTGGTGTGTTCTAAGGTGATTTTACCACGTGGAAATCCTTCTGCTGGGATATCATGAATCATGTTTGAGAGAAAACTATTGTCTCATGCTTTTCCCACAGAGGTATGGAAGGTGATCTATAAGCTAAACTGAGAGCATATTTTCTGTAAATTCACATTATCTTTCTCAGTCATGTGAGAATGAAGTCTGACATTCTCAGTAAAACGTGTACATCCAACAAGGGCAGAAACTGTCAGTTGATTCCTTTGTGTTCAACTGCAGCTTCCCAGAGTGTTCTAAAGAACAACTAGAGCACTAACAGTCCTACTTATGACAAACGTATGGCACACCTGAAGCCATCTTGATTGGAATACAGTGGTAACTCTTAAAACATTTAATTTAAAAAGGAACAAAATGAGGGGGTACATTTTGCCATAGAAAGAATGATTAGTGCTGCAGAAAGAAAAATTAGGGCACATTTTGAGTGACTTCTCAAATCCTCTTCTATTTCATTAAACAATTCTGACATGCAGACTGAAACATGCACTTTCAATACCAGCAGCAGACTTCCCTGGTGAGCAGTAGCTTTAGTACAGTGATCTAATGAGCAACTAGAGTGCTAACATTCCGAATTTATGGCAAATGTGTGACACATCTGAATGCCTTCTTGATGGAATCAAAGTAATAAACTGAAAGTATTTCCTACTGAGGAGACTGTAGTAAATGAGGAAATTAGGAAACTTCATAACAAATAAGTCTCCCAAGATGGCCACCAGAGACAAAAGAGCCCAAATGTAGCACAGATATCACCCAGATGAATCCCAAGTATAGCCCAATGACAGAATGTCCCAGAGTGTTCTAAAGAACAACTAGAGCACTAACAGTCTTACTTATGACAAAAGTATGTCACACCTGAAGCCATCTTGATTGGAATAAAGTGGTAACACTTTAAAACATTTAATTTGCAAAGGAACAAAATGAGGGGGTTCATTTTGCCATAGAAATTATGATTAGTTCTGCAGAAAGAAAAATTAGGGCACATTTTGACTTCTCAAATCCGCTTCTATTTCATTAAAAAATTCTGACATGCAGACTGAAACATGCACTTTAAATACCAGCAGCAGACTTCCCTGGTGAGCAGTAGCTTTACTACAGTGATCTAATGAGCAACTAGAGTGCTAACATTCAGAATTTATGGAAAATGTGTGACACATCTGAATGACTTCTTGATGGAACCAAAGTAAACAAGCATTGAAAATGCAATAGGTCTCGCCCTCGTTTAAGTTAAAGCAATTCTGTTTGTAATTAAGTGGCTTTTTAGCTTTGCTTGTATTAGTGATTTTCAAACTTTCATGTACATAACATGCATATGTATGCATATATGTATATGTATGCATGCATTTATATTTGTATTTATATAGATAGGTAGATTATGTATATGTTTATATATGTATGTATATATACACATGCATATATATATATATAAATGCATATGCATATATATGCATATATATGTGCATATGTGTGCGTGTATAGAGAGGTAGAGACAGGTAGAGAGGTAGAGGTAGAGAGGTAGAGGTGTAGAGGTAGAGGTGTAGAGGTAGTGAGGTAGAGGTAGAGAGGTAGAGAGGTAGAGTTGTAGAGAGGTATAGGTGTAGAGAGGTAGAGAGTAGTAGAGAGAGAGGTAGAGAGAGGTAGAGGTAGAGAGTAAAGATTGAGTAGTAGAGAGTAGTAGAGAGAGTAGCAGAGAGTTAGTAGTAGAGAGTAGTAGAGTGAGTATTAGAGAGTGAGTAGTAGAGAGTGAGTAGTAGAGAGCAGTAGAGAGGGATAGTAGAGAGTGAGTAGTAGAGAGTGAGTAGTAGGGAGAAGTAGAGAGTAGTAGAGAGTGAGTAGTAGAGTGAGTAGTAGAGGGTAGTAGAGAGTAGTAGAGAGTGAGTAGTAGAGAGTGAGTAGCAGAGAGAGGGTAGTAGAGAGTAGTAGAGAGTGAGTAGTAGAGTGAGTAGTAGAGAGTAGTAGAGAGAGAGTAGTAGAGAGTAGTAGAGAGTTAGTAGTAGAGAGTGAGTAGTAGAGTAAGTAGTAGAGAGTGAGTAGTAGTAATAGAGAGTAGTAGAAAGAGAGTAGTAGAGAGTGAGTAGTAGAGAGTAGTAGAGAGTGAGTAGTAGAGAGAGAGTAGTAGAGAGTAGTAGAGTAGTAGAGAGTGAGTAGTAGAGTGAATAGTAGAGAGTGAGTAGTAGAGAGTGAGTAGTAGAGAGTAGTAGATTGAGTAGTAGTGAGGGAGTAGTAGAGAGAGAGTAGTAGAGAGAGAGTAGTAGAGAGTGAGTAGTAGAGTAGTAGAGAGTGAGTGGTAGAGAGTAGTATAGAGTAGTAGACTGAGTAGTAGAGAATGAGTAGTAGAGTGTGAGTAGTAGAAAGTAGTAGGAGAGCAGTAGAAAGTAGGAGAGAGGCAGTAGTAGAGAGTGAGTAGTAGAGAGTGAGTAGTTTAATTTAAAAGGAACACAATGAGGGGGTTCATTTTGCCATAGAAATTTTGATTAGTGCGGAAAAAAGACAAAATAGGGCACATTTTGATTGACTTCTCCAATACTCTTCTATTTCAATAAAAGATTCTGACATGCAGACTGAAACATGCACTTTCAATACCAGCAGCAGACTTCCCTGGTGAGCAGTAGCTTTACTACAGTGATCTAATAAGCACCTAGAGTTCTAACGTTCCGAATTTATGGCAAATGTGTGACATATCTGAATGCCTTCTTGATGGAATCAAAGTAAAAAACTGAAAGTATTTCCTACTGAGGAGACTGTAGTAAATGAGGAAATTAGGAAACTTCATAACAAATAAGTTTCCCAAGATGGCCCCCAGAGACAAAAGAGCCCAAATGTAGCACAAATATCACCCAGATGTAGCCCAAGTATAGCCCAATGACAGAATGTCCCAGAGTGTTCTAAAGAACAACTAGAGCGCTAACAGTTTTACTTATGACAAAAGTATGTCACACCTGAAGCCATCTTGATTGGAATAAAGTGGTAACACTTAAATCATTTAATTTGCAAAGGAACAAAATGAGGGGGTTTATTTTGCCATAGAAAGTATGATTAGTGCTGCAGAAAGAAAAATTAGGACACATTTTGACTTCTCAAATCCTCTTCTATTTCATTAAAAAATTCTGACATGCAGACTGAAACATGCACTTTGAATACCAGCAGCAGACTTCGCTGGTGAGCACAACCTTTACTATAGTGATCTAATGAGCAACTAGAGTGCTAACATTCAGAATTTATGGCAAATGTGTGACACATCTGAATGCCTTCTTGATGGAACCAAAGTAAACAAGCATTGAAAATGCAATATATCTCGCCCTCGTTTAAGTTAAAGCAATTCTGTTTGTAATTAAGTGGCTTTTTAGCTTTGCTTGTATTAGGGATTTTCAAACTTTCATGCATATGTATGCATATATGTAGATGTGTGTATGCATTTATATTTGTATTTATATAGATATGCAGATTATGTACATGTTTATATATGTATGTTTATATATACACATACATACATATATAAATGCATATGCATATATATGCATATATATATGTGCATATGTGTGCATGTAGGCAGAGGTAGAGAGAGGTAGAGAGGTAGAGGTAGAGAGGTAGAGGTGTAGAGTTAGAGGTGTAGAGGTAGAGAGGTAGCGGTAGAGAGGTAGAGGTGTAGAGAGGTCGAGGTGTTGAGAGGTAGAGAGTAGTAGAGAGAGGTTGAGAGAGGTAGAGAGGTAGAGAGTAAAGAGTGAGTAGTAGATAGTAGTATAGAGTAGTAGAGAGTAGTAGAGAGAGTAGCAGAGAGTGAGTAGTAGAGAGTGAGTAGTAGAGAGTAGTAGAAAGTGATAGTAGAGAGTGAGTAGTAGAGAGTGAGTAGTAGGGAGAAGTTGAGAGTAGTAGAGAGTGAGTAGTCGAGTGAGTAGTAGAGAGTAGTAGAGAGTGGGTAGTAGAGAGTAGTAGAGAGTGAGTAGTAGAGAGTGAGTAGTAGAGAGTGAGTAGCAGAGAGAGAGTAGTAGAGAGTAGTAGAGAGTGAGTAGTAGAGTGAGTAATAGAGCGTAGTAGAGAGAGAGTAGTAGAGACTAGTAGAGAGTGAGTAGTAGAGAGTGAATAGTAGAGTGAGTAGTAGAGAGTGAGTAGTAGAGAGTGGTAGAGAGAGAGTAGTAGAGAGTGAGTAGTAGAGAGTGAGTAGTAGAGAGAGAGTAGTAGAGAGTAGTAAAGTAGTAGAGAGTGAGTAATAGAGAGGGAGTAGTAGAGAGTAGTGGAGTTGTAGAGAGTGAGTAGTAGAGAGTAGTAGAGAGTGAGTAGTAGAGTGAGTAGTAGAGAGTAGTAGAGAGTGAGTAGTAGAGTGAGTAGTAGAGAGTAGTAGAGAGCAAGTAGTAGAGAGCAAGTAGTAGAGAGTGTGTAGTAGAGAGTGAGTAATAGAGAGTAGTAGAGAGTTAGTAGTAGAGAGAGTAGTAGAGAGTGAGAAGTAGAGAGAGTAGCAGAGAGTAGTAGAGTAGTAGAGATTGAGTAGTAGAGTGAGTAGTAGAGAGTAGTTGAGAGCGAATAATAGAGAGTGAGTAGTGGAGAGTGAGTAGTAGAGAGTAGTAGAGTGAGTAGTAGAGAGTGAATAGTAGATAGAGAGTAGTAGAGAGTGAGTAGTAGAGTAGTAGAGGGTGAGTGGTAGAGAGTAGTTGAGCGTGAGTAGTTGAGTGTGAGTAGTAGAGAAAGAGTAGTAGAGAGTAGTCAGTCAATGTCAGTCTGTGTCAGTCAGTGTCAGTCAGTCAGTCAGTGTCAGTCAGTCAGTGTCAGTCAGTCAGTGTCAGTGTCAGTCAGTCTGTGTTAGTTAGTCAGTCAGTGTCAGTCAATCAGTGTTATTCAGTATCAATCAGTCTGTGTCAGTCAATCAGTGTCAGTCAGTGTCAGTCAGTGTCAGTCAATCAGTGTCAGTCAGTGTCAGTCAATCAGTGTCAGTCAATCAGCGTCAGTCAGTGTCAGTGTCAGTCAGTGTCAATGTCAGTCAATCAGTGTCAGTCAGTGTCAATCAGTCTGTGTCAGTCAGTCAGTGTCAGCTAGAGCAGCTCTGCCGACCTGGTTCTCTGGCTCTAAAGCAGCTTTGCTGACCTGGTTTCTCTGGCTCTACAGCAGGTCTGCTGATCTGGTTTCTCTGGCTCTACAGCAGGTCTGCTGACCTGGTTCTATGGCTCTAGAGCTGCTCTGCTGACCTAGTTATTAGGCTACAGAGCAGCTCTGCTGATCTGGTTCTCTGGCTCTACAATAGCTCTGCTGACCTGGTTCTCTGGCTCTAAAGCAGCTCTGCTGACCCGGTTCTATGGCTCTAAAGCAGCTCTACTGACCTTGTTTCTCTGGCTCTACAACAGCTCTGCTGACCTAGTTCTCTGGCTCTAGATCAGCTCTGCTGACCTGGTTCTTAGGCTCTAGAGCAGCTCTGCTGACCTGGTTCGCTGGCTCTAGAGCAGCTCTGCTGACCTGGTTCTCTGGCTCTAAAGCAGCTCTGCTGACCAGGTTCTCTGGCTCTAAAGCAGCTGGCCAGGTTCTCTGGCTCTAAAGCATCTCTGCTGACCTGGTTCTCTCCCTCTAAAGCAGCTCTGCTGACCTGGTTTCTCTGGCTCTACAGCAGCTCTGCTGACCTGCTTCTCGGCGTCTAGAGCAACTCTGCTGACCTGGTTCTCTGACTCTAAAGCAGCTCTACTGACCTGGTTCTCGCCCTCTAGAGCAGCTCTGCTGACCTGCTTCTCTCCCTCTAAAGCAGCTCTACTGACCTGGTTTCTCTGGCTCTACAGCAGCTCTGCTGACCTGGTTCTCTGGCTCTAGATCAGCTCTGCTGACCTGGTTCTTAGGCTCTAGAGCAGCTCTGCTGACCTGGTTCACTGGCTCTAAATCATCTCTGCTGACCTGGTTCTATGGCTCTAAAGCAGCTCTGCTGACTTGGTTCTCTGTCTCTAGAGCAGCTCTGCTGACCTGGTTCTCTCGCTCTAAAGCAACTCTGCTGACCTGGTTTGCTCGCTCTAAAGCAGCTCTGCTGACCTGGTTCTCTCCCTCTAAAGCAGCTCTGCTGACCTGTTTTCTCTGGCTCTACAGCAACTCTGCTGACCTGATTCTCTGGCTCTAGGGCAGCTCTGCTGACCTAGTTCTTAGGATCTAGAGCAGCTTTGCTGACCTGGTTCTCTGGCTCTACAACAGCTCTGCTGACCTGGTTCTCTGGCTCTAAAGCAGCGCTGCTGGCCAGGTTCTAAGGCTCTAAAGCAGTTCTGCTGACCTGGTTCTCTTGCTCTAAAGTAGCTCTACTGACCTGGTTTTTCTGGCTCTACAGCAGCTCTGATGACCTGGTTCTCTGGCTCTAGAGCAGCTCTGATGACCTGGTTCTTAGGCTGTAGAGCAGCTCTGCTGACCTGGTTCTCTGGCTCTAAAGCAGCTCTGCTAACCTGGTTCTATGGCTCTAAAGCAGCTCTGCTGACCTGGTTCTCTGGCTCTAAAGCAACTCTGCTGACCTGGTTCTCTCCCTCTAAATAAGCTCTGCTGACCCGGTTCTCTCCCTCTAGAGTAGCTCTGCTGACCTGGTTCTATGGCTCTAAAGCAGCTCTGCTGCCCTGGTTCTCTGGCTCTAGAGCAGCTCTGCTGACCTGGTTCTGTGGCTCTAAAGCAGCTCTGCTGACCTGGTTCTCTCCCGCTAAAGCAGCTCTGCTGACCTGGTTTCTCTGGCTCTAGAGCAGCTCTTCTGACCTGGTTCTCTGGTTCTAAAGCTGCTCTGCTGACCTGGTTCTATGGCTCTAAAGCAGCTCTGCTGACCTGGTTCTCTGCCTCTAGAGCAGCTCTGCTGACCTGGTTCTCTGGCTCTAAAGCAGCTCTGCTGACCTGGTTCTCTCCCTCTAAAGGGCTCTGCTGATCTGGTTCTCTGGCTCTAAAGCAGTTCTGCTGACCTGGTTCTCTGCCTCTAGAGCAACTCTGCTGACCTGGGTCTCTGGCTCTAGAGCAGCTCTGCTGACCTGTGTCTCTGGTTCTAGAACAGCTCTGCTGACCTGCTTCTTAGGCTCTAGAGCAGCTCTGCTGACCTGGTTCTATGGCTCTTCAACGGCTCTGCTGACTTGGTTTCTCTGGCTCTACAGCAGCTCTGCTGACCTGGTTCTCAGTGCTCACGATGCACGCACCCAACTTCGCGAAAATATATTTAAAAATAATATAAGTTTATTATAAGTACAAATATATTATTTTTATGAATATCTTAGATAATCTCTTGCCCTAATATGTATATTAAAGACACATACATATAATTTTGGAACATACATTTTTTTTGCGGGAGCCACTCACCCAGTGCGCCCAAGCATGTCTATGACGTCACGCGGGACACGCCACCGTGCAAGCATCTGGTACGGTAATGCACATGTTTCGCGAATGCACAGGAGCAGGAGTCGCGGACTGGTCGCATACCAATCGCGCACATCACGTAATATTAAATGTATATGATGTAACTGAAAAACACACAGCTGTCGCACACCGTACGGGGATCCTTCACAACTTTTCTAAAATGGCGGCTAGAATCCACGCACCCACCGTGATGTGTACGCTTTGAGTGCGCGACTCCGAAAAAAAATTGGAACTTTTTTTTTTAAAGAAAATAATATAAATATATTAAAACAACAAATGAAAACAAAAAAATTTATCAATATTTCAGTTTGAATGTTTTTTAATTTTTTGTGTGCAATTTTCAGAAAAATATATAATGTTATTTAATGAATAAACTATTTATAAATAAACAGTTAAAAAACTGTAGAAAATCAGTACAAAAGAATAGGTATAACTACTATCACACTTAAAAATTAGCATTTAAAAAAACCTTTGAAATTCACTGAAAAAACCATAGGTTTCATAGACGTTATAGTTAGAAATTAGCATTTAAAAAAACCTTTGAAATTCACTGAAAAAACCATAGGTTTCAGAGACGTTATAGTTATAAATTAGCATTTAAAAAACCTTAGAAATTCACAGAAAAAACTATAGGTTTCAGAGACGTTATAGTTAGAAATTAGCATTTAAAAAACCTTAGAAATTCACAGAAAAAAACATAGGTTTCAGGGGTGTTATAGTTAGCTGGCCATTTCACTCGTACAAAACCATAGAAATTCCTCTGTTATAGTTACTTCTGCTAACTATAACTCGCGCACCCGCAATGCACTGCTGATGATGTCACATATTGCACCATTCATGACATGGTCAGTGACATCACTGTTGACATCACTGATGACATCTCAAATGACATCACTGATGACATCACTGATGAAATCATCCAGTGAATGTGGTTTAGTTTGAAATTTAAATATGTATTATATATATACCAATCTGTATTGAAGATTGAGTGGATATATAACTGTCTGGATGGAGGATTTAGTAGCTGTCTGACTGTCTGTTTAAGTGAGTAATTAAAAGTGTCTCACTTAATACATGGATTAGTACTAAACTATGTGAATGTGTGCATCACTGTCTCTGTTGTTGTATAACATGCTGAATCAGTTGGTCACTAATTACATGAGTGTGTATATTAGTTATTGATTAGTTGGGTGAGTATTTGTATGGGACACTGAGTTTGTGTGTGGTTGGATGGGGTGTGTGTAACTCTATGCATAGATGTGTGGATGGTTGATTGACTAGGTGTATAGGTTTAAGAGTGCATGTGGAAACAGTTGTTTGGGTGACTGAGTGTATTTATTTGTGTGTTGGTGAGCGAATATATGTTTTAGTTGTACATCCTAAAGAAAGTAAAAAAATAAAAGGCATTGTATGTGAGAGTTCGTGTATATAAATAATGATGTGTAAGAGTCAGTGATTGTGAGAGTAACTATATGAATGAGTGTATAATTGTAATGGTGCTTTTTTAATATATTAACTATGAGTTACTATGTGTTTGAATAAATGAGGTGTTGTTGGATAATTGTGTAAGTGAGTAAATGTAAGTGTGATTAATTTTTTTCATGAGTGAGTAGGATGACTGCATAACCGACTAAGATGACTGCTGATGTGTCAATGTCTATATATGTGTATAAGTGCATTTGATAGTGTTCTATTAATTAGTGACTGCATGTATAAATGATTCTGTTGTTGAATGGGTAGTTGTGTGTGTAGACTTAGGAATCAGTGAGTGGGTATGTAGTAACTGGTATTGGTGTGTCAATGGTTTCAAATATGGTACTCTGTATTTCACAATGAGTGATGAACGTTAAGACTAGTGTAAGATGAGGTGTATCAGATTGTCACATGGATGATGTCATCAGTGATGTAATTTGAGATGTCATCAGTGATGTCATCAGTGATGTCAGTGACCATGTCATGAATGATGCAATATGTGACTTCATCAGCAGTGCATTGCGGTCGCGCGAGTTATAGTTAGCAGAACTAACTATAACGGTGGAATTTCTATGGTTTTGTACGAGTGAAATGGCCAGCTAACTATAACACCCCTGAAACCTATGGTTTTTCTGTGAATATATATATATATATATTATCTACTGACGGTCGCCAGTAGATAGTTATAGTTAGGACCTATTTTCCATAGGAAATCCGCAACATTCTATTCCCAATAAGTCTGGCGCCGGTTGATGAATCCTCGCAAAATTTTCCAAACTTTTGGCCAGCTCCGCTCCACTCCTACCCTGAAAGTTTCGCGGTGATCCGTCAAGCGGTGGCCGAGAAAAAAGGGGGGTCCCAAAACGCGTTTTCCCCATGCAATTTACCATAGGATCTGTTGTCGCAGCTACAGCCCGAACCGCTAAACGGAATGACGCCAAATTTGGCAAAGAGGTAGTCCTCAGTTCAGACTCGTGCCTTTTGCATAAATGGTGTGAATCTTTTAAGTAGTTCCTGAGAAAATGAGGGTAAAAAAGTTAGTGATATCTATGGCCGGGGAGGATCCGCGGACCCTACCCGCACCGTAAGCGCACCCTCCCCGAACCGAGCGCGCACCCTCCCGATCGTGCGCTGAATGCTAATTGGCTGTCGAGTGTCTGTCTACATTCGAAACCAGGAACTGTTGGCGGCCATTTTCTGCCTCGGTAGAAGCAAGGCTGAAAAAGCAAGGGGAATAAGTGTGTAAAACATATAAATGGGGCAGAGTGGAAATACTCTGACCCTCTAGAGGTGCTTAGGGGGTCCCAGAAGGACCCCCTGGGGCCCCTTTTAAAAAAAAAAAAAAATGGCGAAATGGACGCAGGGTGCGCGCATTCTATCGTGTTGGGTGCACGAATTCTTACGCGTTGGGTGCGCGGTTCCTAACAAGTTGGGTGCGCGGATCCAAGGGAAAATTTTTGGGGAGATAAACATCAAGCTTAAGTGTTTTGTTCTTGAGTGGCTCTAAAAAGAGCCGTTGTGTTCATTGAGAGTTTTTGGTACTTATAGGTAAGTACCTATACAGAGTCTTGCATATGAAAGCGCAGATTGTTATTGTAAATGGACCCCATTCTATAATCTCAGAGAAAAGCAGAAACAGATTTATTCACATGTTTCCTAGCTTTCTCAATTTGTGGACAAAAATGATCGGACCAGTTCCATTTCTGCCTTTGGCATATGTTAGAATACACAAGGGCAGTTTTGGGAAAAAGTGAAATCAGTTCTGCAAAGGTGTCCTTCATAAGCATTTCCAGACCTACCCCAGTCAAAGTGCCTAGGTCATTGCCACCACAGTGCACTATTATGAGGTCAGGGTGTTGGATCTGCATGAACGATTTCACCAATGGCATCAATTGGTGCCACTTTAACCCTCTCTGTCCAATCCATTTAATGTCTTCATTTGGCAAACCTAGGTCTTTGTGAATGCCTTTGTTTTCTGCATACCTTTGGCTCCAGAAAATAGAGCTGTGTCCCACAATCTACACTCTAAGCATCTTGAAAGGAGGTCTGGATGCACTCAGATGGTCTCTGTATATGAAATGGCAGTTTGGAAAGTAAGATTTTTCTAAAATGGTGGCTAAGATGCAGTTTTGAAAAAAGACAAGAAATCATTGGTTGTTTGACAACCTTCTACACTGAAAGGTAGGGTGCATATTTCTGTTTTTTAAACATATGATTCTTATTGGTTAACAAAAACTGATTGTAAGGAATATTATATATGATAAGCTGATATGTTGAAAAGTCAATCACACTTGCTGTCTTGATTAGCAACATTGTTTGCTGAACTTGTGACCTGTGTGCTTAGTACAGTGTTCCATGACCTGTTTCTATGGTAACAGGCAGAAGGCAGATTGGGGGAAGGGTTCAAATTTATGTCATTGGGAAAGGGTTGAAATGTTTAACCAATAGAAATGTGTGTTTGGTTTTGAATTTATGTGGGAAGGAATGTGATTTGATGTTTACACGTATATGTGGGGAAAATGAGAGGGAAACTTTGCCATTCTTTGGTTCTGCTGACAGGTGCACAGTGCAGAGATTCTATATAAGAAAATCTGGTGTGTGACTGATATCTGGTGTGTGACTGATATCCTTCTTAATCTACAAAACAACTTGAAAGGTGAGTTATTTAATTGTGAGGGGATGTATGTAGACTATTTTGATTTTAATCAGACTAATGTATTTATCTTGCTAAAGTGTAGGGAGTACTTTTTTTCTCTACAATCTTATTGACAGTGTGTGTGCATGTAGAAACCATTCTGTGATAAGCATTTGTGTTTTTCATGTGGTTGCAGACAGATAACTGTGCTGTTTTTATATTTTGGTAGAATTAGAAACCAGTCATTGTTTATGAATTTGTGAAAGGAGTTATGTTTCTACACTAAAATGTAGTACTCCTTCTAGATGAAGAAATGTGTTTTGGTATAGTGCAAGGGATAGTGTTGTTTGTCTAGAATCACACAGTGAGTCTGTGTGCATTTGGGAACCACTTGGTAACATCGTGTATTTGCTGACAGATAACTGTTTTAAAACCTGTCTTGTTGTCAAGTTTTAGTAGCATTAGAAGGCAGTTTTTGACTCTAAAGTGCAGTTCTGAAATATGTAGTTTGTGTGTATTCCCCTTACCTCTTCCACTGTAGTGAATGAGTTTTGGTAAAATCCTAGGGATAGTGGTGCTTGTCTAGAATTATACCGTGAGTGTGTGTGCTTTTGGGAACCATTGTGAGAGAAGCAATTGGTAACATCATGTATTTTCTGACAGATAACTCTTTTAAAACCTGTCATGTTGTCAAGTTTTAGTAGCATTAGAAGCCAGTGTTTGCTTATGCATTGATAAAATGAGTCATGCTTTGACACTAATGTGCTGTACTTTAACATGTAGATTGTGTGTAGTCTCTTTACCCCTTGCACAGTAGTGAATGAGTTTTGGTAAGCTGCTAGGGATAGTGTTGCTTGTCTAGAATCACACTGTGAGTCTGTGTGCATTTGGGAACCACTGTGAGAGAAGCATTTGGTAACACCGTGTATTTTCTGACAGATAACTGTTTTCAAACCTGTCATGTTGTCAAGTTTTAGTAGCATTAGAAGCCAGTCTTTGCTTAAATGAGTCAGACTTTGACACAAAAGTGCAGTCCTGAAATATGTAGATTGTGTGCAGTTCCCTTACCAAAATAGAAAGAGAAAATGGTTGAAAGAAATGCAGAAGAAGTGATAGCTGATGAAGTTTTAGGGAGATGTGCTAAAAATCCTGTATGCACTTGGGATTGCAGTAGTACTTGCAGTGTACGACAGGAATCTATTGAAAAATTATGTAGTTTTTTACGAGCCTATACTAAAAAAAAAGATTAAGCTGTTGCAAGGACTAGACCCTTGCAGAGTGAGAAAACATACTGGTTTGCAAGCTCATTCTCTGGCTTGTCTTTCTAGGAAAGTTTGTCAAAGTGTTTTTCACCATTTCAGAATGCTGGCAGTACATCATACTCAAATGCGCAAGTTAGTGAGAAGGTTGTATTATGCAAAAAGTCCAGCACTAAAGTTAAGTGAGTTGAACAGTGCTCTTTTCCGTGGGTCAGTATCAGATGTGAAGCAGGTCTGTGATGATATTGAGTTTTGTTACTTTGGTCCTCAGCAAGAGAGTGAAGAAACTGACACATTAGTAGAACAAAATGTTAAAGACAATGTACAAACCGTAATTACAGAAAAATTTGAGGATTAAGGTAATTTCAGGTGAAAGACTTGGGTGCCGATTAGGATCCTGGAAAAAAATTCCCCGTACGACTCGTATCCGGTCTTTTTACCGTACGAATCGTATAAGTGCCGTACAAACTGCCAAGTACGATTCGCATGGGAAAAAGTCCATACAAATCGCATTGGGAATAATTCCCCACAAGTCCTCGGGTCGGAAAATGTGTCCGACACGTCCCCAGACGATTTACCGTACAAATGTGAAAAGTGAAGTCCGACCGCGCAAGTACGATCCATCCCGTGCGTCCGATGTTACAACCGGATGGAAAAAACACCGTCCGCACCGAACTCCTAAAGCAACCATGGAGACATGTGCCCGCATACGCGCCCAACACCCTCCCAGCCCTCGTATGTACGCGCCGAACCCCCACCCGTGCATGTACACCCCCGTACGTACGGACCGTACACCCACCCGTGTATATACACCCGTGTATGTACGGCCCGTACCCTCACCCGCGTATATATGGAGCGTACCCCCACCCCAACAGTGTATGTACAGACCGTACCCTCACCCGCGTATGTATGGAGCGTATCCCCACCCCAACAGTGTATGTACGGACCGTACCCTCACCCGCGTATGTATGGAGCGTACCCCCACCCCAACAGTGTATGTACGGACCATACCCACACCTGCGTATGTATGGAGCGTACCCCCACCCCAACAGTGTATGTACGGCACGTACCCCCACCCGCGTATGTATGGAGCGTACCCCCACCCCAACCGTGTTTGTACGTCCCGTACCCTCACCCGCGTATGTATGGAGCGTACCCCCACCCCAACAGTGTATGTACGGACCATACCCCCACCCACGTATGGATGGAGCGTACCCCCACCCCAACAGTGTATGTACGGCCCGTACCCTCACCCGCGTATGTATGGAGCGTACCCCCACCCCAACAGTGGATGTATGGACCGTACCCCCACCCGCGTATGTATGGAGTGTACCCCCACCCCAACAGTGTATGTACGGCCCGTACCCTCACCCGCATATGTATGGAGCGTACCCCCACCCAACAGTGGATGTACGGACCGTACCCCCAGCCGCGTATGTATGGAGCGTACCCCCGCCCCAACAGTGTATGTACGGACCGTACCCCCACCCGCGTATGTATGGAGCGTACCCCCACCCAAACAGTGTATGTACGGACCGTACCCCACCCGTGTTTGTACACCAGTGTATGTACGAACCGTACCCCCACCCGCGTATGTATGGAGCGTACCCCCACCCCAACAGTGGATGTACGGACCGTACCCCCACCCGCGTATGTATGGAGCGTACCCCCACCCCAACAGTGTATGTACGGACCGTACCCCCACCCGTGTATGTACACCAGTGTATGTACGAACCGTACCCCCACCCGCGTATGTATGGAGCGTACCCCCACCCCAACAGTGTATGTACGGACCGTACCCCCACCCACGTATGTATGGAGCGTACCCCCACCCCAACAGTGTATGTACGGACCGTACCCCCACCCGTGTATGTACAGAGCGAACACACACCCCACCAGTCTAAGTACAGAGCGCACCCCAGGCCCCAGCACCCTCTCCCAACATCGCGCATGTACGAGTCGTACCAAGCCAGAGACAAGGACAGCACTGTACAACAAAATGGCCGATGTACGCACCGTACAGACGCTAAAAACACACGTACACAACCAGGACAAAGCAAAACAACACAAGAAGACTCCATTCGAATCGCACAAAGCCACAAAACATGTCCAACAAGCACAAATACAACCTATTCACTGACCTGCAACTGCCAAACTCCCAAACAGAGACCCAAAACACAACCACTCCTTATGACACACCCACCCAAAGTTCAAACACAGCCACACCCACCAATGGACCAATAAAAAGGCCCAACACACACAAACCATGATCCTTTGCAACAGACCCACTGCTGCCAGACCACACAGAGAAACAACTGCACCATACTACAACCTCCACTACACCTTACACCTGCACACCTTCACACAACCACCTTCACAAACACCCCCTCATCACATTCACACACACACCTGCACAACCACACCCACACACCCACAACCATCCACACCCACACCCCCCACAAACATCCACACCCCCCACAACCATCCACACCCACACCCCTCACCATGCCCACTAACAAGAATCCAAAGTTCATTAGCCAAGAGTTGGAGGTCCTTGTCGACGAAATCCTCAGAGTCGAGCCACACCTCTTTGGAACATTGGTCAGACAGACCAGCATTTCCGAAAATCAGCCATGTGGCAGACGATTGTCGATGCTGTGAATGCTGTTGCGTCCACCAGAAGGACCAGGCATGAATGCCAAGCCAGGTGGTACGATCTGCGGAGGACGGTCCGCAGCAAAATGGCCGACAACCACATCCAGGCCAACATCGCTGGAGGAGGGCCGGCCCGCAGACGCGTACAATACCATCCCTGGGAGGAGAAGGTGATGGCCATACTGCCGGTGGTGCCAGTGGAGGGAGTAGAAGGACTTCGAGAGCCTGGTGAGTACACAAACAACTCACCTCACATGGGGGGAACGTCATCCACAACCAAACTCACAATCATGCACGCAACCACCCCAAAGCTATCGCATGCTTCAACCACACTCCATAAACACGCACATGCCACTAGCGCCACCATGCCCCCTGCACCCAGCTGGACAATGCCAAGTCACAGGCCACAGAAAACACCAACACAAGACATGGTAACCCGGATGGCGAGAGTGTGGGCCTCAAAAATCACATAGTGCAACTCAGAAGCAGACAACAATGCCCTCTGCCCATATGGCCTAGGTCACAGCCAGACAAACAGTGTGTCCCCACACAGGAAAGACTTGCCTGCAAATGGCGGACGCCTTGCATGAAGACATGGGGGTGAAGGCACTTTTTGCACATGACAGCAGCCAATGAACAGCCAACACTGTGAAAGAGTGGAAACACACACCACCACAGCAGCAGCACAGACACAGACACTACACCCAATGGGTGCCTGGAGATCAGAAACAAACTCACATGAACAAGCCAAGGGCCATTCAAAGATCTGCAAAAAGTATGTGACTAGGAAGCTGGGCTGAGGTGACAGAGGGTGACACACAGAGGGAGGGAGAGAGAGGGAGGGAGACACAGGGAGACGGACAGAGGGAGGAAGCTGACACAGGGAGGGAGGGAGAGGGGGACAGAGAGGGATTGAGAAAGGGATAGACAGGGAGACCAATTCAGCCTTGGGTGGGGTGGGAATGTCTGCTCATCAGCAGGTGGACTGCGTGCATGTAGACAAGGGTAGCCAGTGCCTGAATCTCCCCTCTTCTCCATGGCAAAACACTGGGCCATGTCTCAACCTGTGCACGAGCCCAACGCCAGCTACCTGCATTATATAAGTGTGTGGAACAACTCCATGTGCCCACGTACAGTGCAACACGGAACGCGCCAATGCATGGCTCGCCACACCTGCTCACTCCACTGCTGACTGCAGTCACAATTGACGCAGCAAGTAAGACTGTGTCACACATAGGTAAAGTCTCAAAAGCTGTGGCCAAGGTACATACCCATGCACAAGTGCACTGTGAGTGGAATGCAAGACATATCCAAATACCCTGAGGAAATGTGCCAACTTTGAAACAAATGAAACATGGATGTTGCATGGAACAAAAATAACATTGTCTCTCTCACACACAGGTCAATGTCGTGGATCACCCCCCAACACTGGGGGGGAAGACTCACAGGACCTGGCTCTGCGGGAGGACGATCCCACCGGCAGCGACGACTCTCACCACTCTGTGGACGACCCCGACCAACCTGGCCCCTCTGGTGTCCAACCACCTGCAGCACCTGCGTCAGGTACAACTGGGCCAACCACCACCCCCACTCCTGCCACATCCCAGGAGACACCCAGGATCCCTGCCCCACCACCACAACGCAGCCAGGCTGACCAGGAGGAACACGGTGTACCGGGCACCGAGGAGGAGGCAGGCGACAACGCAAATGCCACCCCTCAGGGGTCCCGGAGACCCGATGTGCCCACAAGGGCAGGCCAGGTGCAAGTGGGCAGGGGTGGTGGGAGTGGAGGACGGCGGAGGCGCGAGCCTGACCAGTTGGCTGCGGAACCGGTATATTCCCATGTAAGAAACATCCTGGACACATAAAGGCAGGACACCACGGGCATGAGCCAGGTTGTGTCCACCCTCAACGAGATGAAGGGGACCCTCGAGGAGATCAAGACCCAGCAGGCCCAGCAACATGCGGAGCAACATGCCTGTCAACTGCGAAACCAAGGACGGATGGAGGACAGACAGGCTGAGCTTGTGACGGTGCTCACGGGAATCAACCGTTCACTCCGTCGGATAGCCGACAACATGGGCAACCCTCCCTGTGCCACCAGGCGAAGAACATCACCACCCACAGGGAGGGATCAGGAGGAGGATACATCTGATGGAGCATCCCAAACATCGTCACGGCCTGCTTCTGAGGGTTCCCGCAGGAGGGCGGGTCGTCCACGGAAAAGACCGTGAGGGTCGGCGCAACAGCACCATCTCCCAGGACACCTGGCCTGGCACCTGGCCCACTGGCCCAACAGCAGCACATCAGCAAATGACATTCTCTGCCACATGGACTTGCTGGTCACTGTCTGACCAATGTTGACAAAGACTGTGGCATGGACTCTGATGATTTCCAATGGCAAGGACACCAACTTCCCCAGTGAACTTTGGATTCCACACACCCGGAAAGCCCCTCTTGTCATACCCCCCCCAACACGTACCCCAACACAAATAAAAACTTACACGATCAAGAGATGATGCCTACATTTTGCATTATTACCTTACATGTGTCTTGTAAAGTCTAACCATGCCTGAGTTCTCATATGACTTCAGCCATCCACACACTGGGGCCTGAGTCTGGCACAGGACACACATGGGTCACAATGTATTAGGCAAGACAGACATGGAGCACCATACACACCCGTGATGGGCCCAACCAGCTGAGGGGGTGGCCGCACAACCGTGCCGACAGACATATTGAGTACAGCAACAGTCATGCGCAGAGGTCAGGGATCATGTGGAGTGTCCTGGGGGGCACCCAGGTATGTGCAGACAGGTGGCAGAACCATGTCCTGCAAGCTTGAGTCAGGTGGATGCAGAGAATGATGGCCTGGCCAACGTTGGATGCATGGGGATGGCACATGTCACAATACCCACACAGTCATGGACATCATGCACAATACAGAGTCTAATCCCAGACAAACAGCTTGCATCTTGCTACTCTACACATAGACACATAGCCACTATCACTGAAAACCATGCCAGACATGCCGTATGCACTGTGGCAACACACCAGCATTGACTGAGAAGAGGCACCTTGGAGGCATAGGGACACCTTTATTAGTCATGTATTCGGGAATGCAGAGGCAACTCGGAGTACACATACACAGGTCATGTGGAGTAACATGTGGGTCCAACACTGGCACCCCCCTTCTGCACCACAAATGCTTGATATCCATGGAACTGGCACACAAGTGTCGGGTGACAGCTAAACACCCCCTGCTGCTCACGGAGAGTCTGCCATACACCATTGATCCTCTGATGTGGAAGTCCCACACCATGTCAAGCCAATGCAAACCGTATGTGTCCGAGGGCAGTGTTACACACATTGAGACCATCATCACAATCCACTATCCCATTACAGATGACTGTCAACAAGTCTGACCATCTATTCAGGTGTATCCAGCTACATGTCATGTGTCCCATGGTGATGCGACATGTCTGCAGAGGAACCAAACATCGACAGGGGCAGTGTGCACACATCGTAAACAACTGCCACACCCAATACACCCCTGATGCATCCCTTACCCTAAGGAGACTTCCAAACTTGTCCGTGCGTGTAACGCTGAGTCAGCACACGATGAAGTGTCCATGAGGAATAGCAGTGCCACAACAATGCAACCAGCAGACGGCATGCACAAGTACCTGGGGATGAGAGACACACAAGAAGTCAGCCACAAAAAGCACATCCACTTGCATGTGCATGTACTCGACACATGTAAGGATGACAACATGCTAGGTCACAATTATGACTGTGGAAATACACTCATCACTGGCACCATCACTCGAGTGACACATCCACACACACCTCTGACTCACGTGGCATACATGCAGATGGACACAAACATCGCAACACATGCCACACAGGGACCAATGCGTGCACACTCAGACACTGGTACTCACCACTAAGCAAAGAAGTCGCGTATGAGCCGACTCCGGATGTCCTCTTGCGGAACCACATCCTCCACATCACTAGCCCCATTGCCAAGCCCTTCGTCCTCCACGGGTGGATGGTCCTGATCCTCTTGATCCAGGATGAGTGGCACAGCTTTCTCAACTGCCATGTTGTGCAGCATGCAGCAGACCATGAAGATTTTGCAGACCTTCGCCGGGGCATATGGGAGGGCGCCGCCGGTCTTGTGTAGGCACCTGAATCGGCTCTTCAGGAGGCCAAATGTCCTCTCTATCACTCGCCTTGTCCGGCCATGGGCGATGTTGTAGCGGAGCTGGGCCGGCATGCTGGGGTTGCGGAGAGGTGTGATCAGCCATGGCATGTTGGGATAGCCAGCGTCCCCTACATGGAAACCACATGGACATAAGTAGGACAGGAGAAGCGGTCGGGCTGGAAGTCTACGCAAAATACAGGACAGACAGAGTGTACCCACCAACAACACATGCTCGTTCGTTGTGCAGCTGCGTCATCATTTCAGGCACCCTGCTACGCCTCATGATGTAGGCATCGTGTGCTGATCCTGGAAAACGAGCACAGACATGTGAAATCACCATGTTGGACAGACACACCACAAGGGCATTGATGGAGTGGTAGTGCTTGCGATTCCTGTACGCCACCTCCTGTGCCTGTGGTGGTACCAAAGCCACATGTGTCCCATCTATGGACCCAATGACATGGGGCATCCCTCCCAGGGCATAGAATCCACGCTTGACACCAGTCAACTGTTCAGGAGTTGGGAAATGGATGAACTCATCCAGGTGAAGCAACATGGCCTCTAAAAAATCATGCAGCACATGGCTGAACATGCTCTGGGACATGCCACCAACATGAGCTATGGTATATTGAAAGGTACCCGTGGCAAGAAAATGTAGGGCTGCCATTACCTTCAGCTTGGGTGTCAGTGCCGTAGGATACCTGTGCAGCGGTTGCAGGTGTGGTGCCAGCCTTGCCGTCAACTCCTCAATCAACGGTTGGGGGAAGCGGTAGCAGCGTATACAGTCATTCTCCTGCATGTCAGCCAAGTCCGGAATTGGTCGGGGAAGAGGCGGCGCTCTGCAGTAATTTGGAAGTGACAAGGAAGAGTGAGTGCACTACAACAACAATTTATATGTACTGAGCACATGTTAATCTGTCAATACACATATGCTACATACGGAGTCAGGTATGTGCTACATGCCCTGGACACGTATGGCTGCCAGGTGACACTCCTACCAAGACCCAGCTACACACAGAGATTGTGAACCTCCACATCCCATGGCATGGGACTAGCTGTGTCCCAGTGTAAGTGAACAGCCAGACGCAATACAGGAGTGACATACATCAACATATCAGCAGAAGTAGGATGTTGATTGCAGAGACAGGTAGCGGAACACTAGAGCCACAGGTCACATGACATTACACTAGGACAGCCCACACACCTTGCCATGAAGGTGTACATGTCATGACTGACCACACATACATTGAGAGGATGCAGACAGGTCCTTGTTACGCTACTCCGTGTCCCATGCATACATACACACCTTACATCCGATACCACATGTGGCCTGGTGTGCGTAACAGTGTGCCATGGCCATCTACACACAGCCACATGTTGGTTGCAGCAACAGCAGATGCTTTTGAGGGAACACCAACATCAAGCTAATGTGAACACACCACACATACATGACATAGTCACATCGTGCAACGTGGGTAGTCACATGTCAGGTGTGGCAACCCCTGTAGCGGGCATCAGGGGACACTTGCGTGTGTTGTTGACTGTGCCATGCCAGTGACGCTCATCTCAAGTGTGCTGTACAACATGCACACATGTCAAAGGAGTGAAGGGCATGTCTGGCACATAGTGCACCGTCACACATAACATCTGTACACATCTCATCATACATCTATTGCCTTCACAACTCAGGAGTAATGTGCTACATCACAGCCTTTCACACCTGTGCCCCACACATGTAGTACTGCACAGACAATGCCTTGATGTTCATCCATGGACAAGTATGTCAGCTCTATTCCTTTCTGTGTGCTGCCTGTCACCACTGTTATGTGTGTAAGGCACCGTGCATTCGCTCTGAGGGTGTGTGTACGTTCCCTATCACTATGGGAGTGCTGCCGTAGGCCTACCCATAGTGATAGTGAGTGTACAGGCGTGTGTACGGTCCGTATCACTATGGGCACGCATACGCGTGCACACCCATAGTGATAGTGAGCGTACAGGCATGTGTACGGTCCGTAGCACTATGGGTACGCAATACGTGAGCAAACCCATAGTGATAGTGAGCGTACAGGCGTGTGTACGGTCCGTATCACTATGGGTATGCATACGCGAGCAAACCCATAGTGATAGTGAGCATACAGGCGTGTGTACGGTCCGTATCACTATGGGTACGCATACGCGAGCACACCCATAGTGATAGTGAGCGTACACGCGTGTGTACGGTCCGTATCACTATGGGTACACATACGCGAGCAAACCCATAGTGATAGTGAGCGTACAGGCGTGTGTACGGTCCGTATCACTATGGGTACGCATACGCGAGCACACCTATAGTGATAGTGAGCGTACACGCGTGTGTACGGTCCGTATCACTATGGGTACGCATACGCGTGCACACCCATAGTGATAGTGAGCGTACAGGCGTGTGTACGGTCCGTATCACTATGGGTACGCATACGCGAGCACACCCATAGTGATAGTGAGCGTACACTCGTGTGTGCGGTCCGTATCACTATGGGTACGCATACGCGAGCAAACCCATAGTGATACAGACCGTACACATGCCTGTACGCTCACTATCACTATGGGTGTGCTCGCGTATGCGTACCCATAGTGATACGGACCATACACACGCCTGTACGGGCCGTTGCTATGCATTTGGGATGCCCTAGGGCCCCGGAATGCACCGTACCTGTGTGTGAACCTGTGTGTGAATCTCCAAATTACATAGGGGACACATGAGGGGCAATAATAAAGCCCTACATGCATGCTGGTTGTCATGGAGACCAAGTTTAAATTTTGAATTTTTTTCATCAGGTGCCCAGCAAAAGTCGGTTTGAATGAACCATACAAAGTGGTTGTGGAGTTTACATCATGCTGAAGAAAAAAAAAGAGCAAAGCCACGGACTGTGTTAGGTTTAAAGGGATTGGAGGAAACATAGGATGCATATATGAGTGACCAATCACTCTGTACTCCTGTGCATGAAACAGGCCAGCAAGGCAGATATAAGGCAGCCAGGTCCCATGAGAGAGCACTTGCCTGCACATCTTTTGATTCTACAACACTGCTGCTGCTCGTGATTCCCTGGCACCATGTCAAGGTCTGTGGAGAGGGCCCAGCCTTTCACCCTGGAGGAGAATCTGGCATTGCTGGATGTGATCCTCCCACAGTACCCCATTCTGTATGGGCGACCAGGGTTTCAGGTGAGTGCAGAGTCCACTAGCACAGACTGTGTCCCTTTTTTGTGACTGGGACTTCTGGCATTGTGTCCAGGTGTGACACACATGCATTGTACTGTAGAGTGGGTCCCAGAGGGGGAATGCCTGATGTCTCCCAGCCAGAGCATGCTGTGGTGCATGTCTGCCGTCCTCCCTTGCATTGTGTTTACTGTGACAATCACTGCATGGTGCATGCCACATTCTGCCTGTCTAATCCTCCTGGGAATGTTGCTTCTACAGTCCTCATGTGATTATGTGGTCAGCCCAGTGTGACAGGTGACTGTACCCACAGATGTTTGTTAGTTCAGTGTACCTGTGCTGAGAGTGTCCACATGATGTGTTCGTACCCTGGACATCAGTGTGTGTGTAAGTCCCCTGTCATGTGGGTGGGTGCATATGTGGAGTGTAGCACCCAGGCTGCATGAGGGATGGATATACCCTGCCCATCTGATGCGAGCAGGGAGCAGTGCTGTGTGTCTGACGTGCAGAGCCAGCCCCACACCTGTGAGCCCCCCAGTCTAGTGGCACATGTGCAGAGTGAGGTTTGTAGCTGCATTTGGCAATGGCAGGTGAATGTCCTGTGCCTGTGTGTGTCTGTGTACTCTGCTGAGGTAGCGTCAGTGGCCTGTGGCATGTGACTGCTTTGAGGTGCTGCACATAATCCTGGTGTACCTTCTGATGCACAGTGTGAGTCTGGATCATTTATTGTGTCGTACCCCTCATGCCACCTGTGTACTTTCAATGGCACGTGGTGCATTTGCCATTACACAGAGAAAAATGTCCCTATGACAAAGGTGCAATGCTTTGGCTGCATACTATGCCTTGTTGAAACCAGCAAAATTGTACTAATGTGTGTCTCTGTGACATGTGGCAGGTGTATTGATGTAGTCTCACTTTTTCAACCCCACAGGTAGGCGCCGCTGCCAAGGAGCAGATCTGGAGGGACGCCGTCAGTGCCGTGAGGAGGACGGAGGGTCGCAAGCGGCGCCTGGCCCAGGTGAGAAAACGCTGGCAGGATATCCGGTGCTGGACGCGGAGGATCGCACAGGTCCTGCTGGGGGACTCACCTGTGGGCCCTAAGAACCATGGGCGTCGCCATCTGACCCACATCCACAAGCGTGTGCTGGTGGTGGTCTTTCCAGACATGGACAGGCGCTTACGGGAGAAGCAGCAGCAGGAAGGGGGTAGTTGCATGGATACACTGCCAGTGTTTAAATGTGTGGTGCAGGTCCTGTCATCCACAGTATAGCGGTGCTGTCCTTCCTCCCTTCCCCTCCTTGCCATGTGTTCCCTGGTCTGTGTGTAGTCACTCTTTCACAAGGTCATCTGGGCTGGCAGTTTATCCACGTGACCAATGCTTGCAGCATCATGTGTGGGGGTGGTGTGTAACAGGTTTTGGGACCTTGCCTGTGCCCTGTCCAGTTCAGTACTTGTGGGGTCCATGTCAATTGGCACTGATGCTGAGTCCAGACATAGGAGTATGTCTCTGAAGTGTAATGCCTTACAGCAAGCATGTCCTATGTTGTGGCCTGTGACATGATGTGCATGAGTGTGCGATACGCAGAGTGCAGGGATGGTGGCCTGTGTTGCAGTCATTACCATTCAGGACCATGGAATATATTTTGCCACTACTGTCCCCTGGGGCATATTTTGCTAGGTATCATGTGTGTCATCACAATATGTGGACACTCTCAGTGTCTACAGCATAGGATGTGCTCTGTGCCATTGTCCCCTGGCACCATGTATATTTACGTAACGTGTTCTACAAGTGTCCACTGTACAGCCTGACCTAATTTTCCTTGTTCATACTCACGGTGGCCAGTGCCTGTGTGTCTTGTTACAATTACTGATGATGGCCATTTGTAAATGAGATCGTTGTACAGGCGCACATGGGGTATTTTGGGTCCAATATGGGTTTCTGGCAGCCCATGTGTATTTCTCCCAGACTAAGAGATGCAAGTGCTTCCTGTGTCTCATCAAATTGTCTCATGTAGGGGGTGGTTGGTGCGGGCAAGGCCTACATGTCGACACCTGAAATCTCATTGCTCGGTCTGGCCAGTGTGTGATGTTTGTCTGGACATACACTCAAGGTGCAGTGTCCCATTCAGGTTGGGCATGTCTTTAAGTATTACCTTTGCAGCATGTGCCTCAAGTTCATGGAGATGGTCCCTGCTCATCCCTAGTTACGGCAACGCTGTGTGGTGCAGATGCAGTGCTGGATTGGCCCCAGAGCCTCGCTCCTCTGTCCAAATCCATATCATGTCATTTGCAAATGTGTCATGCTCTCCATAGTTTCTCAGTGGCATGGTGGGTGAACCAACTGTGTGTTGCAGGGCCTATATATGTACCTTGTATTGTAGATATTACTCATCTTTCATTTCAGGCTATGCACTGTAACCTATGTAGATTTGACTTATGTGACATATGTATACAGGTGTCTGATTAATTCCTGTTTATTCACCTTGCCCACAGCATCGTCGGGGGACTCGGATGGAGACACCGGCACGGACCGTGCGGAGGGACCGGGCACCAGTGCCAGCAGTGACACCTTAGCTGGCTCATCGAGTGGAACTGAGGCCGAGGGGAGTGAGCCGGAGGACCTGTCCACTGCCACCACAGATTATGAAGCTGACGGGTCCGGGGCTGAGCACTCCGAGGGGGCGGAGGCTGCTCCAACAGCTGACAGCAGCACAACATCTCTCCCCGCCCCCTCCATTGCCATCCCCGGCCTCCCACTTGCTCGTGTCCCTTCCTGGCGTGCTAGGTCACCACGTGTCTCCTTCCTGCCAGGCACCGCACCCCCTGCCCCTGTATCCACTGCTGCCGCCAATGCCGACTCTGTGGACATCCTGCGGTAGTTGCAGGTTGGTCAGGCTGCGATGCTTAATGTCCTCCATGGCCACAGCCAAGTGCTCACCAACATGGAGGCATACTTGGAGGGCATTTCAGCATCGCAGGCTGACCAATGCAACTTACTGAGGTCTATTGACTCGACACGGTCTGCAGCAGTGGGTCTCCTGCAGCACTTCATCCAACTCCCTACCCATGCCCCAACCACACTTCCCACTCCCATGTCTGGCCCACGTACACCCAGACGTCAGCATGCACACACCCCACCAGACACAGGCACCACACCAGCAGGGAAGGACAAGCACACACCTCCTGGCACGCACACACAGGGTGAAGTAGGCACACCCACTGGGTCAGGGGGCAAACGTAAGACACGCAGCCAGAGTGGGAGTCCGCATTCTGCAAAATCCACTCCCTCCAAATCCACTCCCCTCAGCTCTCCTGGCCACAAATCCAGCAAGGACTCCTTCATGGCCGCTCTGTCCCTGAGCCCCACAGTGACACCACCCCGCAAGCGGTCAAAGGAGTCCCCGGTCAGGGTGGTTGAGTCCCCCTCCTGTCCACACCCTCCCCGGGTAGCGCTGCGACCCATCCCTGTGACCCCCCCTCCTTGGGGCCTGTGGTTCCTTCGGGTGCAGGGGAGACACTGAGCGACCTGGCAGTAGTGTGCAGCGCCGTGCTCGAATCCACCTTTGGCTCTGCCCCACCCCCTGTGTTGGAGTCATCCGTCCCTGCACCCACAACACCTCCCCTTGCCCCTCCTGTCCCTGCGGTGCCTTGTCCTTCCCCCAACATGATGCCCCGCCCCCCTGTGGAAGACAAAGGAGTCTGACTGTGCAGGCAAGCTAGGGGACACACGTACCACTGTGTCCCCCATCCGGATTGGAGTCATGGACTGCCCTATGGGCCTTGTATATATTGACATTTATGATGATTATTACTTACATCCTGCGGAATAAAGCAATTTGTTTTTTCCTTTGAACACTACTGTTTATCTGGTATTGCTGTTGGTGGACCTGCTCCATGATTTTGGGTGGTGATAATGTTTTGGGTGTGTGGGAAATGTAGTCTTGTGCTGGTCATAGGATGGACCCTGGTATCTGTGTGCCATCACAAGCTGTTGGCTAAATTACTTTGTTCATGTAAACGGTTACTGCATGGTGACATCGTCCCAAGGTGTGTTCCTTCCTCTGTGTAACCTGACATCTTCCTTCCAGGGTGTTTCCACTATGTGGTGCTGAGCTGTGTCTACATCAGCTGGGGGTGTGACAGACTCCTTCAACTTTGCACATGCATGCTGAGCGATGTCTCAACCTGCATCATTCGTGGCATCCTTGGTGGTCACTGTACTTGT
Source organism: Triturus cristatus (assembly GCF_964204655.1). NCBI lineage: Eukaryota > Metazoa > Chordata > Amphibia > Caudata > Salamandridae > Triturus > Triturus cristatus. The sequence continues at coordinate 1,073,817,343 of NC_140585.1, read as the reverse complement.
GTATGTAGACTCTTGACAAGACTTCATGTGGACATGTTCTCTTTTAGGCGCTATGCATGTGTGTACTCCCAGCCTCGCACACATGTGGTACATGTACTGCAGGGTCTTTGTGCACCTGACTGACATTTGTGGGCATTGCATCTGTGGCTACTCCACCATTTGCATTCCATGGGCACTGCTGGGAGGACTCTGCACCCACCCCTCCTGTGTCTGGGCACTGCTGGGAGGATTCTGCACCCACCCCTCCTGTGTCTGGGCACTGCTGGGAGTGATAAGCACCCACCCCTCCTGCGTCTGGGCACTGCTGGGAGGACTCTGCACCCACCCCTCCTGTGTCTGGGCACTGCTGGGAGGACTCTACACCCACCCCTCCTGCGTCTGGGCACTGCTGGGAGGACTCTGCACCCAAACCTCCTGTGTCTGGGCACTGTTGGGAGTGATAGGCACCCACCCCTCCTGGGTCTGGGCACTGCTGGGAGGACTCTGCACCCACCCCTCCTGTGTCTGGGCACTGCTGGGAGGACTCTACACCCACCCCTCCTGCATCTGGGCACTGCTGGGAGGACTCTGCACCCACCCCTCCTGTGTCTTGGCACTGCTGGGAGGACTTTGCACCCACCCCTCCTGCATCTGGGCACTGCTGGGAGGACTCTACACCCACCCCTCCTGCGTCTGGGCACTGATGGGAGGACTCTGCACCCACCCCTCCTGTGTCTGGGCACTGCTGGGAGTGATAGGCACCCACCCCTCCTGTGTCTGGGCACTGCTGGGAGTGATAGGCACCCACCCCTCCTGTGTCTGGGCACTGCTGGGAGGACTCTACACCCACCCCTCCTGTGTCTGGGCACTGCTGGGAGGACTCTGCACCCACCCCTCCTGTGTCTGGGCACTGCTGGGAGGACTCTGCACCCACCCCTCCTGCGTCTGGGCACTGCTGGGAGGACTCTACACCCACCCCTCCTGTGTCTGGGCACTGCTGGGAGGACTCTGCACCCACCCCTCCTGTGTCTGGGCACTGCTGGGAGGACTCTACACCCACCCCTCCTGTGTCTGGGCACTGCTGGGAGGACTCTACACCCACCCCTCCTGTGTCTGGGCACTGCTGGGAGGACTCTGCACCCACCCCTCCTGTGCCTGGGCACTGCTGGGAGTGATAGGCACCCACCCCTCCTGCATCTGGGCACTGCTGGGAGTGATAGGCACCCACCCCTCCTGTGTCTGGGCACTGCTGGGAGGACTCTACACCCACCCCTCCTGTGTCTGGGCACTGCTGGGAGGACTCTGCACCCACCCCTCCTGTGTCTGGGCACTGCTGGGAGTGATAGGCCCCCACCCCTCCTGTGTCTGGGCACTGCTGGGAGGACTCTACACCCACCCCTCCTGCGTCTGGGCATGTACGCTCCATACATACACTGTTGGGGTGGGGGTACGCTCCATACATACGCGGGTGGGGGTACGGTCTGTACATACATGGGTGGGGGTATGCTCCATATGTACACTGTTGGGGTGGGGGTATGGTCCGTACATACACGGGTGGGGGTACGCTCCATATGTACACTGTTGGGGTGGGGGTACGCTCCATCCATACGTGGGTGGGGGTAAGGTCCATACATACACTGTTGGGGTGGGGGTACACTCCATACATACGCGGGTGTGGGTACGGTCCATTCATACACGGGTGGGGGTACGGTCCGTACATACACTGTTGGGGTGGGGGTACGGTCCGTACATACACTGTTGGGGTGGGGGTACGCTCCATACATACACGGGTGGGGGTACGCTCCATCCATACGCGGGTGGGGGTATGGTCCATGCATACACTGTTGGGGTGGGGGTACGCTCCATCCATACGCAGGTGGGGTACGGTCCGTACATACACTGTTGGGGTGGGGGTACGCTCCATACATACACGGGTGGGGGTACGCTCCATCCATACGCGGGTGGGGGTATGGTCCATACATACACTGTTGGGGTGGGGGTACGCTCCATCCATACGCAGGTGGGGGTACGGGCCGTACATTCACTGTTGGGGTGGGGGTACGCTCCATACATACGCGGGTGAGGGTACGGGCCGTACATACACTGTTGGGGTGGGGGTACGCTCCATACATACGCGGGTGGGGGTACGGTCCATACGTACCCGTGCCCACGCTGTGGAGTGCTTGTGCGGCCTGTACCCAGGCCTTTGGCACATGGGTACGGGCCGTACCGCCATTGTTGGGGTGATGTGGGTGTGGGCGTGGTACGACTCGTACCCATGCTCTTAAGGCGTGGGTACGATACGTACCTGTATTGTTGTGTTGCCGGTTCGCGTCGTCGCCCACTTCCGTTGTGGCAGACGCTGGTGTTGCTGGACACGCCCCCACCCCCTCGAAGTGACCAGGGCCTGGAGGTCAGGTATGTCCAGGGCATGTGTGCTGTGTGACTTGGGTGGGGGTTTTGTGTCCTGCCCCTGCCCCCCCCCTTTGCCCCTGGGTGCTGTTCTGACCTTCTGCGGCATCTGCGTCGGTACCTGTAGAGGAGGTCGACTGCTATGAGGGCCGGGATGACACGTAGGTTCGGGTCCATGTCTGTCCGTCGCGTACAGGTGCTCCTTGTGCGCGTCTTCCTGATTTCCCGGCAGTTTTTGGCTGCCGGAAAATATTCTCCACGCGGGATGACGTCGGTGCGAATCGTACTTCCTGGTTCGTGGAACGCAGGCTGCATGCGTCCCGACGTCACGTCGGCGCTTTTCCAGATGTCATTTGTATGTTTATTTTCCTCGGTTGGTGTTTTGTACGATTCGTACGGAAATAGTGTTTCCGTGCGAATCGTACTTGCATGTTTGTAAAGTTTTGCAAACGGGTACGAGTCGGACGGAGAATATGCTCCGACCGACGGTTCGTACCCGGTTTCTCCAGGATCCTAATCGGCACCCAAATGTTTCTTGTATTTGTTGTCGGCGAAGTCACTATAAAAATCAGACTAGGGGTGTCAATCTGTATTTAAAAAGTGAAATAGAAGATAATGATAAGTGGATGGAATTTGCAACTTATTTGTTGGTAGAGGATTGTTTTGATTTGGGATCTGAGCAGCGTATTTGCAAATATTGTTATAACAAATTCGATGAGAATAAAATGCCTGCTAGAGCTGTTCATAATAATCTAGAGTTGGTTGCTATTCCTCCAGAGCAGATAGATTTAAATACGTAGGAGTCTATTCTCATACAATGTGTTCACCCGTTTCAGGCTATTGTTCGTATGGAGCCCAAAACAGGTAAATTACCTCCATCAGAGTTGCAAAGAGGATTGAAAGGAAGAGTTGTGTATTTACCGTTAGTGTTAAGGAAAAATATTGAAACTATTGGTGTAGACCATGCAGAAAATGATCCACTAGTCATTCTAGTTAATGGTGTTCCTACTAAGAATAAGAAAATTTGGCAAGAGTTAGTGGATGTTAGAAAAGTGCAAAAGGCGTCATTGTATCTGTTAAAAAATAATGAGTACTATAGAAATGTGTTTGTTGGAGAAGAAGAAATAGATTTAGCAGAAGAAACAATAAGTGGACAAATAGAAAAAGTGGACATGTACAGATGTGAAGAGATGGTGAGCAGTCTATATATCGACTTTTTAATATCGAGGGACATAAATATCGAGTCAAAAATATCTAAAGTACAAAATATCGAAATAGATAATATCGATGTGAAAAATATCATTTTTTTTTTTAATTATATGTCGATGTAAGTAATATCGTTAGTAATAATATCGACATGTTAAAATATCGTTATTGTATGTTTAGTAAATATTTTGAAGTTGTTTGTATAAATAGTTAAAATGTATATAATATGAGAAATATTTATATTGTTTTAGGGGCGGGATGTTGGGTTGTAGGGGATAAGGGTGGGGAGTGTTTTAAAAAAGTTAATTTTTTGTTTAATATATTGTAAAATTTAATTAGTAAATTTTATTTCAAATTTGAAATGTATATTTAATTTTAGGAGCGGGATGTTGGGTTACAGGGGATAAGGGTGGGAAGTGTTTTAAAAATGTTTATATATTTTTGAATTTTTACAAAAATGTATTTAGAAATTTTAAAATAAATGTAGAATTGTAAAATTATTTTTAGGAGCGGGATGTTGGGTTATAGGGGATAAGGGTGGGAAGTGTTTTAAAAATGTTTATATATTTTAGAATTTAAAAAAAAAATATTTAGAAGTTTTAAATTAAATTTAGAATTTTAAAATTAATTTTAGGAGCAGGATGTTGGGTTATAGGGGATAAGGGTGGGAAGTGTTTTAAAAATGTTTATATATTTTTGAATTTAAAAAAAAATTATTTAGAAATTTTAAATTAAATTTAGAATTTTACAAATAATTTTAGGAGCGGGATGTTGGGTTATAGGGGATAAGGGTGGGAAGTGATTTAAAAATGTTTATATATTTTTGAATTTAAAAAAAAAATTATTTAGAAAATTTAAATATAATTTAGAATTTTACAAATATTTGTAGGAGCGGGATGTTGGGTTATAGGGGATAAGGGTGGGAAGTGTTTTAAAAATGTTTATATATTTTAGAATGTTAAAAAAAATTAATGTAGAAATTTTAAAATTAATTTAGAAATTTAAAATTAATTTTAGGAGCGGGATGTTGGGTTACAGGGGATAAGGGTGGGAAGTGTTGTAAAAAATTTTTTTTAATTTGGAATATTTAATAAATTTAATTTGAAATTTGGAATAAAAATATATTTTTTATATTATCTTTTAGGAGTTGGATGTTGGGTTATAGGGGATGAGGGTGGGGAGTGTTTTAAAAATGTTGATTTATGTAGGAATAATTTGTATACAAAATTTAGAAAATTAGAATAAAATTTCGAATGTTATATTTAATTTTAGGAGTGGGATGTTGTGTTATGGGGATAAGGGTGTGGAGTTTGATAAAAATGTGTAAAATGTTGGTAATATTTAGATTTTGATTGTACAATTAAAAAAATTTTTGGGGATTGGGATGTTGGCTTATAGGGGATAAGGGTGGGGAGTGTTTTAAAAATTTATTTTAAATTAGTAATATTGAGTAATTTATATTAAAAAAAATATATTATAATATAATATTTTGGGATAAATTTTAGATTGGGGAGTTGTATTTGTAGAGGATAAGTGTGGGTATTGTTTTATGTAAAATTTTTAATAATGATTAAAACATATTTTTTTTTTATATATTTATATTTATATATTTGTATTGCAATTACTGTAATTAAATACATATTGGAGTGGGAATATAACATTAATTAAGATCAGTATACATGATCTAGTGTAATTAAATATATTTATGAGTGGGAATACTAAATTAATGAAGTTTAGTGTTTTGCACCTACCATCATTAAATATAGATTTGAGTGAGAATAGTAAATTAATTAAGTTCAGTGTCCAGCACTTATCTTAATTAAATATAGACTGGAGTGGGAATAGTAAATTAATTAAGTTCATTGTCCAGCACCTACTGTAATTTAATATAGGTTGGAGTGAGAATAGTAAATTAATTAAGTTCAGTGTCCAGCACTTCTCTTAATTAAATATAGACTGGAGAGGGAATAGTAAATTACTTCAGTTCAGTGTCCAGCACATACTATCATTAAATATAGGTTGGAGTGAGAATAGTACATTTATTAAGTTCAGTGTCCAGCACTTATCTTAATTTAATATAGACTGGAGTGGGAATAGTAAATTAATTTAGTTCAGTGTACAGCACCTACCCTAATTTAATATAGGTTGGAGTGAGAATAGTAAATTAATTAAGTTCAGTGTCCAGCAGTTATCTTAATTAAATATAGACTGGAGTGGGAATAGTAAATTAATTAAGTTCAGTGTCCAGCACCTACCCTAATTAAATATAGATTGGAGTGAGAATAGTAAATTAATTAAGTTCAGTGTCCAGCACTTATCTTAATTAAATATAGACTGGAGTGGGAATAGTAAATTAATTAAGTTCAGTGTCCAGCACATACTCTAATTAAATATAGGTTGGAGTGAGAATAGTAAATTAATTAAGTTCAGTGTCCAGCACTTATCTTAATTAAATATAGAATGGAGTGGGAATAGTAAATTAATTAAGTTCAGTGTCCAGCACCTACTCTAATTTAATTTAGGTTGGAGTGAGAATAGTAAATTAATTAAGTTCAGTGTCCAGCACTTATCTTAATTAAATATAGAGTGGAGTGGGAATAGTAAATTAATTCAGTTCAGTCTCCAGCACATACTCTAATTAAATATAGGTTGGAGTGAGAATAGTACATTTATTAAGTTCAGTGTCCAGCACTTATCTTAATTTAATATAGACTGGAGTGGGAATAGTAAATTAATTAAGTTCAGTGTCCAGCAGCTACTCTAATTTAATATAGGTTGGAGTGAGAATAGTAAATTAATTAAGTTCAGTGTCCAGCACTTATCTTAATTAAATATAGACTGGAGTGGGAATAGTAAATTAATTCAGTTCAGTGTCCAGCACATACTCTAATTAAATATAGGTTGGAGTGAGAATAGTAAATTAATTAAGTTCAGTGTCCAGCACTTATCTTAATTAAATATAGACTGGAGTGGGAATAGTAAATAGATTTAGTTCAGTGTCCAGCACCTACCCTAATTTAATATAGTTTGGAGTGAGAATAGTAAATTAATAAGTTCAGTGTCCAGCACTTCTCTTAATTAAATATAGACTGGAGTGGGAATAGTAAATTTATTAAGTTAAGTGTCCAGCACCTACTCTAATTTAATATAGGTTGGAGTGAGAATAGTAAATTAATTATGTTCAGTGTCCAGCACTTATCTTAATTAAATATAGACTGGAGTGGGAATAGTAAATTAATTAAGTTCAGTGTCCAGCACCTACCCTAATTAAATATAGATTGGAGTGAGAATAGTAAATTAATTAAGTTCAGTGTCCAGCACTTATCTTAATTAAATATAGACTGGAGTGGGAATAGTAAATTAATTAAGTTCAGTGTCCAGCACATACTCTAATTAAATATAGGTTGGAGTGAGAATAGTAAATTAATTAAGTTCAGTGTCCAGCACTTATCTTAATTAAATATAGAGTGGAGTGGGAATAGTAAATTTATTCAGTTCAGTCTCCAGCACCTACTCTAATTTAATATAGGTTGGAGTGAGAATAGTAAATTAATTAAGTTCTGTGTCCAGCACTTATCTTAATTAAATATAGACTGGAGTGGGAATAGTAAATTAATTAAGTTCAGTGTCCAGCACCTACTCTAATTTAATATAGGTTGGAGTGAGAATAGTAAATTAATTAAGTTCAGTGTCCAGCACTTATCTTAATTAAATATAGACTGGAGTGGGAATAGTAAATTAATTCAGTTCAGTGTCTAGCACCTACCCAAATTAAATATATTTTGGAGTGAGAATAGTAAATTAATTAAGTTCAGTCTGTAGTGGGGGTAGTATGTTAATTAAGTTTGGTAAATAGCAATTATTATAATTAAATATAGAGTTGAATAGGAACAGTTAAATTAATTTGTTTTAATTTACAATAAATCTGTAGATTTTAGTTTTGGTTGGATAAAAGATAGAAGTTATATCAGAATGCAAATTCCAAATTTTTGTATAAAATAGTAGAAAGGAAAATAAGATTTGTTTTATAGTTGTTGGAATGTATATTAATTACAGAGAAAATATTGTTTATTATTACGCATATTATAATAATTAAATCATTGAAATAAACAAGTAATAAAATAATTAATATTTAACATTTGTATTATTGTAATAATTTTTTTATAATGGATATATATTTGTTTAATGTATATTTTGGACATTAATATATGAACAAACAAAATAATAATAAAAAAAAAATTCTGATTTTTATAGCTGTTTAATATTTTTAAATTTATATTGTGTACTCTCAATATTTTTAGACTTTATTTGAATTGATAAGAAATTGCATGTTTTGAAATATATGATAAATATATTTTAATTATTAATATTTATATTAGATAATTAATATTGAAAATGTTTACATTTTAGAATATTTCTTTTTATTTTTAGTTTTGGTATGTTGTAGATACAATATATTAATTATATTATGTTCATACATTTTTTTTGGTAATATATACAGTTTTATTATTATATTAGTAAATATATTGTTTTTATTATATTTATTTTTATAAGTTAAATAATTTTCACATATATAAAAAAAATAGGTATTCTTTTTGAGTATTTTATTCTAATGTTTTACTAATTTTTAAAGTAATGTGTAATGTTAAATAAATAGTTAGGGCATTTATTGGTATTTTTTTAGTTGTTATGTTTGTTTGGGTCTTTTATTTTGTAACCGCTCGCTGTTGTTTTGGGTTATTTTGGTAGAATCCAGGTCGCGGTCGGGAGCTGTTTCGCGTTTGAGAAGGTAAGAGTTATTTTCTTTATTATTAAATAGTTTTAAGTGTTTTGTGGAAGTAGTAATGTTGTAATAAGTGTGTGTGGATTGATGTTTTAGAAGTTAGGGTGTTAGTAATAGTATGGTGCCGATCACGATCCGGTAAAAAATGTCCCCGTACGACTCGTATCGGGTCTTTTTACCGTACGAATCGTACAAGTGCCGTAGGAACTGGCAATCACGATTCGCATGGTAAAAAGTCCATACGAACCGCACTGGGAATCATTCCCCACACGTCCTCGGGTCGGAAAATGTGTCCGACACGTCCTCGGACGATTTACCTTACAAACGTGAAAAGCCAAGTCCGACCGAGGAATCACGATCCAACCCGTGCGTCCGAGCGTACAACCGTATGGAAAAAACACCGTCCGCACCGAACTCCTATAGCAACCATGGAGACATGTGCCCGCATACGCGCCCAACACTCCCCCCAGCCCCCGTACGTCCGACACGCACCCCCGTGTATGTATACCCCCACCCGTCTAGGTACACCCCAGTACGTTCAAGTCGTACCCCCACCCCAGTACGTGTCGTACCACCGTCAATGTACACCCCAGTACGTTCGAGCCCCACCCCCACCCCAGTACGTGTCATACCCCCCGTGTACCTACACCCCAGTACGTTCCAGTCATACCCCCACCCCAGTACGTGTCGTACCCCCCGTGTACCTACACCCCAGTACGTTCCAGTCGTACCCCCACCCCAGTACGTGTCGTACCCCCCATGTACCTACACCCCAGTACGTTCCAGTCATACCCCCACCCCAGTACGTGTCATACCCCCGTGTACCTACACCCCAGTACGTTCCAGTCGTACCCCCACCCCAGTACGTGTCGTACCACCGTCTATGTACACCCCAGTACGTTCGAGCCCCACCCCAGTACGTGTCATAGCCCCGTGTACCTACACCCCAGTACGTTCCAGTCGTACCCCCACCCCAGTACGTGTCGTACCACCGTCAATGTACACCCACCCACCCCTGTACGTGTCGTACCACCGTCTATGTACACCCCAGTACGTTCGAGCCCCACCCCCACCCCAGTACGTGTCATAGCCCCGTGTACCTACACCCCAGTACGTTCCAGTCGTACCCCCACCCCAGTACGTGTCGTACCACCGTCAATGTACACCCCCCACCCCTGTACGTGTCGTACCACCGTCAATGTACACCCCAGTACGTTCGAGCCCCACCCCCACCCCAGTACGTGTCATACCCCCCGTGTACCTACACCCCAGTACGTTCCAGTCGTACCCCCACCCCAGTACGTGTCATAGCCCCGTCTACCTACACCCCAGTACGTTCCAGTCGTACCCCCACCCCAGTACGTGTCATAGCCCCGTCTACCTACACCCCAATACGTTCCAGTCGTACCCCCACCCCAGTACGTGTCGTACCACCGTCAATGTACACCCCCCCACCCCAGTACGTGTCGTACCACCGTCAATGTACACCCCCCCACCCCTGTACGTGTCGTACCACCGTCTATGTACACCCCAGTACGTTCGAGCCCCACCCCCACCCCAGTACGTGTCATAGCCCTGTGTACCTACACCCCAGTACGTTCCAGTCGTACCCCCACCCCAGTACGTGTCGTACCACCGTCAATGTACACCCACCCACCCCTGTACGTGTCGTACCACCGTCTATGTACACCCCAGTACGTTCGAGCCCCACCCCCACCCCAGTACGTGTCATAGCCCCGTGTACCTACACCCCAGTACGTTCCAGTCGTACCCCCACCCCAGTACGTGTCGTACCACCGTCAATGTACACCCCCCCACCCCTGTACGTGTCGTACCACCGTCAATGTACACCCCAGTACGTTCGAGCCCCACCCCCACCCCAGTACGTGTCATACCCCCCGTGTACCTACACCCCAGTACGTTCCAGTCGTACCCCCACCCCAGTACGTGTCATAGCCCCGTCTACCTACACCCCAGTACGTTCCAGTCGTACCCCCACCCCAGTACGTGTCATAGCCCCGTCTACCTACACCCCAGTACGTTCCAGTTGTACCCCCACCCCAGTACGTGTCGTACCACCGTCAATGTACACCCCCCAACCCCAGTACGTGTCGTACCACCGTCAATGTACACCCCCCCACCCCTGTACATGTCGTACCACCGTCTATGTACACCCCAGTACGTTCGAGCCCCACCCCCACCCCAGTACGTGTCATAGCCCCGTGTACCTACACCCCAGTACGTTCCAGTCGTACCCCCACCCCAGTACGTGTCGTACCACCGTCAATGTACACCCCCCCACCCCTGTACGTGTCGTACCACCGTCTATGTACACCCCAGTACGTTCGAGCCCCACCCCCACCCCAGTACGTGTCATAGCCCCGTGTACCTACACCCCAGTATGTTCGAGCCCCACCCCCACCCCAGTACGTGTCATACCCCCCGTGTACCTACACCCCAGTACGTTCCAGTCGTACCCCCACCCCAGTACGTGTCGTACCCCCCGTGTACCTACACCCCAGTACGTTCCAGTCGTACCCCCACCCCAGTACGTGTCATACCCCCGTGTACCTACACCCCAGTACGTTCCAGTCGTACCCCCACCCCAGTACGTGTCGTACCACCGTCTATGTACACCCCAGTACGTTCGAGCCCCACCCCCACCCCAGTACGTGTCATAGCCCCGTGTACCTACACCCCAGTACGTTCCAGTCGTACCCCCACCCCAGTACGTGTCATAACACCGTCAATGTACACCCCCCCACCCCTGTACGTGTCGTACCACCGTCTATGTACACCCCAGTAGTTCCTGGCGCACCCCCAACACAACCTCCTAAGTACGGAGCGCACCCCATGCCCCAACATCACAACCGCATGTACGAGTCGTACAAAGCCACACACAAGGACATCATCGTACAACCAAATGGCCCATGTACACACCGTACACACGCTCAAAACGCACGTACACAACCAGGACAAAACAAAACAACACAAGAATACACCATTCGAAAGGCACAAAGCCACTAAACATGGCCAACAACCACTAAAATAACACAATCACTGACCTGCAACTGCCAAAAACAAACAGAGGCCCAATACACCACCACTCCTTATAACACACCCACCCAAACTTCAAACACTGCCACACCCACCCATGGACCAATAAAAAGGGCCCACACACACAAACCATGAGCCTTTGCAACAGACTCACTGCTGCCAGACACCACAGAACCAGACTACAAGCTACACCACACCTTACACTTGCACACCTTCACACGACCACCCTCACAAACACCCTCTCATCACATTCACACACACACACAACCATCCACACCCCCCCCCAACATCCACACACCCCCCACACCCACACCATCCCCACCCACACCCCTCACCATGCCCACTACCAAGAATCCAAAGTTCAGTCACCGAGAGTTGGAGGTCCTTGTTGATCAAATCCTCAGAGTCGAGCCACAGATCTTTGGAACATTGGTCAGAAGCACCAGCCAGGCAGCCAAAACAGCCATGTGGCAGACCATCGTCGATGCTGTGAATGCCGTTGCGGACACCAGGAGGACCAAGCAGGATTGCCAGAACAGGTGGTACCATCTGCGGAGGAGGGTCAGAGCCAAGAGGCAGGAGGAACACGACCAGGCCAACGCCACCGGAGGAGGGCCCTCCCGCAGAGCCGTACAGTACCATCCCTGGGAGGAGAGGGTGATGGCCATACTGCCGGTGGAGGCAGTTGAAGGATTAGAAGGACTCCGAGACCCGGGTGAGTCCACAAACAACGCACCTCACATGGGGGGAACTGCAACCACAACCAAAATTACTAACAGGCACGCAACCACCACAAGCCATCGCATGACTCAACCACACTCCATGAGCAGGCACATGCCACTGCTGCCACCATGCCCCATGCACCCAGCTGGACAATGTCAAGTCACAGGCCACAGAAGACAACAACACATGACACGGTAACCCGGATGGCAGGAGGCTGGGCACCAAAAATCACATAGTGCGACTCCAAAGCAGACAACAATGCCCTCTGCCCATATGGCCTAGGTCACAGCCAGACAAACAGTGTGTCCCAACACAGGAATGACTTGCCAGCAAATGGCGGACGCCTTGCATCAACACATGGGGGTGAAGGCACTGTTTTGCACATGACAGCAGCTAATGAACAGCCAACATTGTGAAAGAGTGGCAGCACACACCACCACAGCAGCAGCGCACAGACACACATCACACCAAATGGGTGCCTGGAGATCAGAAACAAACTCACATCAACAGGCCAAGGGCCACTCAAAGATCTGCTAACAGTGTGTGCCCAGGAAGCTGGGCCAAGGTGACAGAGGGTGACACACGGAGGGAGGGAGAGGGGGTGTTGGACAGGCCACCCAGAGGGCTTGCTCCCCCCCCGCACGACAGGGCCCGAGCTCCGGCCCACCCGGCATACCCCCGTGACAAGCCCCTGTACTCCGTCTCCCGACGGACCCTCTGCCCTCGGACCCCTACTCATCACGGGGTCCAGCCCCACCGGCTTCCCCGGCCGGGTCAAGCCGCCATCTTGGGCCCTGCACCACGCGGCCGTGTGGCCTCACCTCGACCCTAACCCCGGGCCTGGCCGGCCCCGACATCCCGGCACCACCATCCACCCAGGAGGTGAGCGGACCACTTGGCAGGTCAATGGGAGAACGAAGCGTCAAGAGCTCTTCCCCCGCCAGGTGCCGATCGCCTCCAGCAGCCCCCAGGCGCTGGCTCCACCCCCTGCTGGGTGTCTGGACACCTTCATCCCGGACCCTCCGACCTCCAAGCGCGAGGGTCCGGACATCAAAGGGCACCAGCCCTATAACTAAGACAGCTCCGGAGCAGGAAGGCAGTTGTATCCTGGAGTCGAGAGACACCGAGTGAACTCAACCCTGACGGTCTACTGGCGCTGCCGTAGCCCGCTCTTGTGAACCATCGTCCTGCCTGCTGGCGCTGCCGCGGCCTTCTGCTACCTTCATCTTCCTGGGACCTGCTGGCGCTGCCGCGGCCCGTTGTAACGACCATCCTCACCGGGACCTGCTGGCGCTGCCGCGGACCGTCATCTTCCTGGGACCTGCTGGCGCTGCCGCGGCCCGTTGTAACGACCATCCTCACCGGGACCTGCTGGCGCTGCCGCGGACCGTACATCTTCCGGGGACCTGCTGGCGCTGCCGCGGCCCGTTGTATCAACCATCCTTACCGGGACCTGCTGGCGCTGCCGCGGACCGTACCACCTAAACACCAAGCTCGAGGATTGTGAGCTCATCATCATCTCATCCGAACTACCTGATTGGTAAATAGACTGACCCGCTACCCCCTTCCCTACCTTACGAGACTCTAATCGAGGGGACCCCGGCGTCCAGACCTCCTTGTACCATTCTACCGTATCATAACTAAGTACCTATAAAGAACACTGAACCTTATCCGTGTGTGATTCCTGTCTGTGGGGGGGAAAGTTACTTGTCTGTACGATCGCTGGAGACGGCTCTCCCCGGAGACCTCTCCCCCTGACCCCGGCCGGCCCTCCCGGTCCGTCTACCTTTTCTAACATTGGTGGCCAGCGGCGCGATCCGAATCAACGCGTAAGCGTACAGAGAGTAGCTCACCCCACGACAAAAACACGATGTCGACCAAAGATAGCAGCTCCACCGAGAAATTCCAAATGGAGAAATTAGAAGAATACAACCACCGCGAACTGAGACAATTTTGCATAGAACTTGGCATTGCTACCACCGGCCTGAGTACCAAGGATGATCTAAAGCGCGCTCTGGAGTCATGGACAGAAACGGGGGTCACAGGACCCTCCGACCAAAGCAGCGTCACCCCAGACCAAACCAGCATCACACCAGAGGGGAACGCCACGGCTCCCGAGGAGCGGGGAACGGGCCTTCCGCAAGAGGAGATCCGAGAAAGAGACAGAGTCAGATTACACGAGTTGGAGATGGCACGACTCAAGATGGATGGGGAACTCAAGTTAGCTGAACAGAAACTTAACCTCGAGCATATGCGGCTTCGAGAGGAACGAGAAGAAAAGCAGAGACAGAGAGAGCTGGAAGAGAAAAAAATAACACTCGAGCACGAGCGCCGACTAGCGGAAATAGAACTGCGCAAACAGAATAAGGAACTGGGGGTGCCTGAGCGACCACACACCCCGGGGCCAAGTGAGAAAAAAGTTCACATCCCCAAGGATGTTGTCCGCGAATATGTCCGAGAAGACGACATACAACAGTGGTTTAAAGCCTATGAGATCGCAATGACCTCCCACCGAATCGACCGGAGTGATTGGGGAGCCGGACTTTGGGGGAGATTTATCAACGAGGGTCGCGATGCCCTGCTGCAGCTCCCCGATCACCAAATGTCGTCCTACGACCACATGAAGGCTGCCCTCCTCACCCGCTACGGCCTCACGCCCGAGATGTACCGCCAGAGGTTCAGAGATTGCACCCGGATCCCAGGTACAACGTGGGTAGAATACGTGAACTATTTCAGCCGGGCATTCGAAGGGTGGATCAAGGGAAGTCAGGTCACCACTTACGAACAACTCTTCAACCTTATGGTATGGGAGCACCTGTCAAACAACTGTTTCGTCGAGCTCCGGCAGCACCTACTCGACAGTAAGCTGACCGACCCCCGGCAGCTCGCCGCCGAAGCTGACCGGTGGGAAAGCACCCGAGTGGGCCGGAGGGGGCCCCACGACCAGAACAGAGGCAACCAAGGCCAGCACCGTCCTCGGGGAGGAGGAGGGGGCCAGGGGCGAGGGAGAGACGCCTTACCAACAACACCCGTGGCCAGCACCCCGCCTCCGGCCGGCCGGGGCAACCCCCCGTTGCGGCCTGGGTACCGAGCCAACGTCACGTGCCACCGGTGCCAGCGACTAGGCCACTACGCCAATGACCCGAACTGCCCGCTAAATCAAACACCCAAGCCCCGCCAGGTAGCGGCCGCTGCCCTAGGGGAAGAGCAATCCTCGGAGGGACCCGAAGAGTACGAGCCGGCCCAGCAAGGGTGGGAACCGGCCGCCATGGTCCTGGCATGCCTAGGGGGAAGAGACATGGTTCCGCGGGCTCCCCTACCCGCCAACACCAGAAAATACGGTCAGTGGGTGACCATTAATGGACAGAGAGCCGAGGCCTTGCGTGACACCGGCGCCAGCGTGACGGCCGTCCGCTGTCATCTGGTGAAGCCCGAGCAGATCCTGCCGAACATTCTCTGCCCCGTCCGCTCGGCAGATAACTCTGAGAGCATGTGTAAGATGGCCTGCGTCCCGTTTGAATGGGGAGGGGTCTCCGGCCTACTGAAGGTGACGGTCCGGGACGATGCCCCCGTGGACTGCCTCCTGGGGAATGACCTCGAGAGTTCCCCGTGGGCCACCGTCGAGAAAAGAGAGCACCTGGGGATGCTGGGCCTCCCGGACTGGGCCTGCATAACCACCCGATCCATGGCCGCCCGGGCCACCCCCCGATCAGAAGAAACCGAATGGCCGGCACCTCCGCCCCCGGTTGCCCCCGTCGAGGACAACAGCGAGGCCGACCTCCCGGACCCGACTATCGAAGCAGACGCACAACACCAGGACCTTCCGGATCTGGCTCAGTGGCGTCAAGAGGGGGGGCCCACCCAAGAACAGTTCCGCCAGGAACAAAAGACCTGTCCCTCCCTCGAGGGACTCCGCCAACAAGCCGATACCCAAAACGCAGGGGACACCACCGGAACCCACTGGGTCTACTGGGACAACGACCTGCTCTACAGCGAGCAAAGAATCGCCGAGCTGGGGGCCGGGCGAGTTCTGGTGGTACCGCTCCGCTTCCGAGACTTTCTGCTCAACCTGGCCCACGATGTCCCCCTGGCTGGACACCTGGGCCAGGACAAAACATACAGTCGCCTGGTGACCCACTTTTTCTGGCCAAAAATGAGGAATGACGTCCTGAACCACTGCCGATCTTGCCCCACGTGCCAAGCCAGCGGGAAGAGTGGTCGGAAGCTGAAGGCCCCTCTGCAACCCTTCCCGGTGGTCACCACCCCGTTCGAGAGGGTGGGGATAGACATTGTGGGGCCTCTGGACCCCCGCACGGCACAAGGACACAGGTTCATCTTGGTACTAGTGGACCATGCCACCCGCTACCCCGAGGCGGTGCCCCTACGGACAGTGACAGCCCCGGTGGTTGGCCGGACCCTGATGGGGATCTTCTCCAGGGTAGGCTTCCCCCGAGAAGTCGTCAGCGACCGAGGTACGAATTTCATATCTAAATACATGAAGTCCCTCTGGCAACAATGCGGGGTCACCTACAGATTCACGACCCCCTATCACCCCCAAGGGAACGGACTAGTGGAGCATTTTAACCGCACTCTCAAGGGGATGATTGGGGGATTGGAAGAGCCTCTCCGTCGCCAGTGGGATGTGCTGCTCCCGTGCCTCCTCTTCGCCTACCGAGAAGTCCCCCAGAAGTCCCTCGGCTTTAGCCCTTTCGAACTCTTGTACGGGCACCCTGTGCGAGGGCCCCTCAGCCTAGTCAAGGAAGGTTGGGAGATGGCCCCCTTAACGACCCCTCCCGACGTCTTCAAATACATCCTGGCCCTACGAAACCAGACCCGGCGCTTCAGGGAGATGGCCAAGGCGAACCTCGAGGCCAGTCAGGAGGACATGAAAAGGTGGTATGATCACAATGCCTCCTCCGTTGAGTTCGAGCCTGGGCAGCAAGTATGGGTGATGTCCCCCACCGAACCATGTGCCCTGCAAGACAAGTGGACGGGGCCCTTCAAAGTGGTCGAGCGTAAAAGCCCCGTCACTTACCTCATCGACATGGGGTCCACCCGGAACCCCCTGCGGGTCCTCCACACCAACCGGCTCAAACCACACTTTGTGCGCTCCGAACTAAGCCTCCTGATGGCGACCGACAGTGGTACAGAAGAAGACTCCGAGCCCCTCCCGGATCTCTTAAAGACTCAGGAGAAGGACGGCTCCGTGGATGGGGTCCGGCTCTCCGACGCCCTCACTTCGGAGCAACGCCAGGACTGCCGGGACCTCCTGCTGCAGTTTGCTGCCCTGTTCTCCCTCACCCCCGGGGTCACCCCTTGGTGTTTGCACGACGTAGACACCGGGGACAGTCCCCCTGTCCGGCACCGGGCCTACCGCGTACCAGATCGGGTACGGGCCTGCATACAGGAGGAAGTGGCCAAGATGCTCACGATCGGGGTCATCGAGCCCTCGGACAGTCCCTGGGCCAGTCCGGTTGTACTAGTTCCCAAGGCCGCTGCCCCCGGCACCGCCCCTGAACTGAGATTCTGCGTCGACTACCGGGGCTTGAACGCTGTCACCCGGACCGACGCTCATCCCATCCCCCGAGCAGACGAGCTGATCGACCGGCTGGGGGCCGCCCGCTACCTTAGTATCTTCGACCTAACGGCGGGCTACTGGCAGATCGGCCTCACACCCAGGGCTCAGGAACGGTCAGCCTTCTCCACCCCCGATGGCCACTATCAATTTAAGGTCATGCCCTTTGGCATGAAGAATGCCCCCGCCACATTCCAACGTCTTGTGAACCAGGTCTTGGCAGGGCTCGAAGAATTCAGCGCTGCCTACCTGGACGATATCGCTGTATACAGCTGCCACTGGTCCGACCACCTCCGTCACCTCCAAGAGGTCCTCCAAGCCCTCCAGCGGGCCGGCCTCACCATTAAAGCCGGCAAGTGCCAAATTGGCCAAGGGTCTGTGACCTACCTTGGGCACCAAGTGGGAAGCGGGCTGGTGGCCCCACTACAACTTAAGATTGCTGCCATCCAGTCCTGGCAGCCCCCCGTCACCCAGACCGAGGTCCGAGCCTTCTTGGGGCTCACCGGCTACTACCGGCGGTTCGTGAAGGACTACGGCAGCATCGTGGGGCCCCTCACGGGACTCACATCCAAGAATCAACCGAAGCGGGTCCACTGGACTCCTGATTGTCAAGCGGCCTTCGAGGAGCTGAAGGCCGCCCTGTGCACCGCCCCGGTGCTCCAGGCCCCCGATTACAGTCGGGAATTTGTAGTGCAGACCGACGCCTCCGACCACGGCATCGGGGCCGTCCTCTCTCAGCTGAACCCCGAAGGTCATGACCAGCCGGTGGCCTTCATCAGTCGACGTCTCCTGGCCCGAGAACAGCGTTGGAGCACAATCGAGAGGGAGGCATTTGCAGTAGTGTGGGCCCTCAAAAAGCTCCGACCCTATCTCTTCGATACCCACTTCCGGGTACAAACCGACCATCGACCCCTGCAATGGCTGATGCAGATGCGGGGGGAGAACCCAAAACTCTTGCGCTGGTCCATTTCCCTGCAGGGAATGGACTTCACTGTGGAGCACCGGCCAGGCCAAGACCACGCCAACGCGGACGGCCTGTCCCGCTTTTTCCGCCTCGACGAAGAGAGTCCCCAAGGAGATGGGTGACTCTCCCCGCCTTCAGCTGGGGGGGACGCATGTTGGACAGGCCACCCAGAGGGCTTGCTCCCCCCCCCGCACGACAGGGCCCGAGCTCCGGCCCACCCGGCATACCCCCGTGACAAGCCCCTGTACTCCGTCTCCCGACGGACCCTCTGCCCTCGGACCCCTACTCATCACGGGGTCCAGCCCCACCGGCTTCCCCGGCCGGGTCAAGCCGCCATCTTGGGCCCTGCACCACGCGGCCGCGTGGCCTCACCTCGACCCTAACCCCGGGCCTGGCCGGCCCCGACATCCCGGCACCACCATCCACCCAGGAGGTGAGCGGACCACTTGGCAGGTCAATGGGAGAACGAAGCGTCAAGAGCTCTTCCCCCGCCAGGTGCCGATCGCCTCCAGCAGCCCCCAGGCGCTGGCTCCACCCCCTGCTGGGTGTCTGGACACCTTCATCCCGGACCCTCCGACCTCCAAGCGCGAGGGTCCGGACATCAAAGGGCACCAGCCCTATAACTAAGACAGCTCCGGAGCAGGAAGGCAGTTGTATCCTGGAGTCGAGAGACACCGAGTGAACTCAACCCTGATGGTCTACTGGCGCTGCCGTAGCCCGCTCTTGTGAACCATCGTCCTGCCTGCTGGCGCTGCCGCGGCCTTCTGCTACCTTCATCTTCCTGGGACCTGCTGGCGCTGCCGCGGCCCGTTGTAACGACCATCCTCACCGGGACCTGCTGGCGCTGCCGCGGACCGTCATCTTCCTGGGACCTGCTGGCGCTGCCGCGGCCCGTTGTAACGACCATCCTCACCGGGACCTGCTGGCGCTGCCGCGGACCGTACATCTTCCGGGGACCTGCTGGCGCTGCCGCGGCCCGTTGTATCAACCATCCTTACCGGGACCTGCTGGCGCTGCCGCGGACCGTACCACCTAAACACCAAGCTCGAGGATTGTGAGCTCATCATCATCTCATCCGAACTACTTGATTGGTAAATAGACTGACCCGCTACCCCCTTCCCTACCTTACGAGACTCTAATCGAGGGGACCCCGGCGTCCAGACCTCCTTGTACCATTCTACCGTATCATAACTAAGTACCTATAAAGAACACTGAACCTTATCCGTGTGTGATTCCTGTCTGTGGGGGGGAAAGTTACTTGTCTGTACGATCGCTGGAGACGGCTCTCCCCGGAGACCTCTCCCCCTGACCCCGGCCGGCCCTCCCGGTCCGTCTACCTTTTCTAACAGGGGGACACAGAGGGAGGGAGAGGGGGACTGAGAGGGAGGGAGACGGACAGAGGGAGGAGGCTGACACACGGAGGGAGGGAGAGGGGGACACAGAGGGAGGGAGAGGGGGACTGAGAGGGAGGGAGACGGACAGAGGGAGGAGGCTGACACACGGAGGGAGGGAGAGGGGGACACAGAGGGAGGGAGAGGGGGACAGAGAGGGAGGGAGAGGGGGACAGAGAGGGAGGGAGACACAGGAAGACGGACAGAGGGAGGAGGCTGACACACAGAGGGAGGGAGAGGGGGACAGAGAGGGAGGGAGAGGGGGACAGAGAGGGAGGGAGACACAGGAAGACGGACAGAGGGAGGAGGCTTACACACAGAGGGAGGGAGAGGGGGACAGAGAGGGAGGGAGACACAGGAAGACGGACAGAGGGAGGAGGCTGACACACAGAGGGAGGGAGAGGGGGACAGAGAGGGAGGGAGAGGGGGACAGAGAGGGAGGGAGAGGGGGACAGAGAAGGAGGGAGACACAGGGAGAGCAAATCAGTCCTTTGGTGTGTGGGAATGTCTGCTCGTCAGCAGGTGGACTGCGTGCATGTAGACAAGGGTGGCCAGTGCCAGAACCCCCCCTCTTCATCATGGCAAAACGCAGGGCCATGTCACAACCTGTACACGAGCACAAGGACAGCTACCTGCATCATATAAGTGTGTGGAACCACTCCATGTGCACATGTACAGTGCTACAAGGAAGGCGCAAATGCATGGCTCGCCACACCTGCACACTCCACTGCTGACTGCAGTCACACTTGACGCAACAAGTAAGACTGTGCCACACATAGTTAAAGGGGCCAAATTGGTGCCCAAGGGACACACCAATGCACAAGTGCACTGTGAGTGGAATGCAAGACAGATCCTAATTCCAAGAGGAAATGTGCCAACTTTGAAACGGATGAAACATGGATGTTGCATGGACCAAAATTAACATTGTCTCTCTCACACACAGGTCAACGTCGTGCTGCACCCCCCAACACTGGGGGGGAACACTCACAGGACCCGGATCTGCAGGAGACCGATCCCACCGGCAGCAACCACTCTCACCACTCTGCGAACGACCCCGACCGACCTGGCCCCTCTGGTGTCCAACCACCTGCAGCACCTGCGTCAGGTACAACCGTGCCAACCACCACCCCCACTCCTGCCACATCCCAGGAGACACCCAGGATCCCTGCCCCAACACCACAATGCAGCCAGGCTCGCCAGGAGGGACACGGTGTCCCGGGCATCCAGGAGGATGCAGGCGACAACGCCAATGCCACCCCTCAGGGGTCCCGGAGACCCGATGTGCCCACAAGTGCAGGCCAGGCGCAAGTGGGCAGGGGTGGTGGGAGTGGAGGACGGCGGAGGCGCGAGCCTGACCAGTTGGCTGGGGATCCGGTATTTTCCCATGTCCGTAACATCCTGGACTCATACCGGCAGGACACCACGGGCATGGCCCAGGTTGTGTCCGTCCTCGAGGGGATCAAGGTCCAGCAGGCCCAGCAACATGCGGAGCTAATAGCCTGTCTACTGGTACACCAACGGAGGATGGAGGACAGACAGGCTGAGCAAGTGACGGCGTTCCAGGGGATTCACGCTACACTCCGTCGGATGGCCGACACCATGGCCGACCCTCCCTGTGCCAGAAGGCGGAGAACATCACCACCCACAGGGAGGGATCAGGAGGAGGAGGAGGAAACATCCGACGGAGCATCCCAGACGTCGTCACGGCCTGCTGCTGAGGTTCCCCGCAGGAAGCCGGGTCGTCCACGGAAAGGACCGTGAGGGTGGCTGCTACATCACCATCTCCCAGGACACCTGGCCTGGCACCTGGCCCACTGGAGCAACAGCATCACAGCATCAAGAGACATTCTCTGCCACATGGCCCTGCTGGTCACTGGCTGACCAATGTTGACAAAGACTGTGGCATGGACTCTGAGGATTTCCAATGGCAAGGACACCAACTCCCCTACTGAACTTTGGATTCCCTAATCCCGGAAAGCCCCTCACTTTGTCCCCCCCCCCCAATAATAAATCACACTATTAAGAGTAGATGCCTGCTGGTAGCATTATTACCTAACATGTGTCTTGTACAGTCTAAACATGCCTGAGTCATCTGTTCTCTTCAACCATCCACACCCTGGGGCCTGAGTCTGGCACAGGACACATGGGTCACAGTTTATTAGGCAAGACAGACATGGAGCACCATACACACCCGTGATGGGCACAACCAGCTGAGGGGGTGGCCGAACAACCGTGCTGACAGACACATTGAGTACAGCAACAGTCATGCGCAGAGGTCAGGGATCCTGGCCAGTGTCCTGGGGGGCACCCAGGTATGTGTAGACAGGTGGCAGAACCATGTCCTGCAAGCTTGAGTCCGGTGGATGCAGAGAATGGGGTCATGGACAACGTTGGATGCATGGGGATGGCACATGTCACAATACCAACACAGTCATGGACATCATGCCCAATACACAGTCTCAGCACACACACACAGCTTGCATCTTGCCACTCGACACATTGACACATAGCCACAATCAGGGAATACCATGCCAGACATGCAGGATGCACCGTGCCAACACACCAGCATTGACTGAGAAGAGGCACCTTGGAGGCATAGGGACACCTTTATTAGTCATGTTTTTGGGATTGCAGAGGCAACTTGAAGTACACATGAACACATGTGGAGTAACATGTGGGTCCAACACTGGCACCCCCCTTCTGCAGCACAAATGCGTGATAGCCATGGTACTGGCACACAAGCGTCGGCTAACAGCTAAATACCCACAGCTGCACACGGAGAGCCTGCCATACACCATAGATCCGCTGATGTGGAAGTCCCACGCCATGTCAAGCCAATGTTAACCGTATGTGTCCGAGGGCAGTGTCACACACATTGATGCCATCATCACAATCCACTATCCCATCACTGATGACTGACAACCAGGCAGCCCATCTATCCAGGTGTACCCAGCTGCATGTCGTGTCCCATGGGGATGCCACATGTCTGCAGAGGAACCAAACCCCGACCGGGGCAGTGTGCACACATCGTGAACAACTGCCACACCCAATACACCCCAGATGCATCCCTTACCCCATGGAGACTTCCAAACGTGTCCGTGCCTGTAACGCTGAGTCAGCCCACGATGCCATGTCCATGAGGAATAGCAGTGCCACAACAATGCAACCAGAAGATGGCATGCGCAGGTACCTGGGGAAGAGAGACACACAAGAAGTCAGCCACAAAAAGCACAGCCACTTGCATGTGCATTGACTCGACACATGTATGGATGACAACATGCTAGGTCACAATTATGAGTGGGGAAATACTACCATCACTGCCACCATCACTCCAGTGACACACCCACACACACCTCTGACTCACGTGCCATACATGCAGGTGGAGACACACATCACAACACATGCCACACGGGGACCGAGGCGTGCACACTCAGACACTGGTACTCACCACTAAGCAAAGAAGTCGCGTATGAGCCGAGTCCGGATGTCCTCTTGCGGCTCCACATCCTCCACATCACTAGCCCCATTGCCAAGCCCTTCGTCCTCCACGGGTGGATGGTCCTCGTCATGTTGATTCAGGATGAGTGGCACAGCTCTTTCAACTGCCATGTTGTGCAGCATGCAGCAGACCATGAAGATCTTGCAAACCTTCGCCGGGGCATATGGGAGTGCGCCGCCGGTCTTGTGGAGGCACCGGAATCGGCTCTTCAGCATGCCAAACGTCCTCTCTATCACTCGCCTTGTCCGGCCATGGGCGGTGTTGTAGCGGAGCTGGGCCGGCGTGATGGGGTTGCGGAGAGGTGTCAGCAGCCAAGGCATGTTGGGATAGCCAGCGTCCCCTACATGGAAAGCACATGGATATCGTTAGAACTGGCGAAGCGGTCGTGCTGCTCGGCCAAACAGAATACAGGACAGACAGACTGTACCCACCAACAACACATGCCCGTTCGTTGCGCAGCTGCATCATCATATCAGGCATCCCGCTACGCCTCATGATGTAGGCATCGTGTGCTGATCCTGGGAAACGAGCACAGACATGTGAAATCACCATGTTGGACAGACACACCACAAGGGCATTGATGGAGTGGTAGTGCTTCCGATTTCGGTACGCCACCTCCCGTGCGTGTGGTGGTACCAAAGCTACATGTGTCCCATCTATGGACCCAATGACATGGGGCATCCCTCCCAGGGCATAGAATCCACGCTTGACCTCTGTCATCTGTTCAGAGGTTGGGAACTTGATGAAGTCATCCAGGTGAATCAACATGGCCTCTAAGAAATCATGCAGCACACCGCTGAACATGCTCTGGGACATGCCACCAACATGAGCTATGGTATATTGAAAGGTACCCGTGGCAAGGAAATGTAGGGCAGCCATTACCTTCAGCTGGGGTGTCAGTGCCGTGGGATACCTGTGCAGCGGTTGCAGGTGTGGTGTCAGTCTCGCCGTCAACTCCAGAATCAACGGTTGGGTGAAGCGGTAGAGCCGGATGCTGTCATTCTCCTGCATGGCAGCCAAGTCTGGAATTATCCGGGCAAGAGGCGGTGCTCTGCAGTAATGAGGAAGTGACAAGGAAGAGTGAGTGCACTACGACAACAATTCATATGTACTGAGCACATGTTAATCTGTCAATACACATATGCTACATATGGAGTCAGGTATGTGCTACATGCCCAGGACACGTATGGATGCAAGGTGACACTCCTTCCAAGACCCAGCTACACACGGTGATCTAGAACCTCCCCATGCCACGCCATGGGAATAGCTGTGTCCCAGTGCAAGTGAACAGCCCGACGCAAGACAGGAGTGACATACACCCACACATCAGCAGAAGTGGGATGCCGATTGCAGAGACTGGTAGCGGAACACTGGAGCCACAGGTCACATGACATTACACTAGTCCAGCCCACACACCTTGCCATGAAGGTGCACATGTCATGACTCACCACACATTCCTTGTGAGGATGCTGACATGGCCTTGTCACGGTACTCCGTGTCCCATGCATACATGTGCACCTCACATCCGATAACACATGTGGCATGGTGTGCGTAACAGTGTGCAATGACAATCTACACACAGACACATGTTGGTTGCTGCAACAGCTGCAGCTTTTGAGGGTGCTACAACATCAACCTGATGTAAATCCCGGACACATAAATGACATAGTCACATTGTGCACTGTAGGTAGTGACAAGTCATGTGTCATGACCCCTGTACCGGGCATCATGGGACACTTCCGTGTGTTGGTGTCCGTGCCATGCCAGTGACGCTCACCCCAAGTGCGCAGTCCGACATGCACACATGTCAAAGGAGTCAAGGGCATGCCTGGCACACATTGCACCCTCACACAGTACACCTGTACACATCTCATCATACATCTGGTGCCTTCTCCACTCAGGAGGCATGTTCCACATCACAGCCTGTCACACCTGTGCCCCACACATGTAGTAATGCACAGACGATGCCTTGATGTCCATTCCTGGACAAGTATGTCCATCCATGGACAAGTATGTCCGCCCTATTCCTACCTGTGTGTCGCCTATCACCACAGTGATGTGTAAAAACCGCCGTACTGCTGCTAAGAGGGGCTGTGTATGTTCCCAAATCACTGTGGGAGTGCTGCCGTATGTGTACCCATTGTGATGGCGAGCGTACAGGCATTTGTACGGTCCGTACCACTACGAGTACGCATACGCGTGCAGACCCATAGTGATAGGGCCGTACACACGCATGTACACTCACTATCACTATGGGTCTGCACGTTTATGCGTACCCGTAGTGGTACGGACCGTACACACGCATGTACGCTCACTATCACTATGGGTCTGCACGCGTATGCGTACCCGTAGTGGTACGGACCGTACACACGCATGTACGCTCACTATCACTATGGGTCTGCACGCGTATGCGTACCCGTAGTGGTACGGACCGTACACACGCATGTACGCTCACTATCACTATGGGTCTGCACGCGTATGCGTACCCGTAGTGGTACGGACCGTACACACGCATGTACGCTCACTATCACTATGGGTCTGCACGCGTATGCGTACTCGTAGTGATAGTGAGCGTACATGCGAGTGTACGGTCCGTACCACTACGTGTACGCATAAGCGTGCAGACCCATAGTGATAGTGAGCGTACATGCGTGTGTACGGTCCGTACCACTACGGGTACGCATACGCGTGCAGACCCATAGTGATAGTGAACGTAGGCATGCATGTACGGGCCGTTGCCATGCATTTGGGGTGCCCTAGGGCCCCGAAACGCACCGTACCTGTGTGTGATTCTCCAAATTACATAGGGGACAAGTATTAAGGCCTACATGCATGCTGGTTGTCATGGCGACCAAGTTCAAATTTCGAAATTGTTCTGGAAGGTGCACAGCAGAAGTCAGTTGGAATTCTTCTACTTTGTTGCAATGTGTTTGTGGGGCTGACATCATGCAGGAGAATGAAACCGATAGAGAACCCACAGACTGCTAGGTTTGAAGGGATTGGTGGAAACATAGGATGCAAATGTGAGTGACCAATCACTCTGTACTCCTGTGCATGAGACTGGGCAGAAGGGCACATATAAGGCAGCCAGGTCCCATGAGGGAGTACTTGCCTGCACATCTTTGCATTTGTCGACCAAGCTGCTGCTACTGATTCCCTGGAACCATGTCAAGGGCTGTGGAGAGGACACAGCCATTCACCCTGGAGGAGAACATGGCTCTGCTGGATGTGATCCTCCCACAGTACTCCATGCTGTATGGGCGACCAGGGTATCAGGTGAGTGCATAGGCCACTGCCACAGACTGTCCCTATGTTGTGACTGTGACTTCAGGCATTGTGTCCTGGTGTGACACACATGCCATGTACTGTAGGGGGGGTCCCAGGGGGGGGATGCCTGATGTCTCCCAGCAGTGCCCTGATACAGGAGGGGTGTGTGCCTATCACTACCAGCAGTGCCCTGAGACAGGAGGGGTGTGTGCCTATCACTACCAGCAGTGCCCTGAGACAGGAGGGGTGGGTGTGGAGTCCTCCCAGCAGTGCCCTGAGACAGGAGGGGTGGGTGTGGAGTCCTCACAGCAGTGCCCTGAGACAGGAGGGGTGGGTGTGGAGTCCTCCCAGCAGTGCCCTGAGACAGGAGGGGTGGGTGTGGAGTCCTCCCAGCAGTGCCCTGAGACAGGAGGGGTGGGTGTGGAGTCCTCACAGCAGTGCCCTGAGACAGGAGGGGTGTGTGCCTATCACTAACAGCAGTGCCCAGAGACAGGAGGGGTGGGTGTGATGCACAGTGTGAGCCTTGATCATTGATTGTGACATTGCCATCATTCCACCTGTGTACCCACTATTGCACGTACTGCCTTTTCCCTCACCAGAGGATGATGTCCATATGACAAAGGTGCAATGCGTTGGCTGCATGACATGCCTTGTTGTAACCAGCTAATTTGTTCTCATATGTCTTTCTGTGACATGTGGCTGGTGTATTGATGTGGTGTCACTTGTTCTTCCTCACAGGTAGGTGCCACTGACAAGGAGCAGATCTGGCTGACCGCCGTCAGTGCCGTGAGGGGTGTGGATGGTCGGAGGCGGAGCCTGTCCCAGGTGAGGAAACGCTGGCAGGATATCCGGTGCTGGACGCGGAGGATTGCACGGCTCCTGCTGGGGGACTCACCTGAGAGCCACAAGAACCGCGGCCGCCGCCGTCTGAGCCACCTCCACAGGCGTGTGCTGCCGGTGGTCTTTCCAGACCTGGAGAGGCGCTTACAGGCGATGCAGCAGCCGGAAGGGGGTAGGTACATGTGCGTTTGTTGTGTGTCACCGGCATTTGTAAGGGCACAGTGGCATGAATTCACTGGCAGGGTTTAAAGGTGCTGTGCAGATCCAGTTTGCCCCAGTATAGCGCTGCGCCCCTGCCACCCTTCCCCTCCTTGCATTGTGTTCCCTGGTCTGTGTATAGTCACTCCTTCACAAGGTAATGTAGGCTGGCGCTTTGTCCACGAGAACAATGACTGTAGCATCATGTCTGGGGGTGGTGTGTAACAGGTTGTGGGACCTTGGCTGTGCACTGTCAAGTTCACTGCATGTGGGTTCCATGTCAGTTGGCACTGATGCTGACTCCAGACATGGGAGTTGGTCTCTCATGTGTCATGCCTCACAGCGCGCATGTCCTATGTAGTGGCCTGTGACATGATGTGCATGAGTGTGCGATACGCATAGTGCAGGGATGGTGACGTGTGTTGCAGTCATTACCATTCAGTAGCATGTAGTTGCGTGCCCACTACTGTCCCCTGGGGCACCTTATCCTCAGTGTTGTATGTGTCATCATCAACGTTGTTAGAATCCGGGGTCTCTGGTTGGCGCAGGTATGCACTTGCGACAAGCAGGGACCCTTTCCTCTAAGTCAGGGCAAAGGATCACCTCTTTAAAAATAACCCCTGCTCACCCTCTAGGTAACGTGGCGCGAGCAGTCAGGCTAAACTTCCAGAGGGCATATAGGTGAAGCGTTCAAATTGTCCCACACAATAATCACCTCCCCACCACACAAAGACACAAGGCTGTATTTATCAAAAATATGATTCTTTATATAAAAGGTTTTCTTTCAGGCAGGTTGCATAAATACAGTTCTCTTGGTAAAATAATCCAGTTACTCTCAAAATGCTTTAAGGGCAGTCCACAGTTGTAAAAATGGCACAGTTATAATTAAAATCAGTTCTTTGGGTCTTCTGCGCACTTCGTAGCGCCTTTGGGATGCTCTGGGCAAGGTTTTTGTCAGTACCTTGCCGTTTCTCACGCTTCTCGCGTGAGCACGAGTACGCTTGCCGTACCTCACGCTTCTCGCGTGAGCACCGGCAATGGTTTTCTATGCGGGTACGGTTCGGACTGTCAGGGACGCTCCGTACCTGGAGGGAAGCACCGGTACGGTGCGAACACGGCTTCCTCAGTACGGTGCGAACTCAGAGCGGGTCAAAAGGCAGTACAGTGCGAACCAAGCTATTATTACAGCGCGAACCAGGATATTGGTACAGTCAGTACGGGGCAAATGTACGAGGCGAACCAGGTGATTCCCGGCGTCAGTACGGTGCAAACTTGCTTCCAGGCAGTAAATACGCTCAAACTTAAAAGGCAGTACGCTTCAAACTAACACTTGGACTCAACCCTGGGACGATCGGTACGGTCCGTATGAAAGCAAGTACGGGTACTACTTTTCACGCGCTGGCACAATACCTTGTAGAATTCACGGCAAAGGTGCGTGGCGGCCTCGCGGTCCAGTCCAGGGGTGTCCCACGTCGCGCTGGCGTCCCAAGTGTCCAGGGGACAGCGGAGCTTCGTGGGGCGCTCGGGCAGGATGCAGGTCGCCGCGAAGGGGGGTCAGAAGCAGGAGGGCAGTCTCGGGGGTGATTTCACAGCGCAGCGCGCTGTCAGCTTCGCACGGCGAACCAGGGCACGGTCCTCACAAGAGCCTCCACAACCCGGCGGGGTCACAGGGGGCTCGGCGCTCAGACGCAGGACTCTCCTCCTTACTTTGCGAGCTACGGCTCGAGGGGGCAGCTGTTCACGGTGCTCGGGCTGTCAGGCCTTTACTTTGTTTGCAGCCACACCAGCAGCAGAAGTCGCATTGCTCAGTGGGGTCAGGGGATGCTCAGGTTCTCAGGGGTCAGCTGGCAGAATCACTCCTTGGCACTTCTCCTCTTCTTCAGGAAGGTAGCGCCCACTGTTCCTGGGGCGCAGATCAGGGGGCAAGTTCACTAGCAAGCCCTTGGAGATTGTTTTCAGCACAAGTTGATTAAAAGTCTTTTCTGTAGTCTTTTCTTCCTCTCCTTCCAGCAGCAGGCACCCACTGCAGGCCAGTCTCTTAGGCAGAGAGACAGTATTCCTCCTTCAGCTTCTCCAGGTCCTTCTCCTTCAGGCAGAGGTTCGTCTTGGCGTCAACAGGATCTGATTTCTTAGGAGCCAGGCTCCTACTTTTATACACCAATTCTTTTGTTCTTTAGCGCCAGGGGGCCTGGGCCTGGCTCAGTCCAGTTTTTGGAGCACTGTGTTGTGGATGACTCTGCGCTTTCCTTTCAGCAGCAGGGCAGAGACATCAGCCGCTCCACAGGGGGCGGCGCCGGCTTTGTGCTGGCAGAGCATAGGTCTATTCAAGAGTCAGGGTGTACTCCTCCCACCCATCCTGGTGTAATCTCTCTACCCACCACCTGGCAGCCAACCTGTCTCTGGGGTTTCCCCAACCCTGCTCCTTACTGTTGCTAGGCAGAACACACACACACACAGCGCAGAGGCGGACTGAATGGCCAGATCAGTAAATACTAACTTTCTAAAAGTAGTATTTACAAACGCAGGATATTAAAATAAACTTTACTAAAAGAAGTATTTTATTATTCTGAGTTCAGGCATACTAAACATAACTTTCTACCATGCTCTATGAGTCCACTGGGATTACAGGGTGTAGTAATTCCAGTAGCCCATTCTGGCCTATGGAGAGCAGGTAGCCTTCAATAGTGAAAAACGAAAATGGCTGTAATTCACTATTAAGACATGCCACACACATCAGGGCATGTCCTACCTTATGCCTATAATGCACCCTGCCCTTGGGCCTACCAGAGGGGTGACTAATATGTAGTTAAGGGAAGGTTTAGCGACTGGCAAGTGGGTGCACTTGCGCAGTCAGCGCGACAGTACCAGACTGCGCGCAGGTTCTGCAGTGGCAGATCCTAGACACATTTTACTAGGCCGCTTCTGTGGGTGGCACAACCAGTGCTGCAAGCCCACCAGCAGCATTTGTATTTACAAGCCCTGGCACTCCTGGTTCACTTTACTAGGGGCTGACAGTAAACCAAATAAACCAATCATGGACACCAATCAATGTATACATTTTACCATAGGGAGAGCATATGCACCTTAGCACTGGTCAGCAGTGGTAAGGTGCCCAGAGTCATAAATCAGCCAACACCAGGTCAGAAAAAATACAGGAGGAAGGCAAAAAGTTTAGGGATGACCCTTCAAAAAGGGCCAGGTCCAACACAACCCCCTTCCAGCCAAAACGCAGGGTAGACCAATCACCACCGTGATGGTCTTCCCTGCTTGGGGCGATAGAACAAGGACCTGGCCCGCAACTGCAGGGGCAGACTCCAGTTCTATGCCAATCTGAACCTATTGGACTCCCTCTGTCCATACTCTCAGGGCCCACCAAACCAATCCATGGGGAACCCTTTTCCTCACCTGTGGACACCACCTGTGCAGCACCTAACCTTAACTGGCCCACAGGGGTGTCCCAACAGACAGACAGCAAAATACTACAGTGGCCACTGACAGTAGTCAGGGATGAGACCCAGGCCGTATGCCTCTCAGGGCTCTCAATCCTCTGTGGCGCCAGGGAGCGGGGGGCAGTAGCCCCAGGTGCTTGGCACCCTTTGTCCATTCTCCCCCTTGTCAGGTCAGGTATGACATACTGGCACTGACCCACCAGCCCCAGGACTGTACCCGGCGGCTGGACCCAAGACTGGGGTGGCCTCTCCCACACCCGGTCCTTCTCCTTGGGGCTCTGTACCCTCCCACCTGGAGTGGTACCCCCTTCCAGAATTGCCAGGGCACCTGGGGCAGGTGTCCTGCGCAATTCGCCCACCAGTTCAGGTGTTCTATCCTGCAACTGGGCGTCCAGGTCAGGGGGGACACCCTGAACCTGGCCCTCCAACCTAGGGTCTAAACCCTTCAGTTGAGCCGGGGTCAGAGGCGAGGACTCCCTCCCTCTGCACCCCCTTCCAGAGTACTGCCCACTCCCAACTGGCGTGGTACCCCCAGAAGCAACATGGGTCAGGACACTGATTACAGTAGTCCCACCCTCCAGGTCAGACAACACCTGAACCTGGCTTCCCAACCCTGGGACCAACCCATGCGGTTGAACACTCGCCTGGCGCACCAGGACTTCCCGGGGAGCATGCATTCCCCCCCTGAGGGTGACACATAACTCATGTGTCGTGTGACAGTCTGCCTGGCGCTGATCTCCCGACCCCTGTCCATCTGACAGTGCCTGAAGATCCCCCAGGACAGAAGTGGTTTCACCATGGTCATTCACTGGTGACGCAGCCCTTCTGGCTGGCCCCTGACCCACTGGTTCTTCCACTGGGGACTCTTTCCCCCTCTCACCCCTCAATCTGGACCTCTGCACCCTCCCTACTGGAGCGGTACTGCCAGACACCAGAACCGAGGGAGGCCGGCTTACAGACACTCCCTGTTCACCAGCCACTAGGGGATCCACCTCGACGGGCGGCCCATCAGGACAGCCTAGGCTCCCTGCCTGGTGTTCTCTTAAAGAACCATCCAGGCTCTGAGACCGGGTTTCGGGCACCTGGGGGCCCGCAGCCCCACACTCACTCCTTCTCCACTGAGACAGGACGTGAGGCCCTACATCCCTCCCACTACCATGGGACCTAGCTGGGCTACTCTGCACCACTTCCACCACTCTGGGTTGGAAGATACCTGAGCCACTCCCCACGGGGTCACTCCCCAATGCCTCTCCAGACCCTCTGGAATCCACCAAAAGGTCTGCCTCCAATGTTAGTTCTCTGCGGTCAGAGAACTCACTCCCCAACAGGCGTTGACATAGCTCTGGAAAACAGGGACTTAAAATATGCTCTCCCACAATTGGATCACACAGCCCCCTAGCAGGGTTAACCAAACTAGCCTTCACCTTACCATCCAGTGCCTCACACACGTACTCCACACCACTCTCCTGAGACTGGCAAGACAGTATCTGACTGTCTCTTTCACACAACCCACACTCTTCTGGGCGGTCTTCACACTCACCTACCAGGACTTCAATTTTGGGGGAACCCCTCTCCCTGCACCTCTCATCTAGAGTCAGTAGAGTGTCCCTCCCGCCACTAGGACCATGAACCCCTGCGCCAGTCACCCTATTCCCTTCAGGGATACTGCGCACTACTGCAGCTACCTCATGCCCTTGAACCTCCTGGTGTATATTAACCCCCTCCTTCAAGTCAGGCGCCACATCTCTGGGTGTGCGTACTACTCTTTCAGCACTAAAATATTCACTATTGCTGCCACCATCTGAGCTGGGTTCCTCCTCCCACTCAGAAAAGCTCAACCTCTGAGCTACGCACCTTTCTTGCTGCTGGGCTGAGACACTCATGGCCTCAAGCCTCTCGAGCTCCATGTCATATTTCTTCATTAGGAAGTCATGCTTCATTTGCATTTTCTTTTCTTCCAGAGCCAGCTTCTTGCTTTCTAG
Organism: Triturus cristatus; assembly: GCF_964204655.1. Lineage (NCBI taxonomy): Eukaryota > Metazoa > Chordata > Amphibia > Caudata > Salamandridae > Triturus > Triturus cristatus. The sequence goes on along the minus strand of NC_140585.1, from coordinate 1,073,784,018 downwards.
CTCCAATTGGACATTTACTTCCAGCTCTGCCAACTTCAATTCATGATCCCGGGCGGCCTGTCTGTCTGCCAGCTCCTCTGGCGACAGGCCTCTGCCAAAACTGCGAACGCTTTCCGCTGGTTTCCATGGTGTAACTTCCTTAGTTGCACCCCTTGAATCAATCCAGGCTTTGAGCGCCTTGTAGAGATCTGATCTGTTCTTGCATCCTGCATGTGGAACCTTGAGCTTCCTGCAGAAGTACTTGAGTTCAGTTCTCTTGTAGCTATCCAGTTTTGACTCATCCCATTCAACCTCTCCAGCCTCCGAGGCTTCAGACGCGGTTTTCTCTATGCTGTTTGAGCCCGGCATGGCTTCAAACGCAAGGGATCTTTGGCAAGTGAAATTCAAATTCTAAAAGTTCTGTGGCTTAAGCTACTGGACTGTCCACTGTGCAATGGTTAGCAATCACTGCGCAGACAATAAGAACGCAAATCCGTAAATCCGCACCGCTGCCACCAATGTTAGAATCCGGGGTCTCTGGTTGGCGCAGGTATGCACTTGCGACAAGCAGGGACCCTTTCCTCTAAGTCAGGGCAAAGGATCACCTCTTTAAAAATAACCCCTGCTCACCCTCTAGGTAACGTGGCGCGAGCAGTCAGGCTAAACTTCCAGAGGGCATATAGGTTAAGCGTTCAAATTGTCCCACACAATAATCACCTCCCCACCACACAAAGACACAAGGCTGTATTTATCAAAAATATGATTCTTTATATAAAAGGTTTTCTTTCAGGCAGGTTGCATAAATACAGTTCTCTTGGTAAAATAATCCAGTTACTCTCAAAATGCTTTAAGGGCAGTCCACAGTTGTAAAAATGGCACAGTTATAATTAAAATCAGTTCTTTGGGTCTTCTGCGCACTTCGTAGCGCCTTTGGGATGCTCTGGGCAAGGTTTTTGTCAGTACCTTGCCGTTTCTCACGCTTCTCGCGTGAGCACGAGTACGCTTGCCGTACCTCACGCTTCTCGCGTGAGCACCGGCAATGGTTTTCTATGCGGGTACGGTTCGGACTGTCAGGGACGCTCCGTACCTGGAGGGAAGCACCGGTACGGTGCGAACACGGCTTCCTCAGTAAGGTGCGAACTCAGAGCGGGTCAAAAGGCAGTACAGTGCGAACCAAGCTATTATTACAGCGCGAACCAGGATATTGGTACAGTCAGTACGGGGCAAATGTACGAGGCGAACCAGGTGATTCCCGGCGTCAGTACGGTGCAAACTTGCTTCCAGGCAGTAAATACGCTCAAACTTAAAGGCAGTACGCTTCAAACTAACACTTGGACTCAACCCTGGGACGATCGGTACGGTCCGTACGAAAGCAAGTACGGGTACTACTTTTCACGCGCTGGCACAATACCTTGTAGAATTCACGGCAAAGGTGCGTGGCGGCCTCGCGGTCCAGTCCAGGGGTGTCCCACGTCGCGCTGGCGTCCCAAGTGTCCAGGGGACAGCGGAGCTTCGTGGGGCGCTCGGGCAGGATGCAGGTCGCCGCGAAGGGGGGTCAGAAGCAGGAGGGCAGTCTCGGGGGTGATTTCACAGCGCAGCGCGCTGTCAGCTTCGCACGGCGAACCAGGGCACGGTCCTCACAAGAGCCTCCACAACCCGGCGGGGTCACAGGGGGCTCGGCGCTCAGACGCAGGACTCTCCTCCTTACTTTGTGAGCTACGGCTCGAGGGGGCAGCTGTTCACGGTGCTCAGGCTGTCAGGCCTTTACTTTGTTTGCAGCCACACCAGCAGCAGAAGTCGCATTGCTCAGTGGGGTCAGGGGATGCTCAGGTTCTCAGGGGTCAGCTGGCAGAATCACTCCTTGGCACTTCTCCTCTTCTTCAGGAAGGTAGCGCCCACTGTTCCTGGGGCGCAGATCAGGGGGCAAGTTCACTAGCAAGCCCTTGGAGATTGTTTTCAGCACAAGTTGATTAAAAGTCTTTTCTGTAGTCTTTTCTTCCTCTCCTTCCAGCAGCAGGCACCCACTGCAGGCCAGTCTCTTAGGCAGAGAGACAGTATTCCTCCTTCAGCTTCTCCAGGTCCTTCTCCTTCAGGCAGAGGTTCGTCTTGGCGTCAACAGGATCTGATTTCTTAGGAGCCAGGCTCCTACTTTTATACACCAATTCTTTTGTTCTTTAGCGCCAGGGGGCCTGGGCCTGGCTCAGTCCAGTTTTTGGAGCACTGTGTTGTGGATGACTCTGCGCTTTCCTTTCAGCAGCAGGGCAGAGACATCAGCCGCTCCACAGGGGGCGGCGCCGGCTTTGTGCTGGCAGAGCACAGGTCTATTCAAGAGTCAGGGTGTACTCCTCCCACCCATCCTGGTGTAATCTCTCTACCCACCACCTGGCAGCCAACCTGTCTCTGGGGTTTCCCCAACCCTGCTCCTTACTGTTGCTAGGCAGAACACACACACACACAGCGCAGAGGCGGACTGAATGGTCAGATCAGTAAATACTAACTTTCTAAAAGTAGTATTTACAAACGCAGGATATTAAAATAAACTTTACTAAAAGAAGTATTTTATTATTCTGAGTTCAGGCATACTAAACATAACTTTCTACCATGCTCTATGAGTCCACTGGGATTACAGGGTGTAGTAATTCCAGTAGCCCATTCTGGCCTATGGAGAGCAGGTAGCCTTCAATAGTGAAAAACGAAAATGGCTGTAATTCACTATTAAGACATGCCACACACATCAGGGCATGTCCTACCTTATGCCTATAATGCACCCTGCCCTTGGGCCTACCAGAGGGGTGACTAATATGTAGTTAAGGGAAGGTTTAGCGACTGGCAAGTGGGTGCACTTGCGCAGTCAGCGCGACAGTACCAGACTGCGCGCAGGTTCTGCAGTGGCAGATCCTAGACACATTTTACTAGGCCGCTTCTGTGGGTGGCACAACCAGTGCTGCAAGCCCACCAGCAGCATTTGTATTTACAAGCCCTGGCACTCCTGGTGCACTTTACTAGGGGCTGACAGTAAACCAAATAAACCAATCATGGACACCAATCAATGTATACATTTTACCATAGGGAGAGCATATGCACCTTAGCACTGGTCAGCAGTGGTAAGGTGCCCAGAGTCATAAATCAGCCAACACCAGGTCAGAAAAAATACAGGAGGAAGGCAAAAAGTTTAGGGATGACCCTTCAAAAAGGGCCAGGTCCAACACACGTGGACACTCTCACTGTCTACAGCGTAGGTTGTGCTCTGTGCCATTGTCCCCTGTCACCATGTATATAGACGTGCTATTATGTACAGGTGTCCACTGTGCAGCCTGACCTGATTGTCCTTCTTCATACTCACAGTTGGCAGTGCCTGTGTGTCTTGTTATACTCATCTGAGGATGGGAACTGGTACCTCATTATTTGTACAGGCGCACCTTGGCTGTTTGGCGTCCAATCTTGCTTTTTGCCTGCCCCTGTGTTTATCACCCAGACTATGAGATGTTGGTGCCACCTGTGTCTCAACAATTTGCCTCGTGTGGGGGTTTGTTGGGGCGGGCAATGCCTATGTGTCAAATCCGGATTTCTACTTGCTGGGTCTGGCCAGTGTGTGATGTTACTGGATACACACGCAAGGTGCAGTGACCGAGTCATGTTGGGCATGTTTGCAGCATTACCTATGCAGCATGTGTCTCAAGTTCATGGATATGGTCCCTGGTCATCGGTATTTTCGCCAATGCTGTGTGGTGCAGATGCAGTGCTGGATTGTCCCCAGGGCCTGGGTGCTATGTCAGACTCCGTTTCCTGTCTTTAGCTATTGTCTCATGCTCTCCATGGTATTTCAGTGGCATGGTGGCTCAACCAACTGTGTGTTTCATGCCCTACATCGGTACCTTGTTTTGAAGATGTTAGGGATCTTCCTTTTCAGGCTATGCAATGTTACCTATGTCGATTGGACTCATGTGACTGATGTGTACAGCTGTCTGATTAATTTATGTCTCTCCACCCTGCCCACAGCATCGTCGGGGGACACAGAGGGAGACATGGACACAGGCAAGGCGGAGGGACCGAGCACCAGTGCCAGCCGTGACATCGGGGCTGGTACATCGAGTGGGACAGAGGTGGAGGATAGTGCTGCCGAGGACCTGTCGACTGGCACGTCAGAATACGAAGCTGACAGGTCCGAGGAGGAGTTCTCCGAGTGGGCGGTGGCTGCACCAGCAGCTGACAGCGGAACAACACCTTGCACCGCCCCCTCAGTTCCCATCAGCCGCCTCCCACTTGCTCGTGTCCCTTCCCAGCATGCCCGGTCACCGCATGTCTCCTTCCGGCCAGGCACCGCACCCCCTGCCCCTGTCTCCACTGCTGCCGCCAATGCTGAGTCTGTGGACATCCAGCGGCAACTGCAGGTTGGTCAGGCTGCAATCCTTAATGTCCTCCATGCCCACGGGAAAACCCTCACCAACATCGGGGCATTCTTGGAGGGCATTCATTCTTCGCAGTCTGACCAACGCAACTTGCTGAGGTCCATAGACTCCACACTGACTGCAGCAGTGGGTCTCCTGCAGCGCGACCTCCCCCCACCTACCCCTGCCCCATCCACACTTCCCACTTCCATGCCTGTCCCACGTACACCCAGACGTCGGCATGCACCCACCACAACAGACACAGGCACCACACCAGCAGGGAAGGTCCACCGCACTCCTTCTGACACGCACACACAGGGTGAGATAGGCACACCCACTGGGTCGGGGGGCAAACGTGTGACACGCAGCCAGAGTGGGAGTCCGCATTCCACACAATCCACTCCCTCCAAATCCCCTCCCCTCAGCTCTCCTGGCCACATCTCCCCCAAGGACTCCTTCATGGCCGCTCTGTCCCTGAGCCCCACAGTTCCACCACCACGCAAGCGGTCAAGGAAGTCCTCGGTCAGGGTGGTTGAGTCTCCCCCCCTGTCTCCACCCTCCCCCGGTGGCGCTGCAACCCATCCCTCTGACCCCCCCCCTCCTTGGGGCCTGAGGTCACTTCGGGTGCAGGGGACTCCCTGGAGGACCTTGCTAAGGTGTGTAGTGCCATCCTGGCCTCCGCCTTTGGCCATGACACACCCCCTGTGGTTGAGTCCTCCATCCCTGCACCCACAACGCCGCCCCTTTGCCCTGATGTCCCTGCGGTGCCTGTTGCTTCCCCCCCCCTGATGCCCTCACCAGTATGGAAGACGATGCCATTTGACTGTGCAGGCAAGGTAGGGGACACACATCCCACTGTGTCCCCCATCCAGCTGGGAATCATTGACTGCCCTATGGCCTTTGTTAAAATTGAACTGCCTGCGATCCACGGACATTGTACTCATGCTGAATAAAGCTTAATTTTGTTTTCATTATCACACTCCTGCTATGGTGGTATTGGTGTTGGTGGGGCTGCTACATTGTTTTGGGTGGTGTTTAAGGCTTTGGGTGTGTGGGATTTGTAGTAGTGTTCTGCCCATTGGGGCGACCCTGGGATATGTGTGCCATCACAAGGTGTTGGCTAACTTCCTTAGGTCATGTCAGCAGTTACTGCATGGTTCAATTGTCCCAGGGTGTATTCCTTCCTCTGTGTACCCAGATTTCTTCCCTGCAGGGTGTTCACAATGTTTAGCGCAGAGCTGTGTCTACATGAGCTGTGTGTGTGACGGAGCCCTTCTACTTTGGCCATGCATGCATGGCCATGTCTCCACCTGCAACAATCGTGGCATCCTTGGTGATCACTGTACTTGTGTGTGGAGTCTGTTGACATGAGTTCATGGGGACATGTTCCCTTGTAGGCAGTATGGATGTGGGTAATTCCGGCCTCACACACATGTGTTACACCCCTCCTGTCTCTGGGCACTGCTGTTGGTGATGGGCCCCCACCCCTCCTGTCTCTGGGCACTGCTGGGAGGACTCCGCACCCACCCCTCCTGTCTCAGGGCACTGCTGGGAGGACTCCGCACCCACCCCTCCTGTCTCTGGGCACTGCTGTTAGTGATGGGCCCCCACCCCTCCTGTCTCAGGGCACTGCTGTGAGTGATAGGGCCCCACCCCTCCTGTCTCAGGGCACTGCTGGGAGGACTCCACACCCACCCCTCCTGTCTCAGGGCACTGCTGGGAGGACTCCACACCCACCCCTCCTGTCTCAGGGCACTGCTGGGAGGACTCCACACCCACCCCTCCTGTCTCAGGGCACTGCTGTTAGTGATGGGCCCCCACCCCTCCTGTCTCAGGGCACTGCTGTGAGTGATAGGGCCCCACCCCTCCTGTCTCAGGGCACTGCTGGGAGGACTCCACACCCACCCCTCCTGTCTCAGGGCACTGCTGGGAGGACTCCACACCCACCCCTCCTGTCTCAGGGCACTGCTGGGAGGACTCCACACCCACCCCTCTTGTCTCAGGGCACTGCTGGGAGGACTCCACACCCACCCCTCCTGTCTCTGGGCACTGCTGTTAGTGATAGGCCCCCACCCCTCCTGTCTCAGGGCACTGCTGGGAGGACTCCGCACCCACCCCTCCTGTCTCAGGGCACTGCTGTGAGTGATAGGGCCCCACCCCTCCTGTCTCTGGGCACTGCTGTTGGTGATGGGCCCCCACCCCTCCTGTCTCAGGGCACTGCTGTGAGTGATAGGGCCCCACCCCTCCTGTCTCAGGGCACTGCTGGGAGGACTCCACACCCACCCCTCCTGTCTCAGGGCACTGCTGGGAGGACTCTGCACACACCCCTCCTGTCTCTGGGCACTGCTGGGTGGACACTGCACACACACCTCCTATTTCTGGATATGTACGCTTGGAACATACACGGTGTGGGTGCGCTCCATGCATTCGAGGTGAGGGTACAGGTCTAGTTACACTGGTGTGGTGGGGGTACGGTGCGTGAGTCCGCGGTTGGGGGTACGGGTCGTACTTACACTGTTGGGGTGGGGGGTACGCTCCTTGCATACGCGGGTGGGGGTACGGGTCGTACTTACACTGTTGGGGTGGGGGGTACGCTCCTTGCATACGCGGGTGAGGGTACGGGTCGTACTTACACTGTTGGGGTGGGGGGTACGCTCCTTGCATACGCGGGTGGGGGTACGGGTCGTACTTACACTGTTGGGGTGGGGGGTACGCTCCTTGCATACGCGGGTGAGGGTACGGGTCGTACTTACACTGTTGGGGTGGGGGGTACGCTCCTTGCATACGCGGGTGAGGGTACGGGTCGTACTTACACTGTTGGGGTGGGGGGTACGCTCCTTGCATACGCGGGTGAGGGTTCGAGTTGTACTTACACTGGTGTGGTGGGGGTACGGTCCGTGAGTCCGCGGGTGGGGGTAGGAGTCGTACTTACACTGGTGGGGGTGGGGGTACGGTCCGTACATCCACGGGTGAGGGTTCGAGTCGTACTTACACTGTTGGCATGGGGGGTACGCTCCATGCATACGCGGGTGGGGGTACGGGTCGTACTTACACTGTTGGGGTGGGGGTACGCTCCATGCATACGCGGGTGGGGGTACGGGTCGTACTTACACTGTTGGGGTGGGGGGTACGCTCCTTGCATACGCGGTTGGGGGTACGGGTCGTACTTACACTGTTGGGGTGGGGGGTACGCTCCTTGCATACGCGGGTGGGGGTACGGGTCGTACTTACACTGTTGGGGTGGGGGTACGCTCCTTGCATATGCGGGTGAGGGTACGGGTCGTACTTACACTGTTGGGGTGGGGGGTACGCTCCTTGCATACGCGGGTGAGGGTTCGAGTCGTACTTACACTGGTGTGGTGGGGGTACGGTCCGTGAGTCCGCGGGTGGGGGTAGGAGTCGTACTTACACTGGTGGGGGTGGGGGTACGGTCCGTACGTCCGCGGGTGAGGGTTCGAGTCGTACTTACACTGTTGGCATGGGGGGTACGCTCCATGCATATGCGGGTGGGGGTACGGGTCGTACTTACACTGTTGGGGTGGGGGTACGCTCCATGCATACGCGGGTGGGGGTACGGGTCGTACTTTCACTGTTGGGGTGGGGGGTACGCTCCTTGCATACGGGGTGGGGGTAGGGTCCGTACATATCCGTCCCCACGCTATGTGATGCTTGTGCGGCCCGTACCCAGGCCTTTGCCACGTGGGTACGATCCGTCCCGCCATTGTTGGGGTGACGTATGTGTGGGCGTGGTACGAATCGTACCCACGCTCTTCAGGCGTGGGTACGGGACGTACCTGTCTGGTTGTGTTGCCGGTTCGCGTGGTGACGGACTTCCGTTTTGGCGGTCGCTGGCTTATCAGGACACGCCCCCACCCCCTCGTGGTGACCAGGGCATGGGAGTCAGGTATGTCCAGGCCATGTGTGGTGTGTGACTTATGTGGTTGTTTTGTGGCCTGCCCTGGTCGTGCCACCCCCACCCCACCCCACCCCACTTTCCCCCCTCCCTTAGTTATTCTGACCTTCTGCGGCGTCTGCGTCGTAACCTGTAGAGGAGGTGTACTGCTATGAGGGCAGGGATGACTCGTAGGTTCGGGTCCATGTCTGTCCGTCGCGTACTGGTACTCCTTGATCGCGTCGTCCTGTCGCGTACGGGTCCTCCTTGATCGCGTCGTCCTGTCGCGTACGGGTCCTCCTTGGTGGCGTCGTCCTGTGTGTCCGTCACGTACTGGTCCTCCTTGTTCGCGTCGTCATCTGTCCGTCGCGTACTGGTGGTCCTTGTTCGCGTCGTCCTGATTTCCCTGCAGTTTTTGGCTGCCGCAAAATATTCACCGTGCGGGGTGACGTCGGTGCGAATCGTGATTCCTGGGTCGTGAATGGCTGGCTGCGAGCGTCCCGACGTCAGGTCGGCGCTTTCCCGGATCGCATTGGTAGGTGTTTTTTTGTTCGGTCGGGCTTTTTTACGATTCGTACGGTAATGGTGTACACGTGCGAATCGTAATTCCTTGTTTGTAAAAATTGACGACCGGGTACGCGTCGGGCGGAGATTGTGCTCCGTCCGACGGTTCGTACCCGGTTTTTGCCGGATCGTGATCGGCACCTTTGTATACGGTTTTATAATTTACGTTGTGTTCCGTGTTTGTGGCTTTGTTAGTGTTTTGTTATTTAGGTGTGTTAAAGTTTTATAGTGTTTGAATAATGTTTGTAGTGATGTTTTTAGGTGCATTATGTGTGTTTGTGTGTGGGTGGGAATGTTTTGTTTCTCTTTTGTAGGTTTTACGGAGAAGATATTTTCGTCTCTTTCAAACACCTTTTTTTTTTTTAAGGAAGTGTGTATTAGTTGTGTTTACTAATATTTATTTTACACTTCCTTTATTGTTCGGGTTTCCAGGAGCGGTTATTTACCATTTTTTATATTTTTAGGGATTTTTATGGTTAATGGATTGTCGTTTTTTGGCGTAGACGTTTTTTTCGAAAAACAGTTGTATTTTTCCATTTTATTTGGATTCATTTTTGATACCTATGGATTTTGAACTACCTGGATTTATTTGGAAGGAATGTTATTATCCCATTGGAGCAACTACACAGGTAAGTTCATTTAAATATTTTAATTGTGGGTGGGCAAATCTTATATATTTAATATTGTTGTTGTGTACTTGGTTTGTTTAATTATGTTGTCTAAATATATGTAGATATAAATTATTTATATATTTTAGACCACATAATTAAATATGTGATATAATAAAGTGGCTTCTTTATGTTGTGATAGTTGTTTTAGTAGAATTGTGGGTTAATATTTTGGAAAGGGTTTAGAAGAGAGTTTGAGCTATTATATTGAAGTACTCAAGTCCTCTTGTGGATTGGTATAGCTGTACCTGTTGTTGTAGGTAATTATACATTTGAGTAGTTTGTCTAGATTGTTTTGGTTTTAATTGTAGGACAGATTGTTGCATTCTTAATTCTTGGAAACTTTGTTCCTTTTGTATGGCAATTAGTAGTTTTTGTAGTGTTGGAGTTGTTCTCCCAGTAGAAGTTAGGAATGCATTATGCCAGCCCTCGACGGCGTTGTTAGTTTTGGCTTGTTGGTTGAGTGTACTTACATATAGATTCCACCAAGGTATTTGGAACTTGGGCTGACGTCTATGGCCTGATCTGTGTAGTCTCCCCACCCAGGTATCCTCAAAATAATCTAAGAGGGGAGATAACTTTACTTCATTTTGTTTGTAGAATGGACTTTCTAATAAAAGATTGTAATGTTCTGCAACATCTGTGGTTGGTACATAAGCTAGGGCTGTTAGAAGTTTTATTTGATGTGCCAAAGTTATGTTTGTGGCATATTCTACACTTAGTGAAGATTTTTGTAAATGTCTCCATATACATTGGTTTAGATGGAAGTAACATCCTTGGATAGCTGTATGGGGGTACAGTTTTAGAATGCAATTTATCATGGCTTGCTCAAAGTCTATGATAATTCTTTGAGGGTAAAAATCATTTGATTCTTGTTTTAGTTTTCCTAGCATTTCATTATATGTTGTGTTTTGTTTGTTAGGTAATAGTGCATAAATTAAAGGTATGGAAGTGTTGTGATATTGACCTTGTATTGTGTAAAGCTGGTAGAATGGTTTTGGGCATATTGTAAAGGTGCCATCCATCATCCATGTTTGGCATTGTTGGAGTTTAGTTATATTGTTTGCAGTAGCAAACATTATGATTCTTTTTTCTGTACTTTTGTTATCAAAAAAAATAAAAGGTTCATTATTGTGGGTGATAGTTAATTCTCGTGGAATGATGATATCTTGAAAAGTTTTAGGGGATGGTATAGTTGTCGTGGTTGATTTTTTGGTCCTAGCAATTGTTCTTTTTATAGAAGCAATTGATGGTAATTGGTCTCTTGCTTCTTTGGGCACTCTAGGTAATAGTTCTTTTAGGATTACACTTGTAGCAGTTTGTGAACCAGTGCTTAATTCTTTTATATTTTCAAGGGTTGATCTGACTTCTATTTCAGAGAGATTGGGTGGATGGTTATGCTCTCTTGTATATAGTACAGTTGTTTCTCTTGTTGTTGCTCGTCCATAGCATTTGTTAGAATAATATTTAGAACACTTCCAGTTCACTTTTCGGTCCGTCTGCTTTTCTTGGGTGTATGTGTAACCCATGTAACATAATAGGAATTTTCCTTTCTGCGATGTTATAAATTGGGCTTCTTCTGTCATCGTGATGTGTTAGAAATCTGGAAAAAATGTATATAAAAATATATGCAATAGTACTTTATATATTTCTATGAAAATAGGAAACAAAAAACTTTTTTATATATACTTACCGAGTGTTTTTGGTTGTATTTGAATGAAGATGTTCTTTGTAGACAAAATGCTGTTTAGTTGATGTAGTCTCTGAAAGTTAAAGAACATATAGGTGCCGATTACGATCCTGTAAAAACCGGGTACGAACCGTCAGACGGAGCATATTCTCCGTCCGACGCGTACCCGGTCGTCAAAATATACAAACATGGAATTACGATTCGCACGGAAAAACCTTTCCCGTACGAATCGTACAAAACCCCGACCGAACAAAATAAACGTACAAATGCGATCCGGGAAAGCGCCGACGTGACGTCGGGACGCACGCAGCCTGCCATTCACGAACCAGGAATCACGATTCGCACCGACGTCATCCCGCACGGACAATATTTTCCGGCTGCCAAAACTGCCGGGTAATCAGGACGACGCGAACAAGGAGGACCTGTACGCGACGGACAGACATGGACCCGAACCTACGTGTCATCCCGGCCCTCATAGCAGTCGACCTCCTCTACAGGTTACGACGCAGACGCCGCAGAAGGTCAGAACAACACCCATGGGCAAAGGGGGGGGGCAGGGGCAGGACACATAACCCCCACCCAAGTCACACAGCACACATGCACTGGACATACCTGACCCTCAGGCCCTGGTCACTACGAGGGGGTGGGGGCATGTCCAGCCAAGCCAGCGACCGCCACAACGGAAGTTCTTCACGACGCGAACTGGCAACACAACCATACAGGTACGTCCCGTACCCACGCCTTAAGAGCGTGGGTACGAGTCATACCACGCCCACACCTACGTCACCCCAACAAATGCGGGACGGCACGTACCCACATGGCAAAGGCTTGGGGACGGACCGCACAAGCATTCCACAGCGTGGGTACGGCAATGTACGGACCGTACCCCCACCCGCGTATGCATGGAGCGTACCCCCCACCCCAACAGTGTAAGTACGACACGTACCCCCACCTGCGTACGTACGGAGCGTACCCCCCACCCCAACAGTGTAAGTACGACACGTACCCCCACCCGCGTACGTATGGAGCGTACCCCCCACCCCAACAGTGTAAGTACGACACGTACCCCCACCCGCGTACGTACAGAGCATACCCCCCACCCCAACAGTGTAAGTACGACATGTACCCCCACCCGCGTACGTATGGAGCGTACCCCCCACCCCAACAGTGTAAGTATGACACGTACCCCCACCCGCGTACGTATGGAGCGTACCCCCCACTCCAACAGTGTAAGTACGACACGTACCCCCACCCGCGTATGCATGGAGCGAACACCCCACCCCAACAGTGTAAGTACGACACGTACCCTCACCCGCGTATGCATGGAGCGAACCCCCCACCCCAACAGTGTAAGTACGACCTGTACCCTCACCCGCGTATGCATGGAGCGAACCCACACCTGTGTATGTTCGAAGCGTACATATTGTGAATTAGGAGGGGTGTGTGCAGAGTCCCCCCAGCAGTGCCCAGACACAGGAGGGGTGTGTGCAGAGTCCTCCCAGCAGTGCCCAGAGACAGGAGGGGTGTGTGCAGAGTCCTCCCAGCAGTGCCCAGAGACAGGAGGGGTGGGTGCCTATCACTCCCAGCAGTGCCCAGAGACAGGAGGGGTGTGTGCAGAGTCCCCCCAGCAGTGCCCAGACACAGGAGGGGTGGGTGCCTATCACTCCCAGCAGTGCCCAGAGACAGGAGGGGTGGGTGCAGAGTCCTCCCAGCAGTGCCCAGAGACAGGAGGGGTGTGTGCAGAGTCCTCCCAGCAGTGCCCAGAGACAGGAGGGGTGTGTGCAGAGTCCCCCCAGCAGTGCCCAGAGACAGGAGGGGTGGGTGCCTATCACTCCCAGCAGTGCCCAGACATATGAGGGGTGGGTGCCTATCACTCCCAGCAGTGCCCAGAGACAGGAGGGGTGTGTGCAGAGTCCCCCCAGCAGTGCCCAGAGACAGGAGGGGTGGGTGCCTATCACTCCCAGCAGTGCCCAGGGACAGGAGGGGTGGGTGCCTATCACTCCCAGCAGTGCCCAGAGACAGGAGGGGTGTGTGCAGAGTCCTCCCAGCAGTGCCCAGAGACAGGAGGGGTGGGTGCCTAACACTCCCAGCAGTGCCCATGCAACGCAAAGGGTGGAGTAGCCACAGATACCATGCCCACAAATGTCAGTCAGGTGCACAAAGACCCTGCAGTACATGTACCACATGTGTGCGAGGCTGGGAGTATACGCATGCATAGCGCAGAAAATAAAACATGTCCACATGAAGTCATGTCAATAGTCCACACACACAAGTACCATGACTACCAAGGATGCCACGAATGATGCAGGTGGAGACATCGCTCAGCATGCATGTGCAAAGTTGAAGGAGTCCATCACACACCCAGCTGATGTAGACACAGCTCAGCACCACATATTGGGAACACCCTGCAGGGAAGATGTCAGGGTACACAGAGGAAGGAATACACCTTGGTACAATTCCACCATGCAGCAACTGCGTACATGGACAGAGAAACCTAGCTAACACCGTGTGATGGCACACAGATACCAGGGTCCCCCCTATGACCAGCACACTACTACATTTCCCACACACCCAACACATGATTACCACCCAAAATCAGGTCGCAGCCCCACCAACAGCAACATCAGAAAAGCAGTAGTGTTCAAAGGAAACAAAAATGGCTTTAATCAGCATGATCTTAAATAGTGTGTTAGTAGAAAGTTCAATATTTACAAAGCCCATAGGGCAGTCCATGAGTCACAGCTGGATGGGGGACACAGTGGGATGCGTGTCCCCTAGCTTGCCTGCACAGTTACAAGCCGTCGTCTTCCACAGGGGTGAGGGCATCATGTGGGGGGGAAGGAACAGGCACCGCAGGAACAGGAGGGCGAAGGGTAGGCGACGTGGGTGCAGGGATGGAGGACTCCACCACAGGGGGTGGGGCAGGGCCAAAGGTGGATTCTAGGAGCGCGCTGCACACCGTGGCAAGGTCCTCCAGGGACTCCCCTGCACCCGAAGGAACCACAGGCCCCAAGGAGGGGGGGTCAGAGGGATGGGTCGCAGCACCACTGGGGGAGGGTGTGGACAGGGGGGGGACTCAAGCACCTTGACCGTGGACTTCCTTGACCGCTTGCGGGGTGGTGTCACTGTGGGGCTCAGGGACAGAGCGACCATGAAGGAGTCTTTGGGGGAGATGTGGCCAGGAGAGCTGAGGGGAGGGGATTTGGAGGGAGTGGATTGGGTGGAATGCGGACTCCCACTCTGGCTGCGTGTCACACGTTTGCCCCCTGACCCAGTGGGTGTGCCTACTACACCCTGTGTGTGCGTGTCAGAAGGTGTGCGGTGGACCTTCCCTGCTGGTGTGGTGCCTGTGTCTGTTGTGGTGGGTGCATGCTGACGTCTGGGTGTATGTGGGACAGGTATGGGAGTGGGAAGTGTGGAAGGGACAGGGGTAGGGGGTGGGACGTAGCGCTGCAGGAGACCCACTGCTGCAGTCAGTGTCGAGTCTATCGACCTCAGCAAGTTGCGTTGGTCAGCCTGCGATGAATGAATGCCCTCCAAGTATGCCTCCATGTTGTTGAGGACCTGGCTGTGGGCATGGAGGACATTAAGGATCGCAGTCTGACCAACCTGCAACTGCCGCTGGATGTCCACAGACTCGGCATTGGCAGCAGCAGTGGAGACAGGGGCAGGGGGTGCGGTGCCTGGCAGGAAGGAGACATGCGGTGACTGGGCACGCTGGAAAGGGACACAAGCACGTGGGAGGCGGCTGATGCCAATGGAGGGGGCAGTGCGAGATGTAGGGCTGCTGTCAGATGGTGGTGCAGCCACCGCACACTCGGAGAGATCATCCTCAGACCCGTCAGCCTTATACTCTGTTGTGCCAGTCGACAGGTCCCCGGCTTCACTCTCCTCCACCTCAGTCCCACTCGATGTGCCAGCCACGATGTCACCGCTGGCCCTGGTGCTCGGTCCCTCTGCGCCGTCTGTGTCCATGTCTCCCTCCGTGTCCCCCGACGATGCTGTTGGCAGGGTGAAGAGACAGAAATTAATCATACACCTGTATACATATGTCACATGAGTCCAATCTACTTAGGTTACAGTGCATAGCCTGAAAGAAAAGAAGAGTTACAACTACAAAACAAGGTACAGATGTAGGCCCTGCAAGACACAGTTGTTTGACCCACCATGCCACGGAAAAACTATAGAGAGCATGACACAATAGCAAATGAGATGACATGGAATTTTGACTGAGGAGCAAGGCCCTGGGGACAATCAAGCACTGCATCTGCACCACACAGCGTGGCAGGAAATAGGGATGAGCAGGGACCATAGCCAGGAACTAGAGGCACATGCAGCATAGGTAATACTGATAACATGCCCACCCTGACTGGCACACTGCACCTTGAGTGTATGTCCTGGCAAACATCACACACTGGCCAGTCCTAGCAAGGAGATTTCAGGTCTTGAAATGTAGGCCATGCCCGCACCACCCACCCCCTACATGAGACAATTCTTTGGAGACACAGGAAGCACGTACATCTCTTAGTCTGGGTGAAATACACATGGGATGCAAAAATTCAATATTGCACACAAAATACACAAGGTGCGCCTGTCCAAATAATCATGTACAAATGGGCATCATCAGATGATTGTAACAAGACACACAGGCAATGGCCACCGTGAGTATGTACTGGGAAAATCAGGTCAGGCTGGACAGTGGACACTTGTACTACATTTCACGTCAATATACATGGTGCCAGGGGACAATGGCACAGAGCACAACCTATGCTGTAGACACAGAGATTTTCGACATTTTCGGATTACACACATGATACCTAGGTAAAGATGCCCCTGGGGACAGTAGTGGCCACACAACTCCATGCTCCTGAATGGGAATGACTGCAACACACGCTAACATCCCTGCACTATGCGTACCGCACACTCATGCACATCATGTCACAGGCCACCACATAGGACATGCGTGCTGGAAGGCCTCGCACTTGAGAGATTAACTCCCATGTCTGGACTTAGCATTAGTGCCAACTGACATGGAACCCACAAGTCCAGAACTGGACAGGGCACAGGCAAGGTCCCAAAACCTGTTACACACCACCCCCACACATGATGCTGCAGGCATAGTACACTTGGAGAAGGTGCCAGGCTACATAACCTTGTGACGGAGTGACTACACACAGACCAGTGAACACATTGCAAGGAGGGAAAGGGAGGCAGGAGAGCACTGCAATACTGTGGGTAACAGGATCTGCACAGCACCATAAAACCCTGCCAGTGTATCCATGGAACAGTGCACGTACAAATGCTGGTGAAACACAACAAACAAACATGTACCTACCCCCAGCCTGCTGCTGCATCTCCTGTAGGTGCCTGTCCAAGTCTGGAAAGACCACCGCCAGCACACGCTTGTGGATGTGGGAGAGACGGCGGCGCCCGCGGTTCTTATGGCTCTCAGGTGAGTCCCCCAGCAGGACCCGTGCGATCCTCCGCATCCAGCACCGGATATCCTGCCAGCGTTTCCTCACCTGGGACAGGCGCCGCTTCCGACCATCTGCACTCCTCACGGCGCTGACGGCGGTCAGCCATATGTGCTCCTTGGCAGAGGTGTCTACCTGTGAGGATGAACAAGTGACACTACATCAATACACCTGGCACATGTCACAGAGACACATATTAGAACACATTTGCTGTTTACAACAAGGCATAGTATGCATCCAACGCATTGCACCTTTGTCATAGGGACATGATCCTCTGGGGAAGGCCAAAAGCAGTACGTGCCATTGAAAGGACACAGGTGGAATGAGGGCAACTACACAATCAATGATCCAGGCTCACACTGTGCATCACACCCACCCCTCCTGTCTCTGGGCACTGCTGGGAGTGATAGGCACCCACCCCTCCTGTCCCTGGGCACTGCTGGGAGTGATAGGCACCCACCCCTCCTGTCCCTGGGCACTGCTGGGAGTGATAGGCACCCACCCCTCCTGTCTCTGGGCACTGCTGGGGGGACTCTGCACACACCCCTCCTGTCTCTGGGCACTGCTGGGGGGACTCTGCACACACCCCTCCTGTCTTTGGGCACTGCTGGGAGTGATAGGCACCCACCCCTCCTGTCTCTGGGCACTGCTGGGAGTGATAGGCACCCACCCCTCCTGTCCCTGGGCACTGCCCCTGGGCACTGCTGGGAGTGATAGGCACCCACCCCTCCTGTCCCTGGGCACTGCTGGGAGTGATAGGCACCCACCCCTCCTGTCTCTGGGCACTGCTGGGGGGACTCTGCACACACCCCTCCTGTCTCTGGGCACTGCTGGGGGGACTCTGCACACACCCCTCCTGTCTCTGGGCACTGCTGGGAGTGATAGGCACCCACCCCTCATATGTCTGGGCACTGCTGGGAGTGATAGGCACCCACCCCTCCTGTCTCTGGGCACTGCTGGGGGGACTCTGCACACACCCTTCCTGTCTCTGGGCACTGCTGGGAATGATAGGCACCCACCCCTCCTGTCCCTGGGCACTGCTGGGAGTGATAGGCACCCACCCCTCCTGTCTCTGGGCACAGCTGGGGGGACTCTGCACACACCCCTCCTGTCTCTGGGCACTGCTGGGGGGACTCTGCACACACCCCTCCTGTCTCTGGGCACTGCTGGGAGTGATAGGCACCCACCCCTCATATGTCTGGGCACTGCTGGGAGTGATAGGCACCCACCCCTCCTGTCTCTGGGCACTGCTGGGGGGACTCTGCACACACCCCTCCTGTCTCTGGGCACTGCTGGGGGGACTCTGCACACACCCCTCCTGTCTCTGGGCACTGCTGGGGGGACTCTGCACACACCCCTCCTGTCTCTGGGCACTGCTGGGAGTGATAGGCACCCACCCCTCATATGTCTGGGCACTGCTGGGAGTGATAGGCACCCACCCCTCCTGTCTCTGGGCACTGCTGGGGGGACTCTGCACACACCCCTCCTGTCTCTGGGCACTGCTGGGAGTGATAGGCACCCACCCCTCATATGTCTGGGCACTGCTGGGAGTGATAGGCACCCACCCCTCCTGTCTCTGGGCACTGCTGGGGGGACTCTGCACACACCCCTCCTGTCTCTGGGCACTGCTGGGAATGATAGGCACCCACCCCTCCTGTCCCTGGGCACTGCTGGGAGTGATAGGCACCCACCCCTCCTGTCTCTGGGCACTGCTGGGGGGACTCTGCACACACCCCTCCTGTCTCTGGGCACTGCTGGGAGTGATAGGCACCCACCCCTCATATGTCTGGGCACTGCTGGGAGTGATAGGCACCCACCCCTCCTGTCTCTGGGCACTGCTGGGGGGACTCTGCACACACCCCTCCTGTCTCTGGGCACTGCTGGGAGTGATAGGCACCCACCCCTCCTGTCCCTGGGCACTGCCGGGAGTGATAGGCACCCACCCCTCCTGTCTCTGGGCACTGCTGGGAGACATCAGGCATTCCCCCCCCTGGGACCCCCCCTACAGTACATAGCATGGGTGTCACACCTGGACACAATGGCAGAAGTCACAGTCACAAAAAAGGGACACAGTCTGTGCCAGTGGACACTGCACTCACCTGATAACCTGGTCGCCCATACAGCATGGGGTACTGTGGGAGGATCACATCCACCAAAGCCATGTTCTCCTCCAGGGTGAATGGCTGTGACCTCTCCACAGCCCTTGACATGGTTCCAGGGAATCAGTAGCAGCAGCTGGGTCGTGGAATACAGAGATGTGCAGGCAAGTGCTCCCTCATGGGACCTGGCTGCCTTATATCTGCCTTGCTGGCCCATTTCATGCACAGGAGTGCAGAGTGATTGGTCACTCACATTTGCATCCTATGTTTCCTCCAATCCCTTCAAACCTAGCAGTCAGTGGGTTCTTATTCTGGTTTTTTTCTTCAGCATGATGTCAACCCCACAAACACATTGCAACAAAGTAGATTCATTCCAACTGACTTCTGCTGTGCACCTTCCAGAACAAAATCAAAGTTTAAACTTGGTCTCCATGACAACCAGCATGCATGTAGGCCTTAATACTTGTCCCTCATGTGTCCCCTATGTAATTTGGAGCTTCACACACAGGTACGGTGCGTTCCGGGTCCCTAGGGCACCCCAAATGCATAGCAATGGCCTGTACACACGCCTGTACGCTCCCTATCACTATGGGTGTCCTCGCGTATGCGTACTCGTAGTGGTACGGCCCGTACACACGCCTGTACGCTCCCTATCACTATGGGTGTCCTCGCGTATGCGTACTCGTAGTGGTACGGCCCGTACACACGCCTGTACACTCACCATGACTACGAGTACGCATACGCGAGGACACCCATAGTGATAGGGAGCGTACAGGCGTGTGTACGGGCCGTACCACTACGAGTACGCATACGCGAGGACACCCATAGTGATAGGGAGCGTACAGGCGTGTGTACGGGCCGTACCACTACGAGTACGCATACGCGAGGACACCCATAGTGATAAGGGAGCATACAGGCATGTGTACGGGCCGTACCACTACAGGTACGCATACGCGAGGACACCCATAGTGATAGGGAGCGTACAGGCGTGTGTACGGGCCGTACCACTACGAGTACGCATACGCGAGGACACCCATAGTGATAGGGAGCGTACAGGCGTGTGTACGGGCCGTACCACTACGAGTACGCATACACGAGGACACCCATAGTGATAGGGAGCGTACAGGCGTGTGTACGGGCCGTACCACTACGAGTACGCATACGCGAGGACACCCATAGTGAAAGTGAACGTAGGCACGCGTGTACGGGCCGTATCACTATGAGTGTTCTTGCGTATGCGTACTTGTAGTGGTACGGACCGTACACACGCCTGTACACTCACCATCACGATGGGTACACATACGGCAGCACTCCCATAGTGATACGGGAAGGTACACAGGCCCTCTTAGCAGAAGTACGGTGTTTTTCACACATCACAGTGGTGACAGGCAGCACACAGGAAGGAATAGGGCTGACATACTTGTTTATGGATGGACATCAAGGCATTGTCTGGGCAGTACTACATGTGTGGGGCACAGGTGTGAAAGGCTGTGATGTGGCACAATACTCCTGAGTGGAGAAGGCACCAGATGTATGATGAGATGTGTACATATGTAATGTGTGACTGTGCAATGTGTGCCAGGCATGCCCTTGACTCCTTTGACATGTGTGCATGTCGTACTGCACACTTGGCATGAGCGTCACTGGCATGGCACGGACAACAACACACGCAAGTGTCCCCTGAGGCCCGGTACAGGGGTTACCACACCTGACATGACACTACCCACAGTGCACGATGTGACTATGTCATGTATGTGTGGGGGGTTCACATTAGGTAGATGTTTGAGCTCCCGCAAAAGCTGCAGCCGTTGCAGCAACCAACATGTGTCTGTGTGTAGATGGCCATGGCACACTGTTCCGCACACCATGCCACATGTGGTATCGGATGTGAGGTGCGTATGTATGCATGGGACACGGAGTAGCGTAACAAGGACATGTCTGCATCCTCTCTATGAATGTGTGGTGAGTCATGACATGTGCACCTTCATGGCAAGGTGTGTGGGCTGTCCTAGTGTAATGTCATGTGACCTGTGGCTCTAGTGTTCCGCTACCAGTCTCTGCAATCGACATCCTACTTCTGCTGATGTGTGGGTGTATGTCACTCCTGTCTTGCGTCTGGCTGTTCACTTGCACTGGGACACAGCTAATCCCATGCCATGGCATGTGGAGGTTCTCAATCTGCGTGTGTAGCTGGGTCTTGGTAGGAGTGTCACCTGCCAGCCATACGTGTCCAGGGCATGTGGCACATACCTGAATCCGTATGTCGCATATGTGTATAGACAGATTAACATGTGCTCAGGATAAATTATTTGTTGTTGTGGTGCACTCACTCTTCCTTGTCACTTACAAATTACTGCAGAGGGCCGCCTCTTCCCCGACCAATTCCGGACTTGGCTGCCATGCGGGAGAATGATTGTATCCGGTGCTACCGCTTCCCCCAACGGTTGATTCTGGATTTGACGGCGAGACTGGCACCACACCTGCAACCGCTGCACAGGTATCCTACGGCACTGACACCCAAGCTGAAGGTAATGGCAGCCCTACATTTTCTAGCAACGGGTACCTTTCAAAATACCATAGCTCATGTTGGTGGCATGTCCCAGAGCATGTTCTGCCGTGTGCTGCATGATTTCTTAGAGGCCATGTTGATTCACCTGGATGACTTCATACATTTTCCTACCCCTGAAATGTTGACTGGGGTCAAGCGTTGATTCTATGCCCTGGGAGGGATGTCCCATGTCATTGGGTCCATAGATGGGACACATGTTGCTTTGGTACCACCACACGCACAGGAGGTAGCGTACCGCAATCGCAAGCACTACCACTCCATCAATGCCCTTGTGGTGTGTCTGTCCAACATGGTGATTTCACATGTCTGTGCTCGTTTCCCAGGATCAGCACACGATGCCTACATCATGAGGCGTAGCAGGATGCCTGAAATGATGACGCAGCTGCGCAACGAACGAGCATGTGTTGTTGGTGGGTACAGTCTGTCTGTCCTGTATTTTGCGTAGACTTCCAGCACGACCGCTTCTCCTGTTCTAACGATGTCCATGTGCTTCCCATGTAGGGGACGCTGGCTATCCCAACATGCCATGGCTGATCACACCTCTCCGCAACCCCATCACGCCGGCCCAGCTCCGCTACAACACCGCCCATGGCCGGACAAGGCGAGTGATAGAGAGGACGTTTGGCCTGCTGAAGAGCCGATTCAGGTGCCTACACAAGACCGGCGGCACCCTCCCATATGCCCCGGCGAAGGTCTGCAAAATCCTCATGGTCTGCTGCATGCTGCACAACATGGCAGTTGAGAAAGCTGTGCCACTCATCCTGGATCAAGATGACAAGGACCATCCACCCGTGGAGGACGAAGGGCTTGGCAATGGGGCTAGTGATGTGGAGGATGAGAGCCGCAAGAGGACATCCGGACTCGGCTCATTCGCGATTTCTTTGCTTAGTGGTGAGTACCGGTGTCTGAGTGTGCACGCATTGGTCCCCGTGTGGCATGTGTTGTGATGTGTGTCTCCACCTGCATGTATGGCATGTGAGTCAGAGGTGTGTGTGGGTGTGTCACTGGAGTGATGGTGCCAGTGATGGTTGTATTTCCCCAGTCATAATTGTGACCTAGCATGTTGTCATCCATACATGTGTCGAGTAAATGCACATGCAAGTGGCGGTGCTTTTTGTGGCTGACTTCTTGTGTGTCTCTCTTCCCCAGGTACTTGTGTATGCCGTCTGCTGCTTGCATTGTTGTGGCACTGCTATTCCTCATGGACACGTCATCGTGTGCTGACTCAGCGTTACAGGCACGGACACGTTTGGAAGTCTCCTTGGGGTAAGGGATGCATCAGGGGTGTATTGGGTGTGGCAGTTGTTCACGATGTATGCACACTGCCCCTGTCGATGTTTGGTTCCTCTGCAGCCATGTAGCATCACCATGGAACACATGACATGCAGCTGGGTACACCTGAATAGATGGTCAGACTTGTTGACAGTCATCAGTGATGGGATAGTGGATTGTGATGATGGTATCAATGTGTGTAACACTGCCCTCGGACACATACAGTTTGCATTGGCTTGACATGCTGTGGGACTTCCACATCAGCGGATCAATGGTGTATGGCAGGCTCTCCGTGAGCTGCTGTGGGTGTTTAGCTGTTAGCCGACGCTTGTGTGCCAGTTCCATGGCTATCACGCATTTGTGCTGCAGAAGGGGGGTGCCAGTGTTGGACCCACATGTTACTCCACATGAAGTGTTCATGTGTACTTCAAGTTGCCTCTGCAATCCCGAAAACATGACTAATAAATGTGTCCCTATGCCTCCAAGGTGCCGCTTCTCAGTCAATGCTGGTGTGTTGCCACGGTGCATCCAGCATGTCTGGCATGGTTTTCCCTGATAGTGGCTATGTGTCTATGTGTGGAGTAGCAAGATGCAAGCTGTGTGTGTGGGATGAGACTGTGTATTGTGCATGATGTCCATGACTGTGTGGGTATTGTGACATGTGCCATCCCCATGCATCCAATGTTGGCCAGGCCCCCATTATGTGCATCCACCGGACTCAAACTTGCAGGACATGGTTCTGCCACCTGTCTACACATACCTGGGTGCCCCCCAGGACACTGGACATGATCCCTGACCTCTGCGCATGACTGTTGCTGTACTCAATATGTCTGTCGGCACGGTTGTGCGGCCACCCCCTCAGCTGGTTGGGCCCATCACGGGTGTGTATGGTGCTCCATGTCTGTCTTGCCTAATACACTGTGACCCGTGTGTCCTGTGCCAGACTCAGGCCCCAGGGTGTGGATGGTTAAAGTCAAAAGAGAACTCAGGTATGGTTAGACTTTACAAGACACATGTAAGGTAATAATGCAACCAGCAGGCATCTTCTCTTCATGGTGTGACTTTTTATTTTAGTGGGGGGGGGGTTTGACATGAGGGGCTTTCCGGGTGTTTGGAATCCAAAGTTCAGTAGGGGAGTTGGTGTCCTTGCCATTTGAAATCCTCAGAGTCCATGCCACAGTCTTTGTCAACATTGGTCAGACAGTGACCAGCAAGGCCATGTGGCAGAGAATGTCTTTTGATGCTGTGCTGCTGTTGCTCCAGTGGGCCAGGTGCCAGGCCAGGTGTCCTGGGAGATGGTGCTGTAGCTTGACTACGGAGGGAGGAGTAGAAGTAGATACACGCATTTGGGTGTAGGCTCACTTCCTGACAGCAGGACGATCTGAGGATGCTTACGTGTGACTGAAGGACTTAGATGTTTTGAGCGCTGGTGAGTCAGGAGTAAAAAACGTTTGAATTGGTTTTTTTCTCTTTAAACTGGGGTAATTTGGGTCTACTATTGCTTGTTAGTACTCCAATCCAGCGTTTGCCTCACTATTATCTTGGGCTAATTGGGTACTTAGCTTTATTTAAGAGTTAAGCATTGTAACTTTCCACCAAACGAAGGTAGGCTTAGACCTATATAGAATGGTGAAAAATAGCAGGTCTCTATCGAAAGTGTACTTACTTTTAAGTAAAGGGTGCATCTTGACATACCCCCTTATACTCATCCCCACTATTTTAGTGAAGCACAGTCATGATCTTGGACGTCCCCTGACTTTACTATTGGTCCCATGCTTTGGGACACAGACTTTATATATGGGTCATTAATATTAATTGACCGTTATCGTTTTGGCTGTCTCTCTGTATCTCTTTTAGGGACACCGTAAAGAATTACAACAGCGTGTATTTGTATGGTTGAGACTCTGCCCATATCTGGTTATGGATGGAAATAATATACTTTGGTGATCTTTAAACAAACTTTCTTTTAAAGGTATTTACAATCATTTAAATCTGGTGATAGTGAGTAACAATTGATAAATAGGAGACAGACTATAATGCAGTATATTTTTAACTTCCCAACACAGATACATGGAGTACTACGGAATCATTGTTGGATGTCTCCTAGCCGCATACTACATTTAGTGGGATTTAGAGTCTAACCACTATCGGTATGTAAACTCTATGTGGATATCGTTGCCCTCGGCCAATATAAAAAGAACTAGCAGTACCTAAATAGAGAAATTGGAGTGATAATTAAAATATGCTATAATCTTGATTTAGGTTTTTTCTGCCTTAAATTTCACTAGGACATCTACAGATAAACAGACAAATAAGAGGAAGAATTTCCACTGTGATTACGTCTTACAGTACAAACAGCAGGCTTTGTAGGGTGATATTGTCCCCCTAAATAGTAAGTATCCTTCTTTACTGTATTTATAGGACTATTACCAAAAAAACAGGATTTTCTTACATAGTTCCATACCTTTCTGATCAGAGTAGAGTAGAGTATTATAGGGATTATTTCCACTCACACACTTTCTCTTTTTAATTTCTGTCAAAGGTAACTCTCTCTCATTAGAAATTGTACTTCATATCGTACTAATTTGTGTGCTGATTCTCTCAGACAATCTTTATTATTCTTTCTTCTTCTCATTTTTACTTGAATGCTCAGTTGTATAGATTGGCCCAACCGGTGTCTTTTATTATAGCACACAGTATTGACAATAATAATGTTTAGAGACTAGTGACTAATTTGTCTTTTGTATGTAAAAACTCTCTTTTCTTTAGATACCCCAGGTTTTAAGAACTTGCGCTAAGAGAAGTAGCTGGTCCTGAAGAAGGTGGTTTCCACGTTTGCTTATACCACCGAAACGCGTTGACCAAATCTTCTTGTAGATCCTACAAAAATTTTTTTTGTAGCAGCTCCTTTTTTTGGGGGCTATTAGGACTACCTTACCCCTCATTATGTGTTAAGTGGTAAAGCTACTGAGATATATGTGTATGGAATGTCTGATATGTGTCTGTATGAATGAAGAGTTTGTATGTGCAGTGTTCTTTCTCCCTGGGTTTTGTTTTCCTTTTTTTGTCATGAATCAAAAGAATATCTTTGTCTTATCGAATTGACATGAACAATGTGTAGAGTATAAGTGAAAACGTTCATTTATGAAAAATTGATTTATCTGTTCAAAATTGATTATATTTTTATACAGAAAAAATAAAAATATAAACATACGAAAAATAAAAAAAATATTAAGAATACACTTTTGTGCTTTGTGTGCTAGTTTATATAAATAACTGTTGTTTAGGTCAAGAGGGAGTATTATTAGGTAGGCTGTAGCGCCGACCCTCACGGTCTTTTCCGTGGACAACCCGCCCTCCTGCGGGGACCCTCAGAAGCAGGCCGTGACGAGGTCTGGGATGCTCCATCGGATGTTTCCTCCTCCTCCTCCTGATCCCTCCCTGTGGGTGGTGATGTTCTACGCCTTCTGGCACAGGGAGGGTTGCCCATGTTGTCGGCCATCCGACGGAGTGTATCGTGAATTCCCGTGTACGCCGTCACGAGCTCAGCCTGTCCGTCCTCCATCCTCCGTTGGTGTTGCAGTAGACAGGCATGTAGCTCCGCATGTTGCTGGGCCTGCTGGGTCTTGATCCCCTCGAGGACAGACACAACCTGGGCCAGGCCCGTGGTGTCCTGCCGGTATGTGTCCAGGATGTTTCGGACATGGGAATATACCGGATCCCCAGCCAACTTGTCAGGCTGGCGCCTCCGCCGTCCTCCACTCCCACCACCCCTGCCCACTTGCACCTGGCCTGCCCTTGTGGGCACATCGGGTCTCCGGGACCCCTGAGGGGTGGCATTGGCGTTGTCGCCTGCCTCCTCCTGGGTGCCCTGGACACCGTGTCCCTCCTAGCCAGCCTGGCTGCTTTGTGGTGGTGGGGCAGGGATCCTGGGTGTCTCCTGGGATGTGGCAGGAGTGGGGGTGGTGGTTGGCCCCGTTGTACCTGACGCAGGTGCTGCAGGTGGTTGGACACCAGAGGGGCCAGGTTGGTCAGGGTCATCCACAGAGTGGTGAGAATAGTCACTGCCGGTGGGATCGGCCTCCCGCAGAGCCGGGTCCTGTGAGTCTTCCCCCCCAGTGTTGGGGGGTGAACCGCGAGGTTGACCTGTGTGTGAGAGAGACAATGTTAATTTTGGTCCATGCAACATCCACGTTTCATCAGTTTCAAAGTTGGAACATTTCCTCTGGGAATTTGGATCTGTCTTGCATTCCACTCACAGTGCACTTGTGCATGGGTGTGTCCCTTGGGCACAGCTTTGGCGCCTTTAACTATGTGTGGCACAGTCTTACTTGCTGCGTCAAGTGTGACTGCAGTCAGCAGTGGAGTGGGCAGGTGTGGCGAGCCGTGCATTGGCGCCTTCCGTGTTGCACTGTACGTGGGCACATAAAGTAGTTACACATACTTCAATGATGCAGGTAGCTGTCGTTGTGCTCGTGCACAGGTTGTGACATGGCCCTGTGTTTTGCCATGGAGGAGAGGGGGGGTGCTGGCACTGGCCACCCTTGTCTACATGCACACAGTCCACCTGCTGACGAGCAGACATTCCCACACACCACATGGCTGAATTTGCTCTCCCTGTGTCTCCCTCCCTCTCTGTCCCCCTCTCCCTCCCTCTGTGTGTCAGCCTCCTCCCTCTGTCCGTGTCCCTGTGTCTCCCTCCCTCTCTGTCCCCCTCTCCCTCCCTCCGTGTGTCAGCCTCCTCCCTCTGTCCGTGTCCCTGTGTCTCCCTCCCTCTCTGTCCCCCTCTCCCTCCCTCCGTGTGTCAGCCTCCTCCCTCTGTCCGTGTCCCTGTGTCTCCCTCCCTCTCTGTCCCCCTCTCCCTCCCTCTGTGTGTCAGCCTCCTCCCTCTGTCCATCTCCCTGTGTCTCCCTCCCTCTCTGTCCCCCTCTCCCTCCCTCTCTGTCCCCCTCTCCCTCCCTCTGTGTGTCACCCTCTGTCACCTCAGCCCAGCTTCCTGGGCACAGACTGTTAGCAGATCTTTGAATGGCCCTTGGCTTGTTGATGTGAGTTTGTTTCTGATCTCCAGGCACCCATTGGGTGTAGTGTGTGTCTCTGCGCTGCAGCTGTGGTGGTGTGTGCTGCCACTCTTTCACAATGTTGGCTGTTCATTAGCTGCTGTCATGTGCAAAACAGTGCCTTCACCCCCATGTGTTAATGCAAGGCGTCCGCCATTTGCTGGCGAGTCTTTCCTGTGTGGGGACACACTGTTTGTCTGGCTGTGACCTAGGCCACATGGGCAGAGGGCATTGTTGTCTGCTTCTGAGTTGCACTATGTGAATTTTGGGGCCCACCCTCCCGCCATCCGGGTTACCGTGTCATGTGTTGGTGTCTTCTGTGGCCTGTGACTTGACATTGTCCAGCTGGGTGCATGGGGCATGGTGGCACCAGTGGCATGTGCGTGTTCAGGGAGTGTGGTTGAGTCATGCGATAGCTTGGGGTGGTTGCGTGCCTGTTTGTGAGTTTGGTTGTGGATGACGTTCCCCCCATGTGAGGTGCGTTGTTTGTGTACTCACCCGGGTCTCGGAGTCCTCCTAATCCTTCGACTGCCTCCACCGGCAGTATGGCCATCACCCTCTCCTCCCAGGGATGGTAGTGTACGGGTCTGCGGGACGGCCCTCCTCCAGTGACGTTGGCCTGGTTGTGTTCATCCGTCATCTTGGCTCGGACCCTCATCCGCAGATCGTACCACCTGGCTTGGCATTCCTGCTTGTTCCTTCTGGTGTCCGCAACAGCATTCACAGCATCGACGATGGTCTGCCACATGGCTGTTTTTTCTGCAATGCTGGTCTGTCTGACCAATGTTCCAAAGAGCTGTGGCTCGACTCTGAGGATTTCATCGACAAGGACCTCCAACTCTCGGTTACTGAACTTTGGATTCTTGTTAGTGGGCATGGTGAGGGGTGTGGGTGTGGATAGTGGGGGGGGGTGTGGATGGTTGTGGGTGTGTCGGTGTGGTTGTGCAGGTGTGTGTGTGAATGTGATGAGGGGGTGTTTGTGAAGGTAGTTGTGTGAAGGTGTGCAAGTGTAAGGTGTGGTGAAGCTTCTAGTTTGGTGCTGTAGGTTGTCTGTGGGGTCTGGCAGCAGTGAGTCTGTTGCAAAGGCTCATGGTTTGTGTGTGTGGGACCTTTTTATTGGTCCATTGGTGGGTGTGGCTGTGTTTGAAGTTTAGGTGAGTGTGTTATAAGGAGTGGTGGTGTTTTGGGCCTCTGTTTGTTTTTGGCAGTTGCAGGTCAGTGAATGTGTTGTTTTGGTAGTTGTTGGACATGTTTTGTGGCTTTGTGCCATTCGAATGGTGTATTCTTGTGTCGTTTTGGGTTGTCCTGGTTGTGTACGTGCGTTTTTTTGCGTGTATACGGTGTGTACATGGCCCATTTTGTTGTACAGTGCTGTCCTTGTGTGTGGCTTGGTACGAGTCGTACATTCGGTTGTGATGTTGGGGCCTGGGGTGCGCTCCATCCTTAGGATGTTGTGGTGGGGGTACGCTCCATGCATACGCGGGTGGGGGTACGACTCTGACGTACATGGGTGTAGGTACACGGGGTAGGACATGTACAGGGGTGTACATACACGAGGGGGTACGACACGTACAGGGGTGTACATACACAGTGGTATGACACGTACAGGGGTGTACATACACGGTGGTATGACACATACACGGGTGGGGGTAGGACTCGAACGTACAGGGGAGTACATACACGGTGGTACGACACGTACACGGGTGGGGGTAGGACTCGAACGTACAGGGGTGTACATACATGGTGGTACGACACGTACACGGGTGGGGGTACTACTCGAACGTACTGGGGTGTACATACACGGTGGTACGACACGTACAGGGGTGGGGGTACGACTCGAACGTACAGGGGTGTACATACACGGTGGTACGACACGTACAGGGGTGGGGGTACTACTCGAACGTACTGGGGTGTACATACACGGTGGTATGACACGTACACGGGTGGGGGTAGGACTCGAACGTACAGGGGTGTACATACACGGTGGTACGACACGTACTCGGGTGGGGGTACGACTCGAACGTACAGGGGTGTACATACACGGTGGTACGACACGTACAGGGGTGGGGGTACGACTCGAACGTACTGGGGTATACATACACGGTGGTACGACATGTACACGGGTGGGGGTACTACTCGAACGTACTGGGGTGTACATACACGGTGGTACGACACGTACACGGGTGGGGGTACAACTCGAACATACACGGGTGGGGGTTCGACACGTACACAGGTGTACATACGGGG
The DNA here is from genome assembly GCF_964204655.1 of Triturus cristatus. NCBI lineage: Eukaryota > Metazoa > Chordata > Amphibia > Caudata > Salamandridae > Triturus > Triturus cristatus. The sequence goes on along the minus strand of NC_140585.1, from coordinate 1,073,754,119 downwards.
GTGTGTACATTCACGGGGAGTACGACTCGACCGTATGGGTGCTGGGGGGAGTGTTGGGCGTGTATGCGGGCACATGTCTCCATAGTTGCAATGGGAGTTCGGTGCGGACGGTGTTTTTACCATACGGTTGTCAGATCGGACGCACGGGTTGGATCGTGATTCCTCGGTCGGACTTCACTTTTCACATTTGTACGGTAAATCGTCCGAGGACGTGTCGGACACATTTTCCGACCCGAGGACGTGTGGGGAATAATTCCCAAGGCGGTTCGTATGGACTTTTTACCATGCGAATCGTGATTGCCAGTTTGTACGGCACTTGTACGATTCGTACGGTAAAAAGACCGGATACGAGTCGTACGGGGAATTTTTTTAACGGATCGTGATCGGCACCATATTGTTTTGGTTGGTTTAGTTTTTTTAAGTGGGGTGGTATTGCTGTTTGGTATAGACTATATTTTTTTTGTTGAAACGTTTTTTATTGTTTTCCAAATCAACAACTCAACAAACATCCCCCCGCCTTCACCCGTCCAGGAAGTACCACACATTTATCATCAAGACCAATTATTCAGGAGAAGGAACAACCTTCCCACCCAGTCCTCTACCCCCCCCTCTCCCACCCCATGTCAGTGTACCCCCGTCCCCTACCCCTCTTCCGATGTGCCCCTCCTCCCTAATAAATAAGATACAGGAACCCAACCTCTCCCTAAGCAAATGGAGCCTTCCCTCATGCCGAGTGGTATAGACTATAGGTGTTAATTTATACAGGTTTTTAAAAACTTAAAAAAGAGAACATGGATTTGTTTAGGGGTTTAGGATGTTTTGGGGTTTGAGTAGGATTTAATTAATATTTTAGAAAGTATTTTGATAGTATACTTACTTTTTTAGTGAGTCCTTTCTGGCAATGTTCAATATTTTCTTTAGCTGTTTTGAGTAATATCTGTAGTGGAAACATAAAGAGATGGAATATATAAGTTAGTTATTTATTTGAGTAAAGATAAATTAGTGTTTTAGTTTAATTTGGCAGTTTAGTTAGAAAAGATAATTTACTTACGTTTTTAGAATAGTAGTAGGATGTAGGTTTCTTCTGTTTAGCAGAGTTTCTTCTTCGTTCTATGCTTTGGTTTAAGGCACAGTAGAAGACTTGTTTTAATTGGTTTATATAGTGCTTTTAAATTGTTTCTTGAATGTTATTGGTTGTTTTCTGTATGTGGCCTTTCTATTGGATGTTTTGAATTTTCTTTAGTTAATTGGTTTCCTTTTATGGAAAATGCTAAGTAAGAGTATATTTAGTTTTAAAGGAGGAGAGTTTTAAATAATTATATTGAAAAAGATTGTTTATAATGTGTTTTAATTTTTTTAAATGTGTTCGAAATGCCTATGTGATAATTATTTCAGTGTTTTTTTATTATGTTGTTAAATATTTATATCGTTATAAATGTTATGTTTATGTTTAAGTAGAATATAATTGGAAAATGTATGTTTTTTCGGTAAATATTGTATTAATGTTGTTTAAAGTATTGGTTTTATTAGTATTAGAATTGTCGATATATTTAAAAAAAACGATATTATTGATGTCTATATTTTGGTTATCGATATTTGTTACATGTGTTATATTTATTTATTTATGTCGATATTTAGTATTGCGATATTGATGTGTGCGATTTTTGTGTGATCGATATAATTGTATTACGATATTGTAGTGTCGATATTAGTGTAGTTTTTTAATAAAGTATACAATGTCGATAATTTTGATGTCGATATTTTTGAAGCGATATTTGTGTAGTTCGATAATGTGTCTTTCGACAATATGTCAGAGATCCGAAGAGATCTATGACCATTACAGTGTACATCCACTTCATTCCAAAGAGGTGATGGGGAATACAATTGAGTTGTTTCAAATGAAAAAAGCAACAGGAAGTCCCATGAGTGTATGGGAAGAGAGCTTTGAAGCTCGTTGTTTCCCGCAGTTGTTTCCAACAGGTAAAGGTGGACGATATGATGAACGTCCTGTGCAGATTCCTGCATCTGAATATTGGACAACAAGATTATATGCAGAAGATCCAAGATTTCGACAAAGTATCCCTTATATGTTTCATCTTCTGTTTGAAAGTGACTTGTCTGGACTTTCATATGCAGTAAATCACATTTTAAAAACTGGAATGCATCTTCAAAATGTAACTGCAAAGGATTTTATGGATAAAGTGCATCAGAGAGATGATCATGTAGAATCTCAGTTGATTAATCTGATGGCATGTCAGCGTGGGACTAATGAATATTGGTACCGTCGACATGGAGAACTGAAATGTATGCTACGGAACTTGGGAACTCCTACATGGTTTGTTACACTAAGCTGTGCTGAGTATGCTTGGGATGATTTACTTGAATTTCTTCGAGAGGCAAATTCCAATATAAAAAATATTGAATAAACGACACCTGGAGAATTGTGCTCTTTGGATCCTGTCAATGTGTGCAGATATTTCAATCATAGATTTGAAGCTATGATATCTTTCATCTGCAATAAAAAGAATCCTCCTCTTGGAGAATTAGTGGATTTCTTTTGGAGAAAGGAGTATCAAGCAAGAGGTGCTCCTCACATACATATGTTGTTATGGATCAAGGACGCCCCCAAATTTGGAACAGATTCAGATGAAACTGTTTTGTCTTTCATTGAAGATTATGCTACATGTGCTCTTCCCAATAGCAGAGAAGATAAAAACTTAAAACAACAAGTCTTACGATTTCAAAGCCACAGGTGTGGAAAATACTGTAGACAAAAGTACAAGTCAAAGGATAAGTTCTTGACCAAATGTCGTTTTGGATTTCCACGTCCTGTATTATCCAAAGGAAGATTGAACAGTTTTATTTCAGCTATTCGACATACCATCACAAGAAAGTCTCCGAAAAACACCTACAGCTTAAGAAGAAGCGAAGAATCAAAATACAGAAATGACTACAATCCAGTTATTTTATCCATGTGGAACGCTAACATGGATATTCAGTATGTTGCGGACAATTCCATTGCTGTTGCTCGATATGTAACGTCTTACATTACTAAATCAGAAAAGACTGAATTGAAAGAAATGTGGGAAGAGATTTCACATGAGAAGACTCTAAGTAAGAAATTATACAGTTTCAGTTTGAAGATGTTATCGCATCGTGAAATTGGAGCATATGAATGTTCAGATTGGTTATCATCTGCAAGTCTATATTCCAAAAGTAGAAGAATCATTTGGGTGAGTCTAGGTCTTGCAGTAATGCGAAATCGGGTACTGAAATCTGTTCAAGAAATTTAATATTTAGCAGAAAATGAACCAGAAAGTACAGATATTTTGAAAACAAATATGTTGGACACATACTACCCAAATAGAAGTCATCATCTTGAGAACATGTGTCTCTATGAAGTGCTGCAAAACTACACTTTTAAATGGAATACTACAGAGAACATCAACGATGGAAAATATGCAGTTATTGGTTCCAAAGGATGTCTGGTGAAACAAAGGAAAGGAAATTTAATTAATCACAGGAAACTGAGTTGCGACACTGCTGACAAAAGGGAATTTTACTATTTAGCCCTTTTGCAAATGTTCAAACCATGGCGTTCAGAACTGGAATTACTTGGCGATTTTCCCAGCTATGAAGATTCATTTAATGCTTCTAAAGATAGCATACAATGCAGTGCTTTCGCAAATTATGTCAAAATGTTGAATGATGAAATTGATCAAGAGGCTACAATTGCAGCTGAGATTGCTAGAGACAGTTCTCAAGACAGTCAAAGTCAAGATCCACTAGGACAACCAATTGTTGAAAATGAAGCAGCGATTGCAATGAATGAGGTGGAAACAGCAATGTATCAAGCTCAAGAAGATGCAATACAGTTAGGAAACTTGAAAGAACAACTCACTGTTGAACAGAAACAAATATATCAGCAAGTGAAACAGCAGATTGACCATGGATTACTTCATGAAAAGAGAGGGTGCTCATGTACATCATTTCAACCTATCCGAATGTATGTGAGTGGTCAAGCTGGAACAGGAAAAAGTTTCTTAATTAAAGTAATTACAAGTTATCTACAGAAAACAACTTATTCACATTTGTCTTGTATTGTCACTGCTCCAACTGGGTTGGCAGCACATAACATTAAAGGAATTACTTTACATTGTTTACTAATGCTGCCAGTAGAGCATGAAAACAAATAGAAATACCACAAGCTATCTGGAGAAGCTTGTTGTGAAGTTTCAAGAGTCCTGAAGAAAATTAAACTTCTCATTATTGGTGAGGTGAGCATGGTCTCAAACTTGATGCTTGCCTTTGTGCATTTAAGAATTCAGCAAATTCTTAAAACAGAGTATGACGTGTTATTTGGAGGAAAACACGTCATAGTTTTTCGAGATCTACTGCAACTGACTCCGGTAAAAGGACAACCGGTATTTAAAACACAAGCCCATGAAGATACTAGAAAGACTCTTGGCAGTGTTGGTAATGTGAACATTTGGACTCATTTTGAAAACAAAGAACTGACAACAAATATGCGACAGGCAAATAATGCTGAATATGGAAGTATTCTTCAAGATACAAGAATTGGAATTCTTTCAAAACAAGGAAAACAAGCTTTGGAGAGTCGATTACTTTGCAATGTCTTTCCAAATGAAAATGATTTGCTTAATGCCAACACTGCGTTTACTGTTCCATATTCAACGAAGAATTATTGAAACTGGAAAATGAAGAAATTGTAAAAATGGAAGCCATTGATAAAATATTGCATGAAGGAATCACTATTATTTTGATGGAAAAGTTGTAATCAAAACTGGATTGTTTAGAAAAAAAAATATCTAAAACTGCTGGTTTAGAAAAGACACCTTGGTGCCGATTACGTTCCGGTAAAAACCGGGTACGAACCGTCGGTCGGAGCGTTTTCTCCGTCCGACTCGTACCCGGTTGTAAAACTTTACAAACATGGAATTACGATTCGCACGGAAACACCATTTCCGTACGAATCGTAAAAAACACCGACCAACGAAAATATACATACGAATGTGATCCGGGAATGCTGCGACGTGACGTCTGGACGCTTTCAGGCAGCGTTTCACGACCCAGGAAGTACGATTCGAACCGACAGCAGTCCGGACGGCAATATTTTCACGGCACCCAAAAAGTGCCGGAAAAGCGCAGTACGGCGCGAAACGACCAGAGTAGGTGGCCCGGTACGCGCCGTACCCCCCCAGCCCCCGTATGTACGTGACGACCCCCCCCAGCCCCCGTATGTACGCGCCGACCCCCCCAGCCCCCGTACGTTCGAGTCATACCCCCCCCGTGTATGTACACCCGTGTACACCCGTGTACGCATAGCGCTGGGGGTACGCACCGTACATACACGGGTGGGGGTACGACTCGAACGTACACGGGTGTACATACACGGGGGGTACGACACGTACACGGGTGTACATACACGGGGGTACGACACGTACACGGGTGTACATACACGGGGGGTACGACACATACACGGGTGTACATACACAGGGGTACGACACGTACACGGGTGTACATACACGGGGGTACGACACGTACACGGGTGTACATACATGGGGGTACGACACGTACACGGGTGTACATACACGGGGGGGTACAGGGTGTACATACACGGGGGGTACGACACGTACACGGGTGTACATACACGGGGGTACGACACGAACGTACGGGGGCTGGGGGGGGTCGGCACGTACATACGGGGGCCGGGAGGGGGGGATTCGACTCATACATAGGAGGGCTGGGGGAGTGTTTGGCGCATATACGGGCACATGTCTCCATGGTTGCTATGGGAGTTCGGTGCAGACGGTGTTTTTCCCATACGGTTGTAACATCGGACGCACGGGATGGATCGGAATTCCGCGGTCGGACTTTACTTTTCACATTTGTACGGTAAATCGTCCGTTGACGTGTCGGACACATTACGACCCGGGGACGTGTGGGGAATAATTTCCAATGCGATTCGTATGGACTTTTTCCCATGCGAATCGTAATTGCCAGTTTGTACGGCACTTGTACGATTCGTACGGTAAAAAGACCGGATACGAGTTGTACAGGGAATTTTTTTACCGGATCGTGATCGGCACCTATATGCGTGTGTAAACTGTCGCGTATTTTTAAGGCATAATTTGGATGTAGAGAAAGGTTTAGTTAATGGTGCAATGGGTAAAGTGGTGGATTTTGTGAATTATCAGAAAAAAGAAGGAATTGAATTTTTAAAAATTAAATTTGATCAGATTGATGAAGTTAAAGAAATTGGTCATTATTCAGTTCGTTTTTTGCTTGTTAAAGACTTATATGTCCGTAGGAAACAATTTCCATTTTCTCTGGCATATGCAGTGACTATTCATAAATCTCAAGGATTAAGAGTAGACAGTGCATTGGTGAACATTGGATCTACTGTATTTAAAGAGGGTATGGCATATGTTGCTTTGTCGCGAGTCAGAACATTATCTGGTTTGTTTTTGATTGATTTTGATGAGACAAAGATTGCTGCAGATGCAAACTGTGTAAAAGAGTATAATAGGTTAAGAAGGGCGTATGCACCAAATTTAGGTCAATATCCTGTTTTTGAAAAGCGTGTGGTTGGTCGAAAAAGAAGGTTAGAGAATATCTGTTCTGAAGGTGTGAAGAAGGGAAAAGAGCAAGATAATGTTGTGATTGCAGGTAAAAAGAAATTGGACACTGTTGAAGAGATTGTTGGTTATCAGTTTGAAAATAGTTCTGGTGTCAACTGCTATGCTAATGTAGTGGTCAATGTTGTTTTTTATCTGGAAGGTTTGCAAGAACAAATTATGCAGAATCAGGAAAAAAGATTTTGTTGCATTCTGTTTATGAAAAATTGTCAACAGATAGAAGTAAAATACAATCTGTTTCAGATGTTCGTAGTCTTTTGGATGTGTGTTCTGGTTCTATACAATTTACACAAAATATCCAACAAGATGCTCAGGAATTTTTAATTTATATGCTTACCATTATTGAAAATGAAGGTGTAGAAATAGAAAATATTTTTGGTCTTTCTTACAAATGGGAACATCATTGTGAAAATTGCATGTATACATGTAGCACCAATGTTGACACTGAGAGATTTCTGTATTTAACATTACCAGACTGTAAATCAGTGTCTTTCAATAAATTAGTTAAAGGTGCAAATCAAAACATGGAGTGTAGCCAATGTAAATCAGAAATGTTATCCACATTATTCTTAACAAAATATGGAAAATACATAATTTTAATGATGCAACGTTGTACAGCTGACGGAAGAAAATTGGATACTTTAATAAAGAAATTTGTAGCAGCACAACTATCAATATCAGGAAGGACTTTTGTAGCAATTGCAACAATTTTCCATGATGGTCCTTCCACCACATCTGGACATTACACTGCCTATCTAAAATGTGAGAAAGGCTGGACACTTTGTAATGATTCCCAGTTGGTTTTTAATCAACGTTTGCCTAGGGAATTACAAAATTCCTCCCTAATATTTTTAAAGTCAAAGTTTTAGGAGGATAATTCCCTCTCTGAGGAATTTATTATTATAATTTAATAGGACTACCATTGGACAATTTACATAAAGAAGGAGTGCAAAAATGCCATTTGGACTCAAGGACAGGTATATTTTTGAATTATGGACTTTTTGGTGGTCATTGATTCGGTGAATATTTTTATGCGGCAATATTCACAGTTTTTATAAGTTAAACTTAAAAAAATGTTGTTAGCCGTAAGCATTTTATATATCTGTGATTTGTATCTTGTGGCATTTTACTGAGAATAGCATGTTGTTTTTTTTTTAACAATCTTTCTGATTGTTTTTTTTGTGCCCGCTGTGATGAGTACGATTGAAATCACTATTTCTAGTGAAATTCAATATATTCTGAGAACAGCAAAAAAGGCAAACAAATTACTTTGTGGAAATTATGCTGTGTTGTTAAAAATGTATTTTTACATGTTATATATTTTTTTTCTTTTCTTTCACATATCCAAATTTTAAAATAAGCAATTTATATGAATTTAGATTGCATTGAAAATCTGAAAAAAATGTATACCATTTATTATTGCTATTACTGTGAAGGTAAATTTAACTAAGTCTCAATATGCAAAATGAGGAGGTCTGCAAGAAGCTACAAAGTTGAAACATGTTTGTAAAAACACTCTGTTTATACCTATGTAGTTTTAAAATCTGACCATAATCAGATATCATGTAACCTGCAAAAAAAGAGATTTGAGGGGTTCATAATATTACCCATTGTAGCTATTGAAGGACCGCAATCATTTCAATCATTCTTCTTTGAACATCTTTGCAGACAAAAACTCTGTGCTTACCTTCTATCATTCGCAAGGAATTTTAAAACTGGAAATATGTCACTTTTTGTAACATAGTTATTGTGCAAGACGCTCTTTCATATTTACAAAGAGAGGAAAAGGCACTCTGTGCACTTTTTATACTCCATGTAAATACAACCTCATTATGCACGCCCGTTTGCGTTGAAAGGGTGTTCTATAAGTGTTGTTGTGCATGATTGCACTGAATACTCATAGAACAAGACACATGTCTAGATTTATCATAAATCATAAATCTCGATATGTGTGTGAATGCTGCACCTTTCTAAAATTGGTATAGGAAAGCACAACAAGGAGAATTGTTTTCATTTCTCCACATTTTTATATCTTCAATGCATGCTACAATGCTCAGCATACATTGAAGGAGAAAAATGCCTTTACTGATTGTTTTTGTGCAGGAAGGTGTGTCTTCCTGCACAAAAACAAACAGCACATGACACAGATATCCTTGCACTATGGTGCAAGGGTGCCTGTGTCACCACATGGCTGCAGTTTAAGCAGCCGTGCAGAGAGAAGCATAGATATGCAACATATTTATGTACATATGTTGCATCCCTGTGCTTCGGAAGTACTAGAGCACACTGTAGTTAAAGAGGTTACTGTGTGATGCTGCAGCACTTCCTCATAGTTTTGCAGTTATACATTCACCATACGCTACTAATGCATTCATTCAGTCAATTACATACTACACATACATTCATCTAAACTTTCACACACTAACAAAGAAATTTAGCTCTTTTTTTAAACCAGGAAAGTTAGTTCTTACAAGAACTTTTTTTTTTCTTCTTTCTTCTTTTATATTTTTTGGGGGGTTTTCTGGACAATTTTTAAAATGTTTTGGTTTTTCTGCAAGAAAAAAACCAAAAACAAAACAGGAGGAACCAAACAATGAACTTCAGGGAACAATAAAAAAAAAAAAAAAAAAAAACTAGCAAATGTGACTTTCTTGCCGGCGGCAGATCAGATCGATCGACTGCTCACCGTAGCACAAAGTCGCATTGCACTTAGTGCAGAGCACTTTTAAAAATTGAAATTGAGGCCGGATGTCCAAATTTTGGGCTGATGGATGCACTCTTGAAGTGCTCGGCTGCGATGAGGTGGAAGGCGCAGGAGCAGGAGTGTTTCTCATCCGTTTGCACTCTTCTCGTGCAAGATTGTTTGGATGAAGGGTCCTTAGGTGCTTCATCATACTAGCCGTGCCACACGAGTATTTCTTGTTAGTATCCCCTCGCGGCAGCACTCTTTTGCAAATCTTGCATGTGACCAAGGTGGCATTGGTCTTATTCTGACCCTTGGGAAAAGTAAAAAATTTCCACACCACTGAAGAAAAACGTTCTTTGCATGTTGCCGCCTCTAAAAATTCATCCTCAGATGTATGAGGAGATGCAGGTGATGCCTGCTGCCCTGAAGCCATTTTTAGTTGAAAAAAGTTAGAGCTAAGTGTAAACTTAGTCTAAAAAAATCTTGTTCTCTGCAAAGAGATGCTCCTCCAAAGAAGGTCAAAGAAGAATGATTGAATTGGGTGGGGTCTTTCAATAGTTAGAAGAGGAAGTGTAATGAAACAATCAAATCTCTTTTTTTGCAGGTCACATGGGATCCGCGCACCCTGCGCATATGCAGCACGCACCCAGCGCGCATCCGCGAAATTGAATTTAAAAAAATGATAGGATTAGATGTAAAAATATATTAGTTTTAAGGCTAGTTTAGACTTTGTCTTCAATTAATATTCACATGAAATACATATATATATGTTTTTTTAAATGTTAAATATTTCACGGGATCCGCGCACCTACCGCATCATAGACGCAGATGACGCATCGCGGAAGCGCTTAAACGTCGCGTTACGTACATCGAACGTGTCGCGTATAGGCTGGGAGTTGCGTACCTGTCACATTGCGATCGTGCACTCAACACGTACCCAACACATACCATGCGCGGATGCTAACGCGTAGGGATCGAGAACGGTGCGCATAGGGTGCGCGGATCCAAAAACATGGGAAAAAATATATAAAATTAAGTTTTGAACATATAGTTAAAGAAATATTTTTAAAAATATAAAATAATATGTTTGAAAAACCCAATAAAAACAAATAATATTTTTTAATTTTTAAAAGAATTAATTCAAAACATAAATTCAAAAAATGGTGATAAAAAAGAATTTCAAAAAACATAATTAATGAAATTGACACACTGAATTTGAAAAATATAGAAATCCAATGAAAATCATTAAACATGATATCTTTAGAGATAAGTTATAGATAGGAATTAGCATTTAAAAATCCTTTGAAATTCACTGAAAAAACCATAGGTTTCATGCAGGTTATAGTTAGGAATTGGCATTTAAAAAACCTTTGAAATTCACTGAAAAAAACAAAGGTTTCAGGGGCGTTATATTTAGGAATTGGCATTTAAAAAACCTTAGAAATTCACTAAAAAACCATAGGTTTCAGGAGCATTATAGTTAGCTGGACATTTCCCTCGTACAAAACCCTAGAAATTCCCCTGTTATAGTTAGTTCAGCTAACTATAACTCGCGCCCCCGCAGTGCACTGCTGATGACGTCACACATTACATCACTCATGACATGGTCAGTGACATCACTGATGACATCACTGATGACATCTCAAATGACATCACTGATGAGATCACTGATGACGTCATCCATGTGATAAATTAGTGCATCTTCTCACACCCTAATATAATCTTTGATACACCGACTCAAAATTTCAGACGGCCATTTTGAAAACCATAGATACTCCAATACCAATAACTACATACCCACTGATTGACTCTTAGGTCTACATACACCTCCACTCACTCACCTGTACAGTCACTCATACTTACAGTCACTCAGTACAGGACAATCATATGCATTTATACACCTATATAGACACTCACACACCACCAATCATCCATTGAGGTACTGACACACCTAGTCAGTCATGCAAATAATTAATTACAGTCCAATTTACTCACCTATACAGTTAAACACACTCAAGTTCACTTACTCATAAAAATACTAACAAATTCTGACGCTCTTATACAATTACTGATACAAGCACACACTCATCCATACAGCCACTCCCAAAATCACACACTCTCACATATAAATAGATATATACTCTTACACACATATACACTGCGTTTCACATATGTAGTTACTGACACATGTACAACTGAGATATACATTCAATCACTAACACACCCTTACATACAGTCACCCAACCATACAGTCCATCACAGATGCACTCTTAAAACCATGCACCCACTGAATCACCCACTCACACATCTATGCACAGAGTCACACACACCCTACCCACACAAACACTCAGGCACCTATACAGATACTCAGACAACCAATCAATAACCTATATAGACACTCATATAGCTATTCACAAAACCATGCAGCCACTTATACACCAACACACAGACACATACAGACATTCACACAGTTTAGTCACTAGTCTGCAGTAAGATACATTTAATGACTCACTTATAGAGTCAGTTACGCACCTAGAAAATCACCCATTCACACACTTATACACCCACTCATTCTTCCATAGACCTTTCACTATAAATATTTAAACTTTTCAGAAAAACACACATTCACTGGATGATGTCATCAGTGATGTCATCAGTGATGTCATTTGAGATGTCATCAGTGATGTCATCAGTGATGTCACTGACCATGTCATGAGTGATGTAATATGTGACATCATCAGCAGTGCATTGCGGGGGAACGAGTTATAGTTAGCTGAACTAACTATAACAGGGGAATTTCTAGGGTTTTGTACGAGGGAAATGTCCAGCTAACTATAACGCCCCTGAAACCTATGTTTTTTTTGGTGAATTTCTAAGGTTTTTTAAATGGCAATTCCTAACTATAACGCCCCTGAAACCTTTGGTTTTTTCAGTGAAAAAAAATATATATATATATTTTTTTCTTTTTATTTAATTTCGCTACCAAAAAAAAACAAAGGTTTCAGAGACGTTATAGGTAGGCTCAGGTTTTTCTCATATAAAACCAGAGAAATTCAGCAGCTATAGTTAGCTGAGCTAACTATAACTTGCTCCCCCGCAATGCACTGCTTATGACCTCACATATCACTGATGACATCTCAAAAGATTTCACTGATGATATCATCCAGTGAATGTGGGTGTTTTTAAAATGTTTATGAGTGTTAAATATATATACCAAGGTGTATTGGTGAATCTGTGGGTGTATGAGTGCATGTATGGATGATTCAGTGGGTGCGTGACTGACTGTATAAGTGAGTGAATAGGTGTCTCAGTTAATGTATGGGTGAATTACTAGATTGTATGATTGTCTGTATCAGGCCGTCAGTTGGAGTCTAAGATGCTGTATGGTTTGGTGAGTGGGTACATGAGTGCCTGTATGGATGTATAATTGTCTGTGTGGGTGGGTGGGGGTATGTGTGAATGCCTACATGAATGAGTGAGTGAGTGGGTCAGTCAGTGGCTGTATGGGTTGGTGAGTGCATCTGAGAGTGGCTTAATGGGTGACTGAGTGTGTGTATGGTTGTTTTGGTGTGTGAATGGATGTGTCATTAGTGTATGGGTGAGTAACTGCATATGTGAAAGGCAGTATCAGGCTGTGATGGAGTATATGAGTGACTGTATTTGTGAGTGAGTGTGGGAGTGACTGTATGGGTGAGTGTGTGCTTGTATCACTGACTGTATAGGTGAGTGAGTATGTGTGATTGACTCTGTGGGTGAATGAGTAGGTGTGTGAGTAGCTCTATAGGTAACTGACAATATGTGAGTGGCTGTTTGGGTGTATGAGTGGTTAGATCAGTGGCTGTATTAACGAGTGAGTTGGTGTATGAGTGGGTGAATGGGTGACTGAGTGGATCTGTGTGTAGACCTGTGAATCAGTGAGTGGGTGTGTATGGACTGGTATGGGTGTCAATGGTTTTGAGAATGGGAGTGTGGAAGTTGGAGTGGGTGTATGACAGTTTGTATTGGTTTGTGAGTGGGTGCATCAGAGATTCTGTAGATGATGTCATCATTGATGCCATTTGAGATGTGATCAGTGGTGCCATCAGTGAACTCATTCACCATGTCATGAGTGATGCAATATTTGAGGTCATGAGCAGTGCATTGCAGGGGCGGCAAATTAGCTCAGCTAACTATAACTGCTGAATTTCACTGGTTGGGTACGAGTGAAATCGGAGCCTAACTATAACATCACTGTAACCGTTGTGTTTTTCAGTTAATTTTTAAGTTTGTTCTTAATGTGTAGTAAAATGTCCATCGCAATGGACAGTGGGGGTGGAATTGAAGACAGGGCCTGGACTTTCAGTTTTGCTGCCCCTACCTTAGCTTGCTGCTCCTGTACCCCTCCGATGTCTCTATGCATGCCCCTGCTCCCTCCCTTCTACCCATCATATTCCATGGACCTGCCACCCTTATATCTACTTTGAGTGTTCTGTTGAGCTGCTACTGCCCCTCTCACCTGCCTAGCATGGTCAGATAGATACTACCTGTCCCTGCCACCTCCACAATGCCTGTCCAAGTTCCATACCCTATCCCCTCCCACCTACCCTCCATCATCCATTTTGCTGCCTCTCCCTTCTGCCCTCCATGCTCTGCTAAGCTGCAACTGCTCCTCCTGTCTGCCCTAAATGGTCTGCTGTGAAGTCCCTTCCCTTGCCCTCTCTTGTCTGTGTCCAGCCCCTACTCATCTTGTCTGTCCTCCATGGTCTTTTGTGCATGCTCCTGCTCCCTCCCTCTCCACACCATGGCTTTTGTGCTGCCATGCACCAAGCATATGTCCATTTGGACATCTGCTTGGTGACCTGAGACACTAGATCAACTACCAACCCCAAATTCAGAACTAAAAAACCTCAGAGTGTGATTTGACTCCAAACTGACATTTGACAACCAAATCCGGAAACTGACGGGGAAATGCATCAGGGCCCTTAAAGTCCTGAGGAAAATCCTTGACCTATTACCTATCAATGCAAGGTAAACAATAGTACATGCCTTGGTCACCTCCCAGATGGACTATGGCAATGTCCTATACATCTGGGTTCATCCAAAAAAGGGCTGACAAAAGTCCAATCGATAAAAAATGTGGCAGGTCGCTAGTGTTGAACCTCCCAAAAAGAACATCAACAACAAAAGCTCTGGTAAGCCTGCACTGGCTCTCTGTGGAGAAAAGAATATTGTTCGAGGCAATATTCATTTGTCACCGAATCCTGTCAAAAAAAGGTCCACGGTATATCCAATCACTGATAACATCCTACACAACAAGCTGGAACCTTAGATTTAAAGTCAGGGCATTGGTAACTGTGCAGAGAATACAGAAAGCAAGGATGGGTGCACGCTCATTTAGATATCTGGCAGCCAAGACCTGGAACTCATTACCTGCAGACATAAGACCTGAACCTTGTGAAACCACCTTTTGCAAAAATCTAACGACATGGCTGTTCCCCACTGTTAGAAATGGGATTTCTGGTTGGCTAAGGCTTGTGCCAAAGCCAGACAGAAACCACCACTCTAGCCAGGGCAAGGGAGTTACACGCTGAAGATAACCCCTGCTCACCCCCTTGGTTGCTTGGCACGAGCAGTCAGGCTTATCCCAGAGGCAATGTGTAAAGCGTTTGCGCAACACACACACACAGCAGCAACACACTAGGCACACCACAAAAGAAATTCCACACAAGGTTGTATAAAAAATAGCCTTTGTATTATCATAATCACACAATGTACACTGTGCCAACTGGCACTGGGCAATATTCACAGGGGATTAAATACAGGATAGGGCCAATCGGGCCACTGTCAGAACCATCAAACTTGGTAAGAAATAAAGCAATTAATAATGACTTAGTACCAACAAGTTATGCATCAGTCACAGTTAGGCATGAACACATTATGCATAACCTCTTAGTCATACATCCTAATGTACTGATTCCCCTCAGTACGAAGCATTATGCAAAACATCCTCAGCAACAGTGCACCATAGGGAACACTGGCCACAGTATACATCTCATGAGCAACTCTCTGGCATTAGGCATCCATTACAATCATCAGTTCACCCTTGTAGTGTGCACATATTTGTAATCCTCACTGGCAATGAAATAAAACATCACTTGGGTGCTGATCACGATCCGGTAAAAAATTCCCCCGTGCGACTCGTATCGGGTCTTATTACCGTACGAATCGTACAAGTGCCGTACGAACTGGCAATCACGATTCGCATGGTAAAAAGTCCATACGAACCGCACTGGGAATCATTCCCCACACGTCCTCGGGTCGGAAAATGTGTCCGACACGTCCTCGGACGATTTACCTTACAAACGTAAAAATCCAAGTCCGACCGAGGAATCACGATCCATCCCGTGCGTCCGAGCGTACAACCGTATGGAAAAAACACCGTCCGCACCGAACACCCATAGCAACCATGGAGACAAGTGCCCGCATACGCGCCCAACACTCCCCCCAGCCCCCGTACGTCCGACACGTACCCCCCGTATATGTATACCCCCACCCGTCTAGGTACACCCCAGTACGTTCCAGTCGTACCCCCACCCCAGTACGTGTCGTACCACCGTCAATGTACACCCCAGTACGTTCCAGTCGCACCCCCACCCCAGTACGTGTCGTACCACCGTCAATGTACACCCCCCCACCCCAGTACGTGTCGTACCACCGTCAATGTACACCCCCCCACCCCTGTACGTGTCGTACCACCGTCAATGTACACCCCCCCACCCCTGTACGTGTCGTACCACCGTCAATGTACACCCCCCCACCCCAGTACGTGTCGTACCACCGTCAATGTACACCCCCCCACCCCTGTACGTGTCGTACCACCGTCAATGTACACCCCCCACCCCTGTACGTGTCGTACCACCGTCTATGTACACCCCAGTACGTTCCAGTCGCACCCCCACCCCAGTACGTGTCGTACCACCGTCAATGTACACCCCCCCACCCCAGTACGTGTCGTACCACCGTCAATGTACACCCCCCCACCCCAGTACGTGTCGTACCACCGTCAATGTACACCCCCCCACCCCTGTACGTGTCGTACCACCATCAATGTACACCCCCCCACCCCTGTACGTGTCGTACCACCGTCTATGTACACCCCAGTACGTTCCAGTCGCACCCCCACCCCAGTACGTGTCGTACCACCGTCAATGTACACCCCCCCACCCCAGTACGTGTCGTACCACCGTCAATGTACACCCCCCCACCCCAGTACGTGTCGTACCACCGTCAATGTACCCCCCCCCCACCCCTGTACGTGTCGTACCACCGTCAATGTACACCCCCCCACCCCTGTACGTGTCGTACCACCGTCTATGTACACCCCAGTACGTTCCAGTCGCACCCCCACCCCAGTACGTGTCGTACCACCGTCAATGTACACCCCCCCACCCCTGTACGTGTCGTACCACCGTCTATGTACACCCCAGTACGTTCGAGCCCCACCCCCACCCCAGTACGTGTCATACCCCCGTGTACCTACACCCCAGTACGTTCCTGGCGCACCCCCAACACAACCTCCTAAGTACGGAGCGCACCCCATGCCCCAACATCACAACCGCATGTACGAGTCGTACAAAGCCACACACAAGGACATAATCCTACAACCAAATGGCCCATGTACACACCGTACACACGCTCAAAACGCACGTACACAACAAGGACAAAACAAAACAACACAAGAATACACCATTCGAAAGGCACACAGCCACTAAACATGGCCAACAACCACTAAAAGAACACAATCACTGACCTGCAACTGTCAAAAACAAACAGAGGCCCAATACACCACCACTCCTTATAACACACCCACCCAAAATTCAAACACTGCCACACCCACCCATGGACCAATGAAAAGGGCCCACACACACAAACCATGAGCCTTTGCAACAGACTCACTGCTGCCAGACACCACAGAACCAGACTACAAGCAACACCACATCTTACACTTGCACACCTTCACACGACCACCCTCACAAACACCCTCTCATCACATTCACACACACACACAACCATCCACACCCCCCCCCAACATCCACACACCCCCCACACCCACACCATCCCCACCCACATCCCTCACCATGCCCACTACCAAGAATCCAAAGTTCAGTCACCGAGAGTTGGAGGTCCTTGTTGATCAAATCCTCAGAGTCGAGCCACAGATCTTTGGAACATTGGTCAGAAGCACCAGCCAGGCAGCCAAAACAGCCATGTGGCAGACCATCGTCGATGCTGTGAATGCTGTTGCGGACACCAGGAGGACCAAGCAGGATTGCCAGAACAGGTGGTACGATCTGCGGAGGAGGGTCAGAGCCAAGAGGCAGGAGGAACACGACCAGGCCAACGCCACCGGAGGAGGGCCCTCCCGCAGAGCCGTACAGTACCATCCCTGGGAGGAGAGGGTGATGGCCATACTGCCGGTGGAGGCAGTTGAAGGAGTAGAAGGACTCCGAGACCCGGGTGAGTACACAAACAACGCACCTCACATGGGGGGAACTGCAACCACAACCAAAATTAATAACAGGCACGCAACCACCACAAGCCATCGCATGACTCAACCACACTCCATGAGCAGGCACATGCCACTGCTGCCACCATGCCCCATGCACCCAGCTGGACAATGTCAAGTCACAGGCCACAGAATACAACAACACATGACACGGTAACCCGGATGGCGGGAGGCTGGGCACCAAGAATCACATAGTGCGACTCCAAAGCAGACAACAATGCCCTCTGCCCATATGGCCTAGGTCACAGCTAGACAAACACTGTGTCCCAACACAGGAATGACTTGCCAGCAAATGGCGGACGCCTTGCATCAACACATGGGGGTGAAGGCACTGTTTTGCACATGACAGCAGCTAATGAACAGCCAACATTGTGAAAGAGTGGCAGCACACACCACCACAGCAGCAGCGCACAGACACACAGCAGACAAAATGGGTGCCTGGAGATCAGAAACAAACTCACATCAACAGGCCAAGGGCCACTCAAAGATCTGCTAACAGTGTGTGCCCAGGAATCTGGGCCAAGGTGACAGAGGGTGACGCACGGAGGGAGGGAGAGGGGGACACAGAGGGAGGGAGAGGGGGACTGAGAGGGAGGGAGATGGACAGAGGGAGGAGGCTGACACACAGAGGGAGGGAGAGGGGGACAGAGAGGGAGGTAGAGGGGGACAGAGAGGGAGGGAGACACAGGAAGATGGACAGAGGGAGGAGGCTGACACACAGAGGGAGGGAGAGGGGGACAGAGAGGGAGGGAGAGGGGGGACAGAGAAGGAAGGAGACACAGGGAGAGCAAATCAGTCCTTTGGTGTGTGGGAATGTCTGCTCGTCAGCAGGTGGACTGCGTGCATGTAGACAAGGGTGGCCAGTGCCAGAACCCCCCCTCTTCATCATGGCAAAACGCAGGGCCATGTCACAACCTGTACACGAGCACAAGGACAGCCACCTGCATCATATAAGTGTGTGGATCCACTCCATGTGCACATGTACAGTGCTACAAGGAAGGCGCAAATGCATGGCTCGCCACACATGCACACTCCACTGCTGACTGCAGTCACACTTGACGCAGCAAGTAAGACTGTGCCACACATAGTTAAAGGGGCCAAATTGGTGCCCAAGGGACACACCCATGCACAAGTGCACTGTGAGTGGAATGCAAGACAGATCCTAATTCCAGGAGGAAATGTGCCAACTTTGTAACGGATGAAACATGGATGTTGCATGGATCAAAATTAACATTTTCTCTCTCACACACAGGTCAACGTCGTGCTGCACCCCCCAACACTGGGGGGGAACACTCACAGGACCCGGATCTGCAGGAGACCGATCCCACCGGCAGCGACCACTCTCACCACTCTGCGGACGACCCCGACCGACCTGGCCCCTCTGGTGTCCAACCACCTGCAGCACCTGCGTCAGGTACAACCGTGCCAACCACCACCCCCACTCCTGCCACATCCCAGGAGACACCCAGGATCCCTGCCCCAACACCACAATGCAGCCAGGCTCGCCAGGAGGGACACGGTGTCCCGGGCACCCAGGAGGAGGCAGGCGACAACGCCAATGCCACCCCTCAGGGGTCCCGGAGACCCGATGTTCCCACAAGTGCAGGCCAGACGCAAGTGGGCAGGGGTGGTGGGAGTGGAGGACGGCGGAGGCACGAGCCTGACCAGTTGGCTGGGGATCCGGTATTTTCCCATGTCCGTAACATCCTGGACTCATACCGGCAGGACACCACGGGCATGGCCCAGGTTGTGTCCGTCCTCGAGGGGATCAAGGTCCAGCAGGCCCAGCAACATGCGGAGCTAATAGCCTGTCTACAGCTACACCAACGGAGGATGGAGGACAGACAGGCTGAGCAAGTGACGGCGTCCCAGGGGATTCACGCTGAACTCCGTCGGATGGCCGACACCATGGCCGACCCTCCCTGTGCCAGAAGGCGGAGAACATCACCACCCACAGGGAGGGATCATGAGGAGGAGGAGGAAACATCCGACGGAGCATCCCAGACGTCGTCACGGCGTGCTGCTGAGGTTCCCCGCAGGAAGCCGGGTCGTCCACGGAAAGGACCGTGAGGGTCGCTGCTACATCACCATCTCCCAGGACACCTGGCCTGGCACCTGGCCCACTGGAGCAACAGCATCACAGCATCAAGAGACATTCTCTGCCACATGGCCCTGCTGGTCACTGGCTGACCAATGTTGACAAAGACTGTGGCATGGACTCTGAGGATTTCCAATGGCAAGGACACCAACTCCCCTACTGAACTTTGGATTCCCTAATCCTGGAAAGCCCCTCACTTTGTCCCCCCCCCCCCCAATAATAAATCACACTATTAAGAGTAGATGCCTGCTGGTAGCATTATTACCTAACATGTGTCTTGTACAGTCTAAACATGCCTGAGTCATCTGTTCACTTCAACCACCCACACCCTGGGGCCTGAGTCTGGCACAGGGCACATGGGTCACAGTTTATTAGGCAAGACAGACATGGAGCACCATACACACCCGTGATGGTCAGAACCAGCTGAGGGGGTGGCCGAACAACCGTGCTGACAGACACATTGAGTACAGCAACAGTCATGCGCAGAGGTCAGGGATCCTGGCCCGTGTCCTGGGGGGCACCCAGGTATGTGTAGACAGGTGGCAGAACCATGTCCTGCAAGCTTGAGTCCGGTGGATGCAGAGAATGGGCTCATGGACAACGTTGGATGCATGGGGATGGCACATGTCACAATACCCACACAGTCATGGACATCATGCCCAATACACAGTCTCAGCACACACACACAGCTTGCATCTTGCCACTCGAAACATTGACACATAGCCACAATCAGGGAATACCATGCCAGACATGCAGGATGCACCGTGCCAACACACCAGCATTGACTGAGAAGAGGCACCTTGGAGGCATAGGGACACCTTTATTAGTCATGTTTTTGGGATTGCAGAGGCAACTCGAAGTACACATGAACACATCATGTGGAGTAACATGTGGCTCCAACACTGGCACCCCCCTTCTGCAGCACAAATGCGTGATAGCCAGGGAACTGGCACACAAGCGTCGGCTAACAGCTAAACACCCACAGCTGCTCACGGAGAGCCTGCCATACACCATACATCCGCTGATGTGGAAGTCCCACACCATGTCAAGACAATGTCAACCGTATATGTCCGAGGGCAGTGTCACACACATTGATGCCATCATCACAATCCACTATCCCATCACTGATGACTGACAACCAGGCAGCCCATCTATTCAGGTGTACCCAGCTGCATGTCGTGTCCCATGGGGATGCCACATGTCTGCAGAGGAACCAAACCCCGACCGGGCCAGTGTGCACACATCGTGAACAACTGCCACACCCAATACACCCCAGATGCATCCCTTACCCCATGGAGACTTCCAAACGTGTCCGTGCCTGTAACGCTGAGTCAGCCCACGATGTCATATCCATGAGGAATAGCAGTGCCACAACAATGCAACCAGCAAACGGCATGCGCAGGTACCTGGGGAAGAGAGACACACAAGAAGTCAGCCACAAAAAGCACAGCCACTTGCATGTGCAGTTACTCGACACATGTATGGATGACAACATGCTAGGTCACAATTATGACTGGGGAAATACTACCATCACTGCCACCATCACTCCAGTGACACAACCACACACACCTCTGACCCACGTGCCATACATGCAGGTGGAGACACACATCACAACGCATGCCACACGGGGACCAATGCGTGCACACTCAGACCCTGGTACTCACCACTAAGCAAAGAAGTCGCGTATGAGCCGAGTCCGGATGTCCTCTTGCAGCTCCACATCCTCCACATCACTAGCCCCATTGCCAAGCCCTTCGTCCTCCACGGGTGGATGGTCCTCGTCATGTTGATTCAGGATGAGTGGCACAGCTCTTTCAACTGCCATGTTGTGCAGCATGCAGCAGACCATGAAGATCTTGCAGACCTTCGCCGGGGTATAAGGGAGTGCACCGCCGGTCTTGTGGAGGCACCGGAATCGGCTCTTCAGCATGCCAAACGTCCTCTCTATCACTCGCCTTGTCCGGCCATGGGCGGTGTTATAGCGGAGCTGGGCCGGCGTGATGGGGTTGCGGAGAGGTGTCAGCAGCCAAGGCATGTTGGGATAGCCAGCGTCCCCTACATGGGAAGCACATGGACATCGTTAGAACTGGTGTAGCGGTCGTGCTGGTCGGCTATACAGAATACAGGACAGACAGACTGTACCCACCAACAACACATGCCCGTTCGTTGCGCAGCTGCATCATCATATCAGGCATCCCGCTACGCCTCATGATGTAGGCATCGTGTGCTGATCCTGGGAAACGAGCACAGACATGTGAAATCACCATATTGGACAGACACACCACAAGGGCATTGATGGAGTGGTAGTGCTTCCGATTGCGGTACGCCACCTCCCGTGCGTGTGGTGGTACCAAACCTACATGTGTCCCATCTATGGACCCAATGACATGGGGCATCCCTCCCAGGGCATAGAATCCACGCTTGACCTCAGTCATCTGTTCAGGGGTTGGGAACTTGATGAAGTCATCCAGGTGAATCAACATGGCCTCCAAGAAATCATGCAGCACACCGCTGAACATGCTCTGGGACATGCCACCAACATGAGCTATGGTATTTTGGAAGGTACCCGTGGCCAGAAAATGTAGGGCAGCCATTACCTTCAGCTGGGGTGTCAGTGCCGTA
Source organism: Triturus cristatus (assembly GCF_964204655.1). Taxonomy (NCBI): domain Eukaryota; kingdom Metazoa; phylum Chordata; class Amphibia; order Caudata; family Salamandridae; genus Triturus; species Triturus cristatus. The sequence continues at coordinate 1,073,731,509 of NC_140585.1, read as the reverse complement.
GGATACCTGTGCTGCGGTTGCAGGTGTGGTGCCAGTCTCGCCGTCAGCTCCAGAATCAACGGTTGGGTGAAGCGGTAGAGCCGGATCCTGTCATTCTCCTGCATGGTAGCCAAGTCTGGAATTCTTCGGGCAACAGGAGGCGCTCTGCAGTAATTTGGAAGTGACAAGGAAGAGTGAGTGCACTACGAGAACAACTCATGTCTACTGAGCACATGTAAATCTGGCAATACACACATGCCACATAGGGAGTCAGGCATGTGCTACATGCCCAGGACACGTATGGATGCAAGGTGACACTCCTTCCAAGACCCAGCTACACACGGTGATTGAGAACCTCCCCATGCCACGCCATGGAAATAGCTGTGTCCCAGTGCAAGTGCACTGCCCGACGCAAGACAGGAGTGACATACACCCACACATCAGCAGAAGTGTGATGCCGATTGCAGAGACTGGTAGCGGGACACTGGAGCCACAGGTCACATGACATTACACTAGGACAGCCCACACACCTTGCCATGAAGGTGCACATGTCATGACTCACCACACATTCCTTGTGAGTTTGCTGACATGGCCTTGTCACGCTACTCCGTGTCCCATGCATACATGTGCACCTCACATCCGATAACACATGTGGCATGGTGTTGGGAACAGTGTGCAATGACAATCTACACACAGCCACATGTTGGTTGCTGCAACGGCTGCAGCTTTTGAGGGTGCTACAACATCAACCTGATGTAAATCCAGGACACATATATGACATAGTCACATTGTGCACTGTGGGTAGTGACAAGTCATGTGTCATGACCCCTGTACCGGGCATCATGGGACACTTCCGTGTGTTGGTGTCCGTGCCATGCCAGTGACGCTCACCCCAAGTGCGCAGTCCCACATGCACACATGTCAAAGGAGTCAAGGGCATGCCTGGCACACATTGCACCCTCACACAGTACACATGTACACATCTCATCATACATCTGGTGCCTTCTCCACTCAGGAGGCATGTTCCACATCACAGCCTGTGACACCTGTGCCCCACACATGTAGTAATGCACAGACGATGCCTTGATGTCCATTCCTGGACAAGTATGTCCATCCATGGACAAGTATGTCCGCCCTATTCCTACATGTGTGTCGCCTATCACCACAGTGATGTGTAAAAACCGCCGTACTGCTGCTGAGAGGGCCTGTGCATGTTCCCAAATCACTGTGGGAGTGCTGCCGTATGTGTACCCATCGTGATGGCGAGCGTACAGGCATTTGTACGGTCCGTAGCACTACAGGTACGCATACGCGTGCAGACCCATAGTGATAGTGAGCGTAGATGCGTGTGTACGGCCCTATCACTATGGGTCTGCACGCGTATGCGTACCCGTAGTGGTACGGACCGTACACTCGCATCTACGCTCACTATCACTATGGGTCTGCACGCGTATGCGTACCCGTAGTGGTACGGACCGTACACTCGCATCTACGCTCACTATCACTATGGGTCTGCACGCGTATGCGTACCCGTAGTGGTACGGACCGTACACTCGCATCTACGCTCACTATCACTATGGGTCTGCACGCGTATGCGTACCCGTAGTGGTACGGACCGTACACTCGCATGTACGCTCAATTTCACTAGGAGTACGCATACGCGTGCAGACCCATAGTGATAGTGAGCGTAGATGCGAGTGTACGGTCCGTACCACTACGGGTACGCATACGCGTGCAGACCCATAGTGATAGTGAGCGTAGATGCGAGTGTACGGTCCGTACCACTACGGGTACGCATACGCGTGCAGACCCATAGTGATAGTGAGCGTACATGCGAGTGTACGGTCCGTACCACTACGGGTACGCATACGCGTGCAGACCCATAGTGATAGTGAGCGTAGATGCGAGTGTACGGTCCGTACCACTACGGGTACGCATACGCGTGCAGACCCATAGTGATAGTGAGCGTACATGCGTGTGTACGGTCCGTAACACTACGGGTACGCATACGCGTGCAGACCCATAGTGATGGAGAGCGTAGGCATGCATGTACGGGCCGTTGCCATGCATTTGGGGTGCCATAGGGCCCCGAAACGCATCGTACCTGTGTGTGATGCTCCAAATTACATAGGGGACAAGTATTAAGGCCTACATGCATGCTGGTTGTCATGGAGACCAAGTTCAAATTTCGAAATTGTTCTGGAAGGTGCACAGCAGAAGTCAGTTGGAATTCTTCTACTTTGTTGCAATGTGTTTGTGGGGCTGACATCATGCAGGAGAATGAAACCGATAGAGAACCCACAGACTGCTAGGTTTGAAGGGATTGGTGGAAACATAGGATGCAAATGTGAGTGACCAATCACTCTGTACTCCTGTGCATGAGACTGGGCAGAAGGGCACATATAAGGCAGCCAGGTCCCATGAGGGAGCACTTGCCTGCACATCTTTGCATTCGTCGACCCATCTGCTGCGACTGATTCCCTGGAACCATGTCAAGGGCTGTGGAGAGGACACAGCCATTCACCCTGGAGGAGAACATGGCTCTGCTGGATGTGATCCTCCCACAGTACTCCATGCTGTATGGGCGACCAGGGTATCAGGTGAGTGCATAGGCCACTGCCACAGACTGTCCCTATGTTGTGACTGTGACTTCTGCCATTGCGTCCAGGTGTAACACACATGCCATGTACTGTCGGGGGGTTCCAAGGGGGGGGGTGCCTGATGTCTCCCAGCAGTGCCCTGAGACAGGAGGGGTGGGGGCCTATCACTCCCAGCAGTGCCCTGAGACAGGAGGGGTGGGGGCCTATCACTCACAGCAGTGCCCTGAGACAGGAGGGGTGGGGGCCTATCACTCCCAGCAGTGCCCTGAGACAGGAGGGGTGGGGGCCTATCACTCACAGCAGTGCCCTGAGACAGGAGGGGTGGGTGTGATGCACAGTGTGAGCCTTGATCATTGATTGTGACATTGCCATCATTCCACCTGTGTACCCACTGTGGCACGTACTGCTTTTTCCCTCACCAGGGGATGATGTCCCTATGACAAAGGTGCAATGCGTTGGCTGCATGACATGCCTTGTTGTAACCAGCTAATTTGTACCCATATGTCTCTCTGTGACATGTGGCTGATGTATTGATGTGGTGTCACTTGTTCCTCCTCACAGGTAGGCGCCACTGCCAAGGAGCAGATCTGGCTGACCGCCGTCAGTGCCGTGAGGGGTGTGGATGGTCGGAGGCGGAGCCTGCCCCAGGTGAGGAAACGCTGGCAGGATATCCGGTGCTGGACGCGGAGGATTGCACGGCTCCTGCTGGGGGACTCACCTGAGAGCCACAAGAACCGCGGCCGCCGCCGTCTGAGCCACCTCCACAGGCGTGTGCTGCCGGTGGTCTTTCCAGACCTGGAGAGGCGCTTACAGGCGATGCAGCAGCCGGAAGGGGGTAGGTACATGTGTGTTTGTTGTGTGTCACCGGCATTTGTAAGGGCACAGTAGCATGAATTCACTGGCAGGGTTTAAGGGTGCTGTGCAGATCCTGTTTGCCCCAGTATAGCGCTGTGCCCCTGCCACCCTTCCCCTCCTTGCAATGTGCTCCCTGGTCTGTGTGTAGTCACTCCTTCACAAGGTAATGTAGGGTGGCGCTTTGTCCACGAGAACAATGACTGTAGCATCATGTGTGGGGGTGGTGTGTAACAGGTTGTGGGACCTTGCCTGTGCACTGTCAAGTTCACTGCATGTGGGTTCCATGTCAGTTGGCACTGATGCTGACTCCAGACATGGGAGTTGGTCTCTCATGTGTCATGCCTTACAGCGCGCATGTCCTATGTAGTGGCCTGTGACATGATGTGCATGAGTGTGCGATACACATAGTGCAGGGATGGTGACGTGTGTTGCAGTCATTACCATTCCGTAGCATGTAGTTGCGTGCCCACTACTGTCCCCTGGGGCACCTTTTCCTCAGTGGTGTATGTGTCATCATAAACGTGGCCAATCTCAGTGTCTACAGCGTAGGTTGTGCTCTGTGCCATTGTCCCCTGTCACCATGTATATAGACGTGCTATTTTGTACAGGTGTCCACTGTGCAGCCTGACCTGATTGTCCTTCTTCATACTCACAGTTGGCAGTGCCTGTGTGTCTTGTTATACTCATCTGAGGATGGGCACTGGTACCTCATTATTTGTACAGGCGCACCTTGGCTGTTTGGCGTCTAATCTTGCTTTTTGCCTGCCCCTGTGTGTATCACCCAGACTATGAGATGTTGGTGCCACCTGTGTCTCAACAATTTGCCTCGTGTAGGGTCTTGTTGGGGCGGGCAATGCCTATATGTCAAATCCTGATTTCCACTTGCCGGGTCTGGGCAGTGTGTGATGTGTCTGGACACACACGCAATGTGCAGTGACCGAGTCATGTTGGGCATGTTTTCAGCATTACCTATGCAGCATGTGTCTCAAGTTCATGGATATGGTCCCTGGTCATCGGTATTTTCGCCAACGCTGTGTGGTGCAGATGCAGTCTGTCTTTAGCTATTGTCTCATGCTCTCCATGGTATTTCAGTGGCATGGTGGCTCAACCAACTGTGTGTTTCATGCCCTACATCGGTACCCTGTTCAGTAGATGTTAGGGATCTTCCTTTTCAGGCTATGCAATGTTACCTATGTAGATTGGACTCATGTGACAGATGTGTACAGGTGTCTGATTAATTTCTGTCTCTCCACCCTGCCCACAGCATCGTCGGGGGACACAGAGGGAGACATGGACACAGACCAGGCGGAGGGACCGAGCACCAGTGCCAGCCGTGACATCGGGTCTGGCACATCGAGTGGGACAGAGGCGGAGGAGAGTGTGGCCGAGGACCTGTCGACTGGCACATCAGACTACGAAGCTGACAGGTCCGAGGACGATGTCTCCGAGTGGGCGGAGGCTGCACCAGCAGCTGACAGCGGAACAACACCTCGCACCGCCCCCTCAGTTTCCATCAGCCGCCTCCCACTTGCTCGTGTCCCTTCCCAGCGTGCCCGGTCACAGCATGTCTCCTTCCTGCCAGGCACCGCACCCCCTGCCCCTGTCTCCACTGCTGCCGCCAATGCAGAGTCTGTGGACATCCAGCGGCAACTGCAGGTTGGTCAGGCTGCGATCCTTAATGTCCTCCATGCCCACGGCAAAACCCTCACCAACATCGAGGCTTTCTTGGAGGGCATTCATTCATCGCAGGCTGACCAACGCAACTTGCTGAGGTCCATCGACTCCACACTGACTGCAGCAGTGGGTCTCCTGCAGCGCGACCTCCCCCCACCTACCCCTGCCCCATCCACACTTCCCACTCCCATGCCTGTCCCACGTACACCCAGACGTCGGCATGCACCCACATCAACGGACACGGGCACCACACCAGCAGGGAAGGTCCACCGCACTCCTCCTGACACGCACACACAGGGTGAGGTAGGCACACCCACTGGGTCGGGGGGCAAACGTGTGACACGCAGCCATAGTGGGAGTCCGCATTCCACCCAGTCCACTCCCTCCAAATCCCCTCCCCTCAGCTCTCCTGGCCACATCTCCCCCAAGGACTCCTTCATGGCCGCTCTGTCCCTGAGCCCCACGGTTACACCACCACGCAAGCGGTCAAGGAGGTCCCCGGTCAGGGTGGTTGAGTCTCCCCCCCTGTCTCCACCCTCCCCCAGTGGCGCTGCGACCCATCCCTCTGACCCCCCCCCCTCCTTGGGGCCTGAGGTCCCTTCGGGTGCAGGGGACTCCCTGGAGGACCTTGCAAAGGTGTGTAGTGCCATCCTGGCCTCCGCCTTTGGCCCTGCCCCACCCCCTGTGGTGGAGTCCTCCATCCCTGCACCCACAACGCCGCCCCTTTGCCCTGATGTCCCTGCGGTGCCTGTTGCTTCCCCCCCCCCTGATGCCCTCACCAGTGTGGAAGACGATGCCATTTGACTGTGCAGGCAAGGTAGGGGACACGCATCCCACTGTGTCCCCCATCCAGCTGAGAATCATTGACTGCCCTATGGGCTTTGTGAAGATTGAACTGCCTGCGATCCACGGACATTGTGCTCATGCTGAATAAAGCTTACTTTTATTTTCATTATCACACTACTGCTATGCTGGTATTGGTGTTGGTGGGGCTGCTACATGGTTTTGGGTGGTGTGTAAGGGTTTTGGTGTGTGGGATGTGTAGTAGTGTACTGCTCATTGGTGGGACCCTGGGATCTGTGTGCCATCACAAGGTGTTGGCTAACTTTCTTTGTTCATGTAAGCAGTTACTGCATGGTGCACTTGTCCCAGGGTGTATTCCTTCCTCTGTGTACCCAGCTTTCTTCCCTGCAGGGTGTTCCCAATGTTTAGCGCAGAGCTGTGTCTACATGAGCTGTGTGTGTGACGGAGCCCTTCTACTTTGGCCATGCATGCAGGGCCATGTGTCCACCTGCAACAATCGTGGCATCCTTGGTGATCACTGTACTTGTGTGTGGAGTCTGTTGACATGAGTTCATGGGGACATGTTCCCTTGTAGCCAGTATGCATGTGGATAATTCTGGCCTCACACACATGTGTTACACCCCTCCTGTCTCAGGGCACTGCTGGGAGGACTCCACACCCACCCCTCCTGTCTCAGGGCACTGCTGGGAGTGATAGGCACCCACCCCTCCTGTCTCAGGGCACTGCTGGGAGGACTCTGCACACACCCCTCCTGTCTCAGGGCACTGCTGGGAGGACTCTGCACACACCCCTCCTGTCTCAGGGCACTGCTGGGAGGACTCTGCACACACCCCTCCTGTCTCAGGGCACTGCTGGGAGGACTCTGCACACACCCCTCCTGTCTCAGGGCACTGCTGGGAGTGATAGGCACCCACCCCTCCTGTCTCAGGGCACTGCTGGGAGGACTCTGCACACACCCCTCCTGTCTCAGGGCACTGCTGGGAGGACTCCACACCCACCCCTCCTGTCTCAGGGCACTGCTGGGAGTGATAGGCACCCACCCCTCCTGTCTCAGGGCACTGCTGGGAGGACTCAACACACACCCCTCCTGTCTCAGGGCACTGCTGGGAGTGATAGGCACCCACCCCTCCTGTCTCAGGGCACTGCTGGGAGGACTCTGCACACACCCCTCCTGTCTCAGGGCACTGCTGGGTGGACTCTGCACACACACCTCCGATTTCAGGATATGTACGCTTGGAACATACACGGTGGGGGTACGCTCAATGCATTCGAGGTGAGGGTACGAGTCTACTTACACTGGTGTGGTGGGGGTACGCTCCATGCATACGCGGGTGGGGGTACGGGTCGTACTTACACTGTTGGGCTGGGGGGTACGCTCCTTGCATACGCGGGGGAGGGTTCGAGTCGTACTTACACTGTTGGCATGGGGGGTACGCTCCATGCATACGCGGGTGGGGGTACGGGTCGTACTTACACTGTTGGGCTGGGGGGTACGCTCCTTGCATACGCGGGTGGGGGTACGGGTCGTACTTACACTGTTGGGCTGGGTGGTACGCTCCTTGCATACGCGGGTGAGGGTTCGAGTCGTACTTACACTGTTGGCATGGGGGGTACGCTCCATGCATACGCGGGTTTGGGTACGGGTCGTACTTACACTGTTGGGCTGGGGGGTACGCTCCTTGCATACGCGGGTGGGGGTACGGGTCGTACTTACACTGTTGGGCTGGGGGGTACGCTCCTTGCATACGCGGGTGAGGGTTCGAGTCGTACTTACACTGTTGGCATGGGGGGTACGCTCCATGCATACGCGGGTGGGGGTACGGGTCGTACTTACACTGTTGGCATGGGGGGTACGCTCCATGCATACGCGGGTGGGGGTACGGGTCATACTTACACTGTTGGGCTGGGGGGTACGCTCCATGCATACGCGGGTGGGGGTACGGGTCGTACTTACACTGTTGGGCTGGGGGGTACGCTCCTTGCATACGCGGGTGAGGGTTCGAGTCGTACTTACACTGTTGGCATGGGGGGTACGCTCCATGTATACGCGGGTGGGGGTACGGGTCGTACTTACACTGTTGGCATGGGGGGTACGCTCCATGCATACGCGGGTGGGGGTACGGGTCGTACTTACACTGTTGGGCTGGGGGGTACGCTCCATGCATACGCGGGTGGGGGTACGGGTCGTACTTACACTGTTGGGCTGGGGGGTACGCTCCTTGCATACGCGGGTGGGGGTATGGGTCGTACTTACACTGTTGGCATGGGGGGTACGCTCCATGCATACGCGGGTGGGGGTACGGGTCGTACTTACACTGTTGGGCTGGGGGGTACGCTCCATGCATACGTGGGTGGGGGTACGGGTCGTACTTACACTGTTGGGCTGGGGGGTACGCTCCTTGCATACGCGGGTGGGGGTACGGGTCGTACTTACACTGTTGGCATGGGGGGTAAGCTCCTTGCATACGCGGGTGGGGGTACGGGTCGTACTTACACTGTTGGGCTGGGGGGTACGCTCCTTGCATACGCGGGTGGGGGTACGGGTCGTACTTACACTGTTGGCATGGGGGTACGCTCCATGCATACGCGGGTGGGGGTACGGGTCGTACTTACACTGTTGGGCTGGGGGGTACGCTCCATGCATACGCGGGTGGGGGTACGGGTCGTACTTACACTGTTGGGCTGGGGGGTACGCTCCTTGCATACGCGGGTGAGGGTTCGAGTCGTACTTACACTGTTGGGCTGGGGGGTACGCTCCATGCATACGCGGGTGGGGGTACGGGTCGTACTTACACTGTTGGGCTGGGGGGTACGCTCCTTGCATACGGGTTGGGGGTAGGGTCCGTACATATCCGTCCCCACGCTATGTGATGTTTGTGCGGCCCGTACCCAGGCCTTTGCCACGTGGGTGCGATCCGTCCCGCCATTGTTGGGGTGACGTGTGTGGGCGTGGTCCGACTCGTACCCACGCTCTACAGGCGTGGGTACGGGACGTACCTGTCTGGTTGTGTTGCCGGTTCGCGTGGTGACGGACTTCCGTTGTGGCGGTCGCTGGCTTATCAGGACACGCCCCCACCCCCTCGTGGTGACCAGGCCATGGGAGTCAGGTATGTCCAGATTGTTAGACGGCGACCTCAGAGGAGCCCGGAAAGGGGTCCTGACTACCCTGAGACCCACCCTCAAAGTATCGTAGCCGGGCACTGGCGGGAGATTCCCCAGGGGGAGGAATCTCGCAACTAGGTTCGTACTTCTGGCACCACACGACACAGAGAGACCACACTGGGTATCCTCAGAACAAGCTTTATCAAACAGGTATCACTGCAAATATGTACAAGGTGAGCACGGGCTCAAGAGTCTCGGAAAGGTAGGGGGGTAGCGGGACTGTCTCTGGTAACGGTTCAAAGCAGGGACGTATCCGGCACACAGCTCCCAATCCTCGAGCTGGGGGATACGTGGTCGGAGTTGGGGTCCGGCGGGACCGTGAGAGTCTGGGGGAGCCGCGAGTCACTCAGCAGGGCTCAGGTACAAGGTCAGAGGTGTTACGATCTTCAGGGAGCCGCGAGTCACTCAGCAGGGCTCAGGTACAAGTTCGGAGGTCTTACGATCTTCAGGGAGCCGCGAGTCACTCAGCAGGGCTCAGGTACAAGTTCGGAGGTCTTACGATCTTCAGGGAGCCGCGAGTCACTCAGCAGGGCTCAGGTACAAGTTCGGAGGTCTTACGATCTTCAGGGAGCCGCGAGTCACTCAGCAGGGCTCAGGTGAGTTCCAGTTTCAGGAGCCGCGACCACGTCAGCAGGCTCTCGTTGTTCCAGCGTCGAATCTGCCGGATAGCCCCAGAGCACCCCTTGTTATAGTTCGACCCCTCTTTGATGTCCGGAGTCTGTGCAGGCAGGGGTCTTGTCACCTGGGGGTCGCTTGTCGGGTTTTCCTGCTATAGTCTTTTGATCCTTTCAGGGCCGGGTCGGGAGGAGTCCCAGACACCCAGCAGGCGTGGAGCCAGCTCTCAGGGAGGCCGGAGGGCCGATCGAAACCCATCGTCCCGGGGGAGTTCAGAGGTGCGATAGAAACTGCTCCTCCCTCTCTCATCCCCTGGAAGCGTGATGTCCTCCAGCCGGAGTGGCGCCTCTAGGCCCGGGTCGCGCTGGGGCCGGGCGGCCATCTTGGTGCATGAAGTGGGCACGCGGGCCCGGGGTGGCCGAAAGGAGAGAGGCCAGGGACGGGGATGTCCGGGCCGGTGCGTGTGTCCTGGTGGGGAGGTTCGGCTGGGCCGGGTGCTTGGGCTGTAGGTACCAGGTTTCGGTGGTGCGGGGGCACGGAGGGCCATTCTACGAGGCCGGGTCCAACACGCGTCCCCCCCAGCTGAAAGCCGGAGAGAACTGCCCATCAGCTTGGGGGGTTCTCTTCGCTGAGGCGGAAGAACCGGGAGAGGCCGTCAGCATTGGCGTGGTCCGTACCAGGGCGGTGTTCCACGGTGAAATCCATCCCCTGGAGGGAGATTGACCACCGCAGTAGCTTGGGGTTTTCTCCTCGCATCTGCATGAGCCAGCGTAAGGGCCGATGGTCAGTCTGGACTCTGAAATGGGTGCCAAACAGGTAGGGTCGTAGCTTTTTGAGTGCCCAGACCACGGCAAAGGCTTCGCGCTCTATGGTGCTCCATCTTTGTTCTCGGGCCAACAGCCGCCGACTGAGGAAGGCGACGGGCTGGTCTAGGCCTTGGTCATTTACTTGGGACAGGACGGCCCCAATGCCATGCTCGGAGGCATCGGTCTGGACTATGAACTCCTTGGCGTAGTCGGGAGCCTGGAGGACGGGGGCCGTGCACATGGCCCTTTTTAGGGCATCGAAAGCTTCCTGGCAGGCAGCCGTCCACTGCACTTTCTTTGGCTGTTTTTTAGACGTGAGTTCTGTGAGAGGGCCGACAAGGCTGCCATACCCCCGAATGAATCTTCGGTAGTAGCCCGTGAGTCCCAGAAAGGCTCGGACCACCGTCTGGGTGATGGGTGGTTCCCAGGCCAGGATGGCGTCGATCTTTAGCTGTAGAGGGGCGACCTGGCCACCCCCGACCTGGTGCCCCAAGTAGACCACGGATCCTTGCCCGATCTGGCACTTGCTGGCTTTTACTGTGAGGCCTGCCTGGCGCAGGGCGATTAGCACCCTTCGGAGGTGCTGGAGGTGCTCACTCCACTCTGAACTGAAGACAGCGATGTCGTCCAGGTATGCCGCGCTGAACTGTTCTAGCCCGGCCAGGACCCTATTCACCAGTCGCTGGAAAGTGGCCGGGGCATTTTTCATCCCGAAGGGCATTACGCGGAAGCGGTAGTGTCCATCGGGGGTGGAGAAAGCGGACCGCTCTTTGGCCCCTTCGGTGAGCGCAATCTGCCAGTATCCGCAGGTGAGGTCGAATGTGCTGAGGAACCGGGCTGCCCCTAGTCGGTCAATGAGTTCGTCGGCTCGTGGAATGGGGTGGGCATCGGCTCGGGTAACGTCATTGAGCCCCCGGTAGTCCACGCAGAAGCGGAGCTCGGGGGCGACACCGGGGGCCGCTGCCTTCGGGACCAGGACCACGGGGCTGGCCCAGGGACTGTCAGAGGGCTCGATCACCCCTAGGGTCAACATCTTCGAGACCTCCGCTTGAATGCAGGACCGGACCCGGTCAGGAACCCGGTAGGCTCGGTGTCTCACCGGCGGGCTGTCCCCGGTGTCCACATCATGAACACACCAGTTGGTGACCCGGGGGGTCAGGGAGAAGAGGTCAGAAAATTGTCTTAGGAGCTGGCGGCAGTCCGCTTGTTGCTGGGCAGTGAGGGCTGGGGAGAGGTTCACTCCTTCCACGGAGCCATCCTGCTCCTTGATACATAGGAGGTCCGGGAGGGGATCCGACTCATCTTCGGCCCCGTCATCGGTGGCCAGCAGGAGGCTCAGTTCTGTCCGCTGGAAGTGAGGCTTGAGGCGGTTCACGTGCAGGACCCGGAGGGGATCCCGAGGCGACTGGACGTCCACCAAGTAGGTGACTTGTCTCTTCTTCTCGACCACTTTGTAGGGCCCAGTCCATCGGTCCTGGAGAGCGCCAGGCTTCACGGGGGCCATGACCCACACCTGCTGGCCCGGCTGGAACTCGACCAGAGTAGCATTCTGGTCGTACCAGCGCTTCATTTCTTCTTGACTCGCCTCCAGGTTGGCCTCGGCCAGTTCTCGGAACCTCCTGGTCTGGTTCCGGAGGGCCAGGACATACTGGAACACATCTCGGGGGGTGGTCTGGGGTGCTGCCTCCCACCCTTCCTTAACCAAACTGAGGGGACCTCGGACGGGGTGCCCATAGAGTAATTCAAACGGGCTGAACCCTAAGGACTTCTGGGGGACCTCCCGGTAAGCGAACAAGAGGCAGGGGAGCAGGACGTCCCACTTACGCCGGAGGGGCTCTTCTAGGCCAGCGATCATCCCTTTCAAAGTCCTATTAAACCTCTCTACTAGGCCGTTCCCTTGGGGATGGTACGGGGTGGTGAACTTATAGGACACCCCACATTGTTGCCACAGGGACGTCATATACCTGGATATAAAATTAGTGCCGCGATCGCTCACGACCTCGCGGGGGAAACCCACCCTGGAGAAGATCCCCATCAGGGCCCGGCCCACCACGGGGGCCGTAATGGTGCGTAGGTGAATAGCCTCTGGGTAGCGGGTGGCGTGGTCCACTAGGACCAAGATGAAACGGTGACCTTGGGAGGTGGGGGGGTCCAGTGGCCCCACGATGTCGATCCCGACTCGCTCGAAGGGGGTACTGACGACCGGGAAGGGTTGGAGGGGAGCCTTGCGCTTCCCCCCACTCTTCCCACTGGCTTGGCACGTGGGGCAGGACTTGCAGTGGGCCTCTACCGCTGCTTTCATCTTAGGCCAATAAAAATGGGTCACGAGACGGCTGTAGGTCTTGTCCTGACCCAGGTGACCGGCGAGGGGGACATCGTGGGCTAAGCCCAGGAGGAAATCCCGGAAGCGGAGAGGTACCACCAGTACCCGTCCGGATCCCAGCTCCACTGATTTCTGCTCACTATACAGGACGTTATTCTCCCAATAGATTCGGTGCGTTCCGGTCTGGTCACCTGCGGCTTGGCCCTCGGCCTGGCGCCGCAGCCCGACCAGGGAAGGACAGGTGGCTTGCTCCCGGCAAAATTCTTCTCGGGTGGGCCCGCCCTCGTGGCGCCAAGGGGCCAACTCGGGTAGATCCCCCAACTCGGGGACCGGGGCGGGGTCGGATGGTGCGGGTTCGTCGCTGGCGACGGACCCTTCCGATGGGGGAACGGGAGGTCCCTCGGCGGGGACGGTGCTGGCTACTTCGACCGGGGTGCTCTCGACTTCTCTCCGGGGAGTGAGTCGGGCTGTCATAGATCGGGTGGTGGCACACACCCACTCGGGGAGTCCCATCATTCCTAGGTGGGCCTTGCGCTCTACGTGCTTCCAGGGAGAACTCTCCAGGTCGTTCCCTAAGAGGCAGTCGACCGGCTGGGAGGTTCTTACGGCCACCTTGAGTTTACCTATCACCCCTCCCCACTCAAATGGCACCAGGGCCACCTGACACAGACTTTCCCTATTGTCTGCAGAGATTACGGGGCAAAAGACATTGGGGAGGATCTGCTCCTCGGGAACTAGGTGCCTGAGGACACCGGTGATACTGGCCCCGGTGTCCCGCAGGGCCTCTACCTGGTGGCCATTGATCTTGACGAGCTGCCCATATTTCTGTGTGTTGGACGGTAGGAGGCTACCAGGGATCATTTCCCTATCTCCCAGGGATACTAGGGCCATAGAGGCGGGTTCCCACTCCTCGGCTTCCTCAACCTCCTCTCCCAGGGCTACGTTGGCTATCTGCCTCGCAGGGGTGACTTGGGTGGCCATGGGGCACTCTGGGTCATTGGCGTAGTGCCCGGGTTTCTGGCAGCGAAAACATGTGACGGTCACCCGGTGTCCCCGTCTCCCAGGGGGCCCTGTTACTGGTGGGGGGGGCGCCGGGAAAGGTGGAGGTGGTGTCTTCGGGGGGCTAGGCTGGGACTCCCTCGGCCCTCCCTGGTTCCCTCCCCCTCTCTGGCGGGGTGGTCCCTGACTGGTTCGGGGGTACTCTCCTACCATGCCCCGGGAGACCCGGGTGTTGGTCCAGCGGTCGGCCTCCACGGCCAGCTTCCGGGGATCTGTGAGCTTGCTATCCAGCAGATGTTGACGTAGCTCTACGAAGCAGTTCGCAGCCAGATGTTCCCATAACATGAGGTCAGTGAGTTCGGCAAGGGTGGTGACCTTGCTGCCCTTGACCCACCCATCGAAGGCCCGACTAAAAAAGTTTACATATTCCACCCAGGTGGTGCCCGGGATCTTCCTGCAGTCCCGGAACCGTTGGCGGTACATTTCTGGGGTGAGGCCGTATCTTGTGAGGAGAGCCTCTTTCATGTGGCTGTAGGAGGTCTGCAGGGAGAGGGGTAGGTCGAGCAGGGTGTCCCTTCCTTCGCTCAGAAACCGTCCCCACAACCCCGCCCCCCAGTCCTTCTGTGGAATCCGATGGGAGGTCATGGCGACCTCGTAGGCCCGAAACCATTGCTGAATGTCATCGTTTTTATAATATTCTTTGACCACATCCTTGGGGATGTGGACCTTCTGTTCCGCTGGGGGGGCCGTCTCTCGGTTCCCCGAGGGCCCCCCGTCCTCATTTCGGGCCTTGAGCTCGAGTTCCTTTAAGCTCCGTTCGTGCTCCAGTTGGAGCTTTCTTCCTTCGTGCTCCCGTTGGAGCTTCTTTTCTTCCAGTTCGCCTTGTACACGCATTTGCTCTACTGCTAGCTTTTTCTCCGCTAACTTCAATTCGCCCTCGATTTTGAGTTTGGCTAACTCGAGTTCATGACTGCGGCTTCTCTCTCTGTCCGCGAGCTCTTCCGGGGATAGGCCCACGTCTGGTACGATGCCTCGCACCTGATTGCTACTGCTTTCGCTTTGGGGGGGTTCGGCTTCGTCGGGGCGCTCCCCCGTGCCTTCCGGGCGGGAGGCCCCGGTCTCCACCCAAGTTTTCAGTGCTTTCTGCAAGTCTTCCTTAGTGTTGAGGCCAGTGGTAGCGATTTTAAGTTCTTTGCAAAATTGTTTTAGCTCTTTGTGTGTATATTCTTCCAGATGCTCCACCTGGAACACTCTGTTGGCGTTGGTTTCTGCGGAGCTCGTGGCGCTTCCTTCTGCCATCTTTGTTGGTCGTGCGTCCGTCGTTTACTGTACGATCTCTAGGTGATGGGCCCGAATCCCGTCGCTTGCCACCAATGTTAGACGGCGACCTCAGAGGAGCCCGGAAAGGGGTCCTGACTACCCTGAGACCCACCCTCAAAGTATCGTAGCCGGGCACTGGCGGGAGATTCCCCAGGGGGAGGAATCTCGCAACTAGGTTCGTACTTCTGGCACCACACGACACAGAGAGACCACACTGGGTATCCTCAGAACAAGCTTTATCAAACAGGTATCACTGCAAATATGTACAAGGTGAGCACGGGCTCAAGAGTCTCGGAAAGGTAGGGGGGTAGCGGGACTGTCTCTGGTAACGGTTCAAAGCAGGGACGTATCCGGCACACAGCTCCCAATCCTCGAGCTGGGGGATACGTGGTCGGAGTTGGGGTCCGGCGGGACCGTGAGAGTCTGGGGGAGCCGCGAGTCACTCAGCAGGGCTCAGGTACAAGGTCGGAGGTGTTACGATCTTCAGGGAGCCGCGAGTCACTCAGCAGGGCTCAGGTACAAGTTTGGAGGTCTTACGATCTTCAGGGAGCCGCGAGTCACTCAGCAGGGCTCAGGTACAAGTTCGGAGGTCTTACGATCTTCAGGGAGCCGCGAGTCACTCAGCAGGGCTCAGGTGAGTTCCAGTTTCAGGAGCCGCGACCACGTCAGCAGGCTCTCGTTGTTCCAGCGTCGAATCTGCCGGATAGCCCCAGAGCACCCCTTGTTATAGTTCGACCCCTCTTTGATGTCCGGAGTCTGTGCAGGCAGGGGTCTTGTCACCTGGGGGTCGCTTGTCGGGTTTTCCTGCTATAGTCTTTTGATCCTTTCAGGGCCGGGTCGGGAGGAGTCCCAGACACCCAGCAGGCGTGGAGCCAGCTCTCAGGGAGGCCGGAGGGCCGATCGAAACCCATCGTCCCGGGGGAGTTCAGAGGTGCGATAGAAACTGCTCCTCCCTCTCTCATCCCCTGGAAGCGTGATGTCCTCCAGCCGGAGTGGCGCCTCTAGGCCCGGGTCGCGCTGGGGCCGGGCGGCCATCTTGGTGCATGAAGTGGGCACGCGGGCCCGGGGTGGCCGAAAGGAGAGAGGCCAGGGACGGGGATGTCCGGGCCGGTGCGTGTGTCCTGGTGGGGAGGTTCGGCTGGGCCGGGTGCTTGGGCTGTAGGTACCAGGTTTCGGTGGTGCGGGGGCACGGAGGGCCATTCTACGAGGCCGGGTCCAACACAGGCCATGTGTGGTGTGTGACTTATGTGGTTGTTTTGTGGCCTGCCCTGGTCGTGCCACCCCCACCCCACCCCACTTTCCCCCCTCCCTTAGTTATTCTGACCTTCTGCGGCGTCTGCGTCGTAACCTGTAGAGGAGGTGTACTGCTATGAGGGCAGGGATGACTCGTAGGTTCGGGTCCATGTCTGTCCGTCGCATACTGGTACTCCTTGCTCGCGTCGTCCTGTCGCGTACGGGTCCTCCTTGATCGCGTCGTCCTGTCGCGTACGGGTCCTCCTTGGTGGCGTCGTCCTGTGTGTCCGTCACGTACTGGTCTTCCTTGTTCGCGTCGTCCTGTCTGTCCGTCGCGTACTGGTGGTCCTTGTTCGCGTCGTCCTGATTTCCCGGCAGTTTTTGGCTGCCGCAAAATATTCACCGTGCGGGGTGACGCCGGTGCGAATCGTGATTCCTGGGTCGTGAATGGCTGGCTGCGAGCGTCCTGACGTCAGGTCGGCGCTTTCCCGGATCGCATTGGTAGGTGTTTTTTGGTTCGGTCGGGCTTTTTTACGATTCGTACGGTGATGGTGTACCCGTGCGAATCGTAATTCCTTGTTTGTGAAAATTGACGACCGGGTACGCGTCGGGCGGAGATTGTGCTCCGTCCGACGGTTCGTACCCGGTTTTTACCGGATCGTGATCGGCACCTTGATTGCAATAGTTGCGCAGTGTTACCCATTACATCACTTCAGCAGGGGGCCAGGGAACAATGCTGATGAGGCTCTCAAGCCGGCGGCGGTGAAATCTGGCAATACTTCTTGGGTGAATGGAGACCCGGGTGAAAGGCTCGCAGCTCCTTGTGGAGGAAGGCTCGGGCTGATGGCAATAGCAGCGCTTCGTTGGTCACGCTGTTACTCGCACAGGTGGGGGCTAGGCTGTCTCCGGTCACACAGTCACAGCTTACGCCCCAGGGCCATTCCAGGTGGCTGATAGCATACACAGCTATCTTTCTGAGGTAGTAGAAATGTGAAGCACTTATTCAGAAAGTTCGAGCCCCAAAATCTTTAGAAAGTTTTGTAGCCCTGTGTTTCAAAAACAGGAGGACAGCTTTCCTCAGGCCCTTGGAGACTTTTGGACACAGCACACAGCGGTGAACACCCTAAATATCGATTCAGAAATATCAACTGCCCAGAATATCGAATTCAAAATATAGAGTGGACAGAATATCGAATTATCAAAATATAGATAGGTCAGAATATTGAAATTGGGGTACGAAATATCGATTTCCATAATATAGAATTTAAAAATATAGAATTCCATAATATCGAATTTTAAAATATAGATTACCATAATATCGAATTTAAAAATATAGATATCTATAATATCGAATTTTTTGGTGTGTTATGTATGGTAGTATATGTGTTAACATTATGTATTATTTTTGTAATGTATGTTTAATTTATTTAAACGAATGAATGTTATGTAATTCAATTTTTGCGTAATTTTATTCCGTAGCGGGTTGTGGGTTTATAGGGGAATAGGGTGGGAAGTAATTTAATTATGGTTAATTAAATATTAATTATATGTATATGTTTTGATAATTAATTGATTGATAGTTAATTATTAATTGGTAATTAATTTTTATTAATTGGTAATTAATTTATATTAATTGAATAATTGATAATTATGTTAATTGTATTTTTTATTATTAGGAGCGGGTTGTGGGTTTGTAGGGGAATTGGGTAGGAAGTAATTTAATTGTAATAAAATAAATAATATTTTTTTTATTTATGTGTATTGATAATTAATTGATAATTATTATTAATTGATAATTAATTTGTATTAATAGGTAAATAATTTGTATGAATTGCTAATAAATTTTTATTAATTGCTAAATTATTTTTATTGATTGATTAATTGATAATAATGTTAATTGTATTTTTTATTATTGGGAGTGGGTTGTGGGTTTATAGGGGAATTGGGTGGGAAGTAAAATAATTGTAATAAAGTAAATAATTTTTTTATTTATGTGTATTGATAATTGATAATTAATTATTAATTGGTAATTAATTTGTATTAATTGCTAATTAATTTTTTTCAATGGTAATTAATTGTTATTAATTGGTAATTATTTTTAATTAACTTTTTATTGGTATTGATAATTAATGTAATCTTATTTTAAAATTAAATCATTACTTTCCCTACTTTGCACTCTCAGGAGTGGGAATAGTATTTTTTACCCTCCCGCTATCCAACTCTTTCCCTACTGTTGCACTCACTGGAGTGGGAATAGTAATTTTTACCCTCCTGCTATCCAACGCTTTCCCTACTGTTACACTCTTTGGAGTGGGAATAGTAATTTTTACCTCTACACTATCCAGCGTTTTCCCTACTGTTGCATTCACTGGAGTGGGAATAGTAATTTTTCACTTCCCGCTATCCAACGCTTTCCCTACTGTTGCACTCACTGGAGTGGGAATAGTAATTTTTACCCCTACGCTATCCAACGCTTTCTCTACTGTTGCACTCATTGGAGTGGGAATAGTAATTTTTCTCTTCCTGCTATCCAATGCTTTCTGTACTGTTGCACTCTCTGGAGTGGGAATAGTAATTTTTATGCTCTCACTATCCAACAAAAGCTCTACTTTTTTTACATTACTTTCATTATGTTTACATTTTAAGCTTTTTTATATTATATTATGTATGTTTTATTTAATTGTTTTTAATATTTAAAAGATGTGATATTTTAGCTAACTATATTTTAACATTCTATATTTTGGAATCGATATTTTAGTACTTACCTGTTTGTAGATAGGGAGTCGATATTCTGTCCTTCTATATTTTGGCGTCGATATTTTGGGCATTCTATATAATGTCCCTCGATATTTAGTCACTGAACCGCACAGTCCCTTCTTCAAGCAGGTGGGACACAGCACACAGCAAAGTCTCTCCTCCTCACCCTCAGTAGAATCAGCAAACCGCCCCAGAGCACACAGCAAGGGCAGCACTTCTCCTCAGTTTCTTCAGTTGATCTTCTTTGGCAGAGGTTCCTCTTGATTGAAGAAGTAGTCTAATTTTACTGGGGTTTCAGCTCGTACTTTTATACCCCAAAAGTCTTTGTTTTCCATGTGTTGGGGGTCCTGGACCCAGTTCAAACCAGTCCTGGGTGCACTCTGCCAGTGCACAACTTCTTCCTTTGTGGAGGTGGGCCAGGGTCTTCAGACGCACCCCAGGAGGTGGAGCCAGCATTGTGGAAGGCAGGCACAGTCCTATTCAGGCCCAAGGTGCTACTCCTCCCACCACTCCAAATGTAGATAGGTCTATTCAGCCTAGCGCTGACACACCCTGCCCCTCCTGGAGCCACACACACCTCCCCAGCCCCTGTCACTCAAAAGCCAGACATGCAATGCACATCAGGCAGGCAGACACATAGCACACAGAATTGCCAACTTCTAAAAGTGGCATTTCTAAAATAGTTATAATAAATCTGCGCACACCATTGCGTAGCATTTATTATTACTATTTCAAAAATACCAAACTTGACAACGCTGCGCCTCTCATATCAGGTATTACCACTGAAACACTTATCAGGGAATCCCCAATGCATTCCTATGGGAGGACAGCACCACAGTAGTGAGAAACCAAAATGGCTCTTTGTCACTGCCAGGACATGCCACACATGTTCTATCGTTTACCTACAATTCACCCTGCCCATAGGGCTAGCTAGGGTCTACCTTAGGGGTGACTGACATGTAGTAAAAAGGGGGGTCACAGACATGGCACACACTTTAGGTGCCACGTCACAGCGGCAGTGACACTGCGCGCACAGGCCCTGCAATGGCAGAGGCCTGAGATAGGTTTAAAAGGCTACTTTGATGTGTATTACAATCAGCGTTGCAAGCCCACCAGTAGCATTTAATTTACTAGCCCTGGGCATATGGGATACCACTTTACAAGGGACTGACAGGTACATTTAATAGGCCAAACAGGTGTAGACCAATCCTTACCATATTTTCCACAGAGAGCACACACACTTTACACTGGACATCAGTGCTAAAGTGCCCAGAGTCCTAAAACCACCAACACCATGTCAAAAAAAAGGCTAGGAGAAAGGCAAAAAGTTTAGGGATGACCCTGCAAAAAGGGCAAAGTCCAACACCCACTATCAAACCAGAGTAGATCCACTAAAACTTCTGTCACATGCCTCTAGGTTTTGAGTAGGGTTCTCTATGCTGCCTCACTGAGAGTCTGCTTCTAGCGTGGGGACACACCGGTGGTGTAACCAAGTGCTTTACAAATGGATAAATAAATAAATATGCAATGTATTGTCTTCTGTGCTGCCACAGCCCCTCCCATACTCCCTGTGTAGTCAGCTTGCTGACTCCCTCCCACCTTCCCTCTGTTGTCTCTGTGTATGACATTATAGTCTCAATGTTGCCCTCATCCCACCTGCCCTTCATGGTTTGCTTGTTGCTACAGCCCTGCCTCATCATACCTTGCCCTCTGCTTTCCATGTGCAGATCCCTATCCCCTCCCTCCTGCCTTGTTTGGTTCACTGTCGTTCCCCTGCCCCCTTCCTTCTGCCCTTCATAGTCCGTTATGCCTTAACTGTCCTTCCTGTCGGTCCACTATCGTCAGCTTGCTGCCCTTGCTTCTTTCCCCTATGCTCTCTCTTTTTCATCCACTTGGCCTAGTTCCCTCCCCATTGCTTTCCATGGCCATCTTGCTGTACTGCCATCCCGCTTGCCCTGTGTGATGTACTGTTGGTTTGGTATGAGTGAAACTTGAGCCTAACTATAACGACTCTATAACCTTTGTTTTTTTCAGTGAATTGCTAAGGTTTTTTAAATTCCATTTGCTAACTATAACATCACTATAAGCTTTGTTTTTTTCAGTAAAATTCTAAGGTTTTTCAAATGCTGATGTATTGTAGGTTTTGTACAAGTGAAACCTGAGCCTAACTATAACGTCCCTAAAACCTTAGTTTTTCCAGTGAATTTCAAAGGTTGTTTTAATTCCTTTTCCTAACTATAATGTCACTAGAAACTTAGTTTTTTTCAGTGAATGTCAAAGGTTTCTTAAATGCTGATTACTAACTATATCGTCCTTGTAACCTTTGTTTTTTTCTGTGAATATCTATGTTTTTTTAACTAGTAGTCATGTTTGCAGAGTGTTGGAGTAAGAGGGCTGGGCCTTCTACCTGCTCTTAGGAATCCGTTCTGTAGGACTTACAGGAGGTACCAGGAGGGCTTCTTGGCATAAAGTGGACTTCAGCCCCCAACCAGTAGTACACCACGAGCCACATTTTCAGAGTGGTGGAGAAAGGGAGTGTGCAGACCTCTTAGCAATCCTGCTGTGTGGGACTTATTGAAGATAACAGGAGGGGTAGTTGGCCCCCAAAGATGTCCTTAGGGTCCAATTACCCCTTTTATTACCTCCAGTAGGTTCCACACCAAAGGACTGGTGAGACCTGATGGGAGGCCATGCTCCTTTCTCCACCACTCTGCCAACGCACCTCCCGGTGTACTACTAGTAGGGTGATGAAGTCCCCTTGGCTATTGAAGGTCTTTTGGGGCCAATTACCCATCCTGTTACCTTAAGCAATTCCCACACAGTGGGTTTGCTAAGAGGTTTTCGGTGGCCACGCTCACTTTCTCCACCACTCTACAAATGCGCCTCTTGGCACACTACTAGTTGGGGGATGAAATACTCTTGGCTCTTGAGGGTCACTGGGGGCCAACTAGCTCTCTTGTTACCTCCAGTCAGAACCACCCAGTTAGATTGCTGAGAGGTCGCCACAGGCCACACACCCTTTCTCCACCACTCTGCAACCACACTTCCTGGTGCAATTCTCGTTGGGGACAGAATTACACTTTAGTCATGAGTCGGAGGCAAGCTGACCTCATCCCCCACCAGCAGTGCATTGAAAGGTGCATTTGCAAAGTGGTGAAGAAAGGGGGCATGGTCTCCAACCACCACTCAGAAATCCCATTGTGTGGGGCTTGCTGGAGGTAACAGGTCTTGTTAGCCCCTAAAGAGCCTCAGTAACCAAGGGGACTTCATCCCCCAACCAGGAGCACACCAGGAGGTGCATTTGTAGAGTAGTGGAGAAAGGGGGCGGGACATCCGGTGAGTTGTCAGCTTTTTTTTCTTTTTGGGCCCCAGGGACCCGATTCCCTGGGGCTTGACCCATTTAAAAAAACAATTTAATATAAAAAACCGGGAGGGGGCATGCATCCCCCCTTACAGGCCAATTCCTTCCCAGGGAACCCATCACCCTGAGCCTGTCCTTTATTTTATTTTTTATAATTCAGAAGGATGGGGGCCGAGTGGCCCCCCTCCCAAGCCATTTTAGTCACCGGGACCCCATTCCCCGGGGTTTGCCTTTTTTTTATTCTGTTTTATTTTTTTTAAAGGGAGGGGTAACAAGCGGCCCTCCTCCCGAGCCTAATGTTGACCCCAGGGACCCGATGCCCTGGGTCTAGACCATTATATATATTTTTTTTTTTAAAGGGGAGGGGTGCCCTATGGCCCCCTCATGGGCAATTTTCGGTATTCCTGGACCCTATCCCTTGGGGCCAGGCCACCATCATTGGTTACCACAGGGGGATCATGAAGGCCCCCACGGACCTGCCAGCTACCCACCTCCTGCGAGAGCCGGCATTGCTTTTACACACAGGGAGCTGCTGACATGCAGATCCCTGAGTGTAAAAGCAAAGTGCTTTCTTTGAGCAAGCAAGAGCAAAATGCTCCAGCTTTCTCAAAGCAGAGCACACTGTTTGCTATGGCTGGAGTGGTGCTCTCACCATGCCATAGCAAACCGACAACCGCAACTGGGGGTGGGCATTGCTGGAGCTGGCCCTTGGGGGTGGCGTTCATGTGGGCCACGTAGGGCTCATGGAGGAGGCCACACAGCCCACTTTCTTTGTTGAAATTTGCCCCGGGAGGTGGTGGGACCCTGGCCTGGGCGTCCACATTGGACCCCTGTTAGAACCGGGGTCTCTAGTTGTACCCTAGTCCAAGTAGGGACCACCGCTCCAACAGGGTAGCTTGGCGCAGAGCAGGAAGGCGTAACTTAAGAGGCAATGTGTAAAGTATTTGTGCAACACACACCAACAGTAACACAGTAACACACGCACAAAAGGGACACCACACCGGTTTTTATAGAAAAATAAAAGAATCTTTATCTAAAATTACGCGGGATCCAACAGCAGGTAAATCCAGTTTCCAGGCAAAATCAACAATCAGGTAAATCCAGATTCATATAAGGAAAGTAAAGTTCCCCTTAGTTAGAAATTGTGCAGGGTTCAAAAATAGTAGGACTCCACACATAGAAATTCACAGGAATCAGACAAATGTCTTAGGGGTGGCTGTTACAGAGATCCCGGTAAGGGGCTGTCTTTCAGTTGTAAACCATTAGGGTAAAAACAAGCCCCCAAGTGCAGCAGTGATTTTCCCAGGTCGAAGTATAAAGCATGCCAGTTCCTTCCGCCCTGATCGTCTAGGGAAAGGGGTGTTTTGAAAGATGTGAGGCAAAAAGACTTGCAGATAATGGGCCCGCTACATGCGCGTCACCAGGAGCGGGGCTCGCTTCCAGATGAATGTCCCACCAGTTCACTTTCATAAGTGTGCCCGCAATTAGCCTTGCAGCAACTTGCACCGTATTTGCCTTGAGCCCAGAAGGGAGGTTTCCTGTTTCCCCCACCAAAGTGCACAGTCCAGGGTAATACGCTGTTAGCTGAGGTAGTCCCCGCAGCCCTCAACCCGCTCTGGCCCACTTTCCCTCACATGGCAGCTCACCTTGTAGGCTGTCCGCTTCCTGAGGCCGTCGCGCTGGCTCGGGGCTTCCCTGGATGCCGGAGCTCTTGCGATGGTGTACGGAGGGCGGGCCAGCCTTCCTGGGTGTGCACGCAACCCCTCTCTCCTCGTCGGCGATGACGCGTCAGGACTCAGGAGTCCCGCTTACCAGGCAATGCCCCGCACTGGGGCCAATCCTAGCGCGCTCCTTCCCTGACGTCAGCTGTGCAGGCAACGGCTTCCCTAGGCTCCTGGGCCGCCGGCAGTGATTTCAAAGGTGATCTTGATGCACTCTTACTCTGGCCCACGGCGGTGAGGTTGGGGGCAATTTTAAGGAACTTTCCCCACGGATCAGCGCTGCTGATGGCTGAAGGCGGTTTAACTCGTGGGTCACTCGTGCCAGCGGCAGTGGGGGTCCGGAAGCCCAAACAGCGCTTCACCTCACAGCGCTTCAGTCACGGCACAGCGCTTCTCGGCGCAGTCCTGTCCCGGGCGGCGGCGGTGATCTCACGCCCATACAGCGCTCCCTTGCCACAGCGCTTCTCAGTTAAAAGTCCTCACAGCGCAATCGGGTCCCAGGGCAGCGGCGGTGATTGCAGGAGCACAGCGTTTCGCTTCTCAGTGCTACACAGCGCGCTCAGGTCCCGGCGGCGGCGGTGATCTCGGGGGCAGTTTTGATTATGGTGGAGGACCCACGTTAAGCACAGCCCCAGACACACTGTGTGTAAACAATGATTTTGCAGGCGAAGTCCGCTTTAAGCAGGGCACGTCCTCAGGTGGGTGTAGATCCTTGCACCCAGCTTTGCAGAGGCAGCTTATAGGGACAATCACACGTCGTAGTTCTCTTGGAGCAAGGCAGTTCCTTACGCGCTGTGTTGCAAAGGCAGTCCTTGTAGTTTGTGGTGGAGACACTCTGGGGATGTTTCTTTAGGTCTCCCTAGCAGGGCAGGATCAGCAGGCAGTAGGGCAACTCAGCAGGTTGGGGCAGCAGTTCCTTAGAGCAGTCAGCCTCCTTTCAGATGGCAATCCTTCCTGGCGCAGCAGTCCTCGCTCCAGCAGAGATCCTTCCAGGTCCAGTAGTGTAACAAGAATGTGAGGCCAGGACCCTCCCTTATATATCCTGCAGTCTAGTGACTGGAAGGTGGTAGAAGTCTCTGGAAGGGTCTGGGGGCAGGGGGTTTCTGGAAGAGTCCAGGGAGTTCTGGGATATTCTCTGCCTTCCCTGACCTGGCTGTCACGGTGACCATATACAGGGTCGTTAAGGCTACAGTGGACAGCCATTCACAGCCCCTTCAAGGGGGAGAAGGTGCGAATCACCACTCCCACCTCCCAACCCAGGCAGCTATCAGTGTTTAGATGGGAGGGGGGAGTCTGCAGTGCCCAGACTAAGTGTACCATTTCTCCTGAGGCGGAAAGCCGGGAGTAGGCTGCGTTTTATTCTTTGTAACTAGTGTGTCTTTTAAAAACAAATAAACCTACCTGATTGCTTCTTACTCGCTTGGGGTCACTGTGCAGCAGTTCGAACGCTGTAACGGCACCTTGCGCTTCATGGAACACCCCGCCGCCATCACCAGCGAGGCCGCTGGCCACGCCCCTTTTTGAGGCCACGCCCCCCGCCCATGATACTTAACCAGCACTGAATACGAGCGCCTTCAGATACCATTTCTCCTGAGGCGGAAAGCCGGGAGTAGGCTGCGTTTTATTCTTTGTAACTAGTGTGTCTTTTAAAAACAAATAAACCTACCTGATTGCTTCTCACTTGCTTGGGGTTACTGTGCAGCAGTTCGAACGCTGTAACAGCACCTTGCGCTTCACGGAACACCCCGCCGCCATCACCAGTGAGGCCACTGGCCACGCCCCTTTTTGAGGCCACGCCCCCCGCCCATGATACTTAACCAGCGCTGAATACGAGCGCCTTCAGATACCATTTCTCCTGAGGCGGAAAGCCGGGAGTAGGCTGCGTTTTATTCTTTGTAACTAGTGTGTCTTTTAAAAACAAATAAACCTACCTGATTGCTTCTCACTCGCTTGGGGTCACTGTGCAGCAGTTCGAACGCTGTAACAGCACCTTGCGCTTCACGGAAAACCCCGCCGCCATCACCAGTGAGGCCGCTGGCCACGCCCATTTTTGAGGCCACGCCCCCCGCTGATGACACTTAACCAGCGCTGAATACGAGCACCTTCAGATACCATTTCTCCTGAGGCGGAAAGCTGGGAGTAGGCTGCGTTTTATTCTTTGTAACTAGTGTGTCTTTTAAAAACAAATAAACCTACCTGATTGCTTCTCACTCGCTTGGGGTCACTGTGCAGCAGTTCGAACGCTGTAACGGCACCTTGCGCTTCACGGAACACCCCGCCGCCATCACCAGCGAGGCCGCTGGCCATGCCCCTTTTTGAGGCCACACTCCCCCTTACCATCCTCCGTCACATATATAAATGTGCAGTTTCAGGAAGCGCAGCGGACGAGCACAGCGGGCGCGCCATTTGCGCGCCGAAGTTGCGCTTAAGGCAAGCCCGTCTGCGCCCGTCCGCGACGGGCCGGGACTAGGGGCTATAACCCCTAGCACTATACTCCCTGGTCCACTCCATTCCTACTCTAGGGTGGCCCTCCTTAGCTTCAGGCCATCACAGTGTCCTCACTGTACTATTATGGATCCTCATTGTGCTCCTTTAACCTGCCTGGTTTGCTTTTTTTCCCTTTCATCTTTCCTCTCCCTAACCAATATAGCCTCATCTGATTTTCCGCCATCACGCTCACAACCTACATCTGTTGTCCTGCTTCAGACTCGCACGCTGATCAGCTTAAACTGTAGATCATTAGTCAAACATAAGAGAGAGATCTTTGATCTACTCGTCTCGTTGGAACCTTCAGCTTTATTCCTTACTGAGACATGGCTAAAAGACTACTCTGGCCCGGATATTGCTGCTGCTCTCCCTGACAATTACACTTATGTTGGTAAAAATAGATTAATGAAGGACGGTGGAGGAATAGCCATAATTTATAATAGATTGTATTCCTGTAAATGGGATGACTTTGAACTTCCTAACAGTGAAGCCGGTCTTTTCAAACTTTCGCTATCTCCCAATTTTACTCTTTCTTGGATGCTCATTTATCGCCCCCCTGGCCCAGCGAGTTCCTGGGCCGCTACCTTCCCTGAGTATGTAGCACCTATAATTCAGCAGTCGACAAACTTTTCAATTATTGGTGATCTGAATTTGCACCTGAATGATCCTTCCTGCTCCACCAGCACCAATCTTTTACAGGATTTGGCTGCTTTAAACATTATTCTACATAACTCTGGTCCTACTCATACAGCAGGGAACCTGTTGGACCCCATTCTTTCTAACTTAGACACCATCATATATGAGGTTCCGTCACCTATTGTATGGTCTGACCACTATATGGTGACCTTCTCTGTTACCATTAGCTGTCCACCGAATATTCTCTCTAATTCTACAGAATCTAGACTATCTAGAAATTGGAATAATTTGGACTTTAAGAAACTTAATTCATGTCTTGAGAATTCTAGACCTTTCATGGAAGTTACTAGCATTGACGCAGCTGATGCGGTTAATACCTGGTTGGCACATGCTGTCGACGCTTGCATACCGCATCGTTTGCAAAAACACAACTCTCACCACCCGCCTGCGCCCTGGTTTACAGCTGCTTTAAAAAAAGAAAAAACCATCTGCAAAAACCTCGAGTGCAAATGGCGTATAAAATATGACCTGTCTTCCAAGCAAATTTACAAAGCTGCCTTAACTAAATACCATTCCTTATGCAAAACTGCAAAAGCTGAACATGTCAATCTAACTATCCTTGAGGCATACAATTGTCCTAAAGCACTTTTTAAGGTAGTACAAAAACTCTCGGGTGCCTTGTGTCAGCCTAAATCACTTTGTCTCGATACCGCTCAGTGCAACTCTTTGGCTGAATTTTTTATCGCCAAAATTGATACCATATATTCTGATTTTGAAAACTCTGTCTCTCCTCCTTTTCCGTCTCACTTACCAGCCTCAACTACATCTTCTGATCAAGTGACTTCAAAGGATAGGTCCTATTTCCCTGCTCAGCTGACCCCCCCCCCATAATACCTAACCCTACGACCCCCTGTGATTCAGGGGTCCTACGAGATACCTGTTCTCCTGCTTCACAGTTGATCGATACTTGGGACCCTCTTAATATCAATACTCTCTCTGATATTATTAGTAAAATTAAATCCGGCTCCCCATTGGATCCTTTCCCCCTCAAATATTAAAAATGCTGGACAATTTGTCCCTTGAACTTATTATGTATCTTCTTAACTCCTCCCTTAGAGAAGCTATAGTACCTCCTGCATGGAAACATGCGATGATAGTGCCTTTGTTAAAAAAGGCCAATGCCGACCCTAGCATTCCATCCAACTTCCGTCCTATTTCACTTCTCCCAGTTTTCTCTAAAATCATGGAAAAGCACATCAACTCTCAACTCTCCTCTCATGTTGAATCAAGAGGAATTTTACACCCATCCCAATCTGGTTTTAGGTCAGGTTTCTCGACGGAATCCACTTTATTGGGGGTCTCTGAAAACATACGATGCCGAGTGGATGGGGGGGAAACCGTGGCACTCATTTTGCTTGATCTGAGTGCCGCTTTTGACACGGTTTCCCACCCCATTCTTATTAATGCCCTTAGATCATCTGGCATCACCGGCTCAGCCCTCAACTGGTTCGTTAGTTTTTTATCTAATCGTACTTTCCAAGTCTTTTCTTCCTCATCTGCCTCCCAAATCTATAAATCGACGTACGGTGTTCCGCAAGGTTCCATCCTGAGCCCCTTGCTCTTTAATTTGTATGTCAGACCTTTGGCTACTATTGCGGAGCAAGCCGGGCTCACTATTTACTCGTACGCCGATGATACCGAGGTCATTTATTCTCTTTCCACAGGTTCACATTCCTCCCCCTCTTCCCTCTGCTCAGGACTCAGTAACATCGCAGCTTGGATGTATGATAACAAACTGAAACTGAACGGGGGGAAAACAGAGCTTCTTCTCTTTGGCCATAATACCACCTTATGGGGACCCCAACATTGGCCCTCTCAAATGGGCACTTTACCTATTCCATCTAAAACAGCACGCAAACTCGGCGTCATTTTCGACGACCAGTTATCTATGAAAAATCATGTGGTTAAGACTTCTTCCACTTGCATCACTATCATTAAGTGGTTGCGTAAGATCATCTGGATGCTCCCCCAGGATACTCAGAAAACCATGGTCCAGGCCTTAATCACCTCTAGACTGGACTAAGGGAACATTCTTCTCCTGGGAGCTTGTAAAGAAGTGACTCGTAAACTACAGACAGTCCAGAATATGGCAGCGCGACTGCTCTGTAAACTACCCAACACATCCCCTACCTCCAACTCTCTACGCACTCTGCATTGGCTTCGCATTGAAAGCCGGACAAAATTTAAGGCCCTTTGTTTCATGTACAGAATAACTGCTGGTTTGGCCCCATCCTATCTTAACTCCTTGGTACAGCATTACTGTCCTCCCCGTACTCTGCGATCATCTAATCAGCATCTGTTCTCGGTCCCTAGAATCAAAAGATCTAGAATGGGTGGCCGCTCCTTCGCTTGGTTGGCCCCTTCACTCTGGAACTCCCTTCCTCTCCGGTTGCGAACTGAACCCTGCTACCTTAAGTTTCGTAGACAGGTAAAAAACTGGTTATTCAATATGTAACAGCCTTCCTTTTCCCCTCTCATTTGGTCTCTAGCGCCGGGAAACCTACGGGTAGCTTAGCGCTTTATAAACTTAAATATAATAATAATAATAATAATAGGCAGGAAAATATCTACTTTCTAAAAGTGGGATAGCTAAAGGAGTAGTGCCCAAACCCCATATATCATTGGAACGGGTTCCCCTCCCCGAGTTCAACAAGACCAAACATGACAGACTTATTAGGTCCCTGTCAGAAATTATCCCATAAGGGGGTGTTCCCAATGTTAGTCTATGGAGGGTTCAGCCTCACTGCAGTAGCAGGGGCTTGTGGCAGATATGCCAGCGTCGCAATGTTTTAGGGGAGAGCACCTGCACCTCAGCACTGTTTAGCAGTGGTGAGGCACCCAGAGGCCTAAGTCCAACAAAAAGGTACGGTTAAAATGGGAGTCACAAGGGCAAAAAGGTAGGGGAAGACCACCCTAAGGCTGACAGGTCCAACAACCCCCCATTATGATTGCATTTATGCCCTGGGGAGGTGTGGTCACCAGGGCTGCCTGGGGAGGTGGACCCCTGTGTATTATTATTTAGATTAGCCGCAGTGATCTGGTGGTCTCTGGGGATGCAGGGGAGGGTATGGTGTGGCCTGGGGAGGTTGCATTCCACGAGGCCCCCGGCATAATTTGAATTAGCTCAGGACGGTGGTGGTCCCTGAGGCAAGGGGGGCCTGCGAAGCCCCCACATAATTGCAGTTAGCCCTGTGATGTGACGGTCCCTGGGGTTTGATTAGTACAAGGAGAGGGGCAGAGTGCACCCCTCCTATATATGACGTGCTTGCTTTTTAAAAAAAAAAGTCTGCAGATTCACTGATCCACCTGTCCACTGCAAAATTTAAAAAAAAAATGCTTTTTACCACAGGCGGGTGCCCTGAGAGACCCCCCCATCTTATCTGGGGGGTCAGAGTATTCCTACCCAGCCCCATTTTTGAGTCCCAAGATGGCTGCCAACACTTCATGATTGAAGTATTGGCAGCCAATCAAATTGTATTAAGATCTTAATTGTATTAGGTCCACTACAAGGACTCAGGTTCTTCGATATCTATGATATCTATATTTTTTTAAGCTAGATATCTGAAAAACTACAGAACAAATTTATACCAAAGCACAACAAGCACACTTTCTAGACTAACATCTAGCTTTCTGCTAAAATTGGTGTAATTCGATTCAGCTGTTTGGACTGTAGTTGTGTTCATAAACTGAAAAATCCCCATAGACTTAATATGGGGAAAATGTGCACCCCTTCTTTCTCTCTTGCCAGATCATCCTGAAACTTTCAACAGAGCAACTGAATCAAAAAGGATTGGTTTGGGAAAATGTTAGGGAGATTCGTCAAGTGGAGCCAAGTTATTAGCAAAACAAATAAAGCTTTTCCTTTTGGAAACTTTAGTCCTAACTACAGCTACCTACTGGCTACCACCGGTGTTGAAATATATATATATATTTGCAGCAACAATCGGCAAGCCGAAGGAAGCGAGCACACCAGGTAGTGTGTAATTACTTAATTTTTTTATTTGCAGCTGATCCAAACACTGATGCGTTTCAGTTATCACAAGCCTTTTTCAAAGTGTCTGTATAGGTATGTGAATGAGTGTGGAAGTACCTGTATGGGTGAGTAAGTGGGTGTGTAAGTAGCTCTATGGTTGAATGAGCAGGTGTGTGAGTAGCAGAATTTAATGAACATACATGTACTAGTCATAGGTATTCACCTGCTCCGTTATCCCCTCAGCCTCATAAGCAACAGAAACCCATGTTCGTATTTCCCTGAGGTGTTGATGATCCAAAAAATCCCTCCCACATCAAAAGCGAAGAAACATATATGCAGGATGTTAAGAGGTATTCCACTTTCCCGCTAACACACAGCATAAAACACAACATTCCCAATATTGCATACCCATATAGTTGTAATGGTCAAGAACTCACAGGTTTTGACTGCACCTCATGACCCAACCCCTCAGCTACTCAAACTACACCAGACAATGTACACATTGAACCCGCTGGTGACATTCGGATTAGATTGCTGGGACCACCTCAAGCCAAAGGTAATGGTTACTAGAGTTTGTCCCTCCAGCTTAGGCCTTCAGGCACCCAGTGGCACCTTCATGAGTACGGGATCACTACCCACGTAGGCAAAAGTCTGTGACACTGGAAGCTGGTGTGTTTCCAAATGGGGGAAATGTTTCCCCTCAGGCAGAGGTGCAAGCTGCAGTTGCTCCAGGCAGTCAGAGCTGGGTGCACACTAGTCACACCAAGACCTCTCTGGGCCAGTCATGATTTTCTCAACAGAAGGGTCCCTTGTGGCATGGGACTGGGAGGAGAGAACAGGCAATTTCAGACAGAGGCCATGATGTCAGATAATGCTGTCCTGCTGATCTGGACGTTGGAACCAGTCTAAGCTTTCAGCTCGGGTCCCTCAGATTTGGCAAACTTCTGCTAACACCCCCCAGACAAGACAAGCTACAGAGTGAGAGCTAGCACAGGTTTCCAGTTGCAAGCCTAGGTCCCTCAGACTCACAAAACGTCCCCAACACTCCTTGAACTCCTCACACTCTGGTACCCAAGGTGGGCTGCTGATCTTTACAAACACACTCCTCTGCGTAGTGCGATTATGGCATATGTCAGGATGATCCTTGTCCCAACAGACGATCACTTCCACCAGTTACTGCCGCACCTTGCGCGGGCCTTACTATCTCAAAGAAATGGGGAGATCCTTTCCGTTCCTGAGATTTTGTATATAGGTGGACAGCCAACCAGCCCTTGGAGAGTGCTTAGGGACACAGGCCACAACAGTTGGCAATTAACTGCAGGACAGCAACCTCCAGGTAAAATCCTCCAAGTCATAGTCTCCTTCCTAGAGCACGACAAGCTCCAGTCCACCAAAAGTCTGCAGATAATGCAGCTGCAGTCCTTCCTGCCCCAATGGTTCCTCTTGTTGATGTCCCAGCATCGAACCAGCATAGTATGGTTCCAGTCCCAAAAGTGTCTCTAACTCCTGAGGGAAAAAACCCAGTAGTTATACCCAGAATGGCCTTTGAAGAGTAGATCAGTTACAAAAGCCACCTTTAAAATGCACAGGCCCTCTTTAAATGTTGCCCTGTTTGCCATCCTACCCTGGGAGGGTTGTTCAATATCGATAGGGGAGCTAAGACGCTGCTCCTTAGAATGCAGGTGCCAATT
Source organism: Triturus cristatus (assembly GCF_964204655.1). Lineage (NCBI taxonomy): Eukaryota > Metazoa > Chordata > Amphibia > Caudata > Salamandridae > Triturus > Triturus cristatus. The sequence goes on along the minus strand of NC_140585.1, from coordinate 1,073,698,453 downwards.
CCATCCCCTCGTATCATCTCAGGAACACCCCTCAGAGTCAGAAGTCTGCAGTTTACCATAAGACCCTAGTTTATGGCCTGCTATCAGGAATGCACAGATGTAGCTGTCCCCAGAACCCAGATGTGGATCGGAGACAGACTGACAGGCACGCAGAGACATGAGCACCAAAATACCTACTTTCCAAAAGTGGCATTTCACATTAGTTACGTTAAATCCACTCGCATAACCAGAGAGGAATCGCCATTATTAACTCATAAATATCAAACAATATACTGCTATTCTTCTGCATGTATGAAATACTGCTAAATAGGGTTTCCACAGGTCCCCCATGTTAATCATTGAGAGAAGCCGGCTCCACCGTACCGAACTCACCATCCAATATCATTCAATAGCAAGGCATGTAGTGCACATGCACACAAGCCCTTCTTCCCGACACCACACCCTGCCACCAGGGAGTTCTCCAATGTAGCGAGACACATGCAGAACCCTGCCAATAGCTTGTTAAGTACCAAGCCTAGTACCAGTAACCTGCACTCATAGGCACCGCCAGAGCAAACCTGTTTCATGTTTGAAGATCTAACTCCGTGGGTGGCACAACCAGTGTTGCAGGCTCATGGAGGAGGATTTGAGTTACATGCCTTAGGTATATGTCTTATCCCTAGACAAAAGACTTATAGCTAACTCAAATCAGCCAGTCAAGTATACAACAATCACCGGTGTGCACATGACAAGCATAGCACTTTGGCACTGCATGGCCAAATGGCTGAGAACTGTATGTAACCAGTGAGCTTCCTGTTCCTGCCTGCCCATGCATGCCAGGAGTCTCCCGGCCTTGTCAGTCGTCTTGTAGAGATGGTGCAGCATGGTCATCATCTGTTTCTTGGCCCCTTCTTGTGCTAAGTCTCTATGCTCTTCTTGTAGATTTGCAATCTGTCAGAGAAAGAAAGAATGAGGCTCCGTCCCAAGGGGATACTTCGAGCTGCTGGATCTGATTTTTCAACCCATCAAGCTCCACCGCCTCTTTCTACTTTTTATATGCAATCCGGTTCTGGGCCCTTTCTAGGAGCTCTGTCTTATACACTTAGCACAACACAATTTTGGACTTTGAAAATGAAGTCCCTTAGTTTTCAGTAAAATAGAGCTCTGTATCAATTCTGAGACCATGCACTAATTCCCTATTTCAGGTGCCAGGCATTTAGCTTCCATCCAGTATTGCACCTGTCTCCGAGGTACCCACCTGGACCAGCAAGGGTGAGTGATCGGACAGACCCCTCGCAACAATTAGTCCATTTGTATCTCCCCAGAGTGTAAAGATATAATCCAATCTCGAGTAAGCTCTATGTATCTTAGAGAAATAAGAGAACTTCCTATACACAGGGTACAAGTTCCGCTAGAGGTCAACTAGTCCCATCCCATCCACGAATTGTGCCAGTGCAGTGTTCTGGGAGGGTGCAGTACACATCCCTGGATGGTTGAGACCAGCAGTCATAACATCATTGAGGTCCCCACCTACGATATGGAGTGTGGAGGTAGAATATAAAAGAATATCTGTTATGTTGGCCAGAGTAGACGCCTGGAACCTTGGGGGAGCATACACATTCAGTAGGGTCATCTCGGTCCTTTCCTGACAACCATGCACTCATACATATCTATCATTGGGATCTACCCAGGTCCACAATACCCTGAAGGGGAGATTCTTCTTTACCAATATGGACACCCCTCTGGTGAATCCTGCATGCGCAATAGTAGTATAGTCGCTCCTGCACCAGAAATCTGAAGTGTGACCCCAGTATGTGCGTTTCCTGAAGGAAAATTACATCGGGCTGCAATACTTGTCATATTGGACCACCAGACCCCTTATAATTTTGTTACCCAGACCACTAACATGCCAGGTCAATACTGAGAGTGGGGCCTTCTAATGAGTTGTGTGGTACCATTCAGGAGGACTCAGTAAGTGTATCTCTCTGCTCCTGTGTGTGCCCCAAGTAAAGTGGAATGGTGATCTCATACCTTCGAAACCAACCAAACAGATTATTCTAAAATAGCATAAACCCCCCTCCCAACCATCCCCTCAACCCACCCCCAAGCAACTTCCCCATACACTGACCCATAATGTACCCACAGAAGCTTACCAAACCAATTCACCTGCAATGATCCATAGCCTCAGGTTCTAAACACACATGAAGAGAGTATGAAAGGTCTGTAGCCCTCTGTCCATCCATAACTCACCACTTCAAAATAGTGAGAGCAGTAACTATTAACTTATACCCATAAGGAATGAAACAGAAAGGGAAAAGAAAACAGAAAAAAATAAATAAACACTCTCTCAGAATCCTCTGAGAGCCTTGGAGGGGTGATAAAGAGGTTTGAGTCACCCTAGTAGCCTCAGAATTAGGTTAATACCACCTCGGGCTCTACTCTGTCAGCGGTTTTCCCCGTGACCAGGCCCATCAGCTCAACTTGGTCTTCTTCTCCCATACTGGTGTATCTTAGGTCTTGCCCCTCTTTTACAGAGCACCCCTACTGGACCGTCCTCCTCCCGTGTTTCACAGGGGCGGTTGCTCTGCCAGCCAGTTCTAGGCATCTTCCAGGGAGTAGAAGAAAAATGTCTTGCCCTCGAATATGACCTTGAGTTTCATGGCAAACAACAACATTTAGTTCAGTTGGAGGGCTCTCAGTTTGACCTTAACGGAATCAAACGTGCGTCATTGTTTCTGCACCTCACTGGAATAGTCAGGGGCATCCATAATTTTAGAGTTTTTATAGCCGATCTCCCTGGAATCTGGTATGAACCTCTAAACCGGCCTGTATGATTCTCCAATAGATCTCTACAGATTCTGCATTTCCCAATCTAGTTAATTAAAGATTCAATTATTTCATATTGTCACAACATTTCTATAGAATCCACTTGACTACAGTTTTATATACAAAATATATATTTTTTTTATTTGTTTTTACTCTTTTTTCATCTTATCAAGATTTATACATAATTTAGAAAATAGAGCTTGTTAAATTTTATACTCATAATTTGGAATACAGACATTTTTTACAAAAAGAATAATTGTGAGAAAAGACATCCTAGACATCTACAATATAAAAGAAAAAAAACATTTGCTATCCATTCATACTTCATACTTGCATTTAAACAGAAAAGAGTAAGGAAAATAGTCTAAAAATGAAAAGGAAGCTAAGACTTTAAATTGGTCAGATTTCTCCAGTTGACTGAAAATGGGAGGATGTTAGCTTTCAATATCTTCGATATTGGCAATTTCACGGTCAACGCGCGTTTCAGTGGGTGAACCACCTTCTTCAGGACCAACTGCCAGAGTTAGCAAGTGGGAATGTTAAAAGGGATGTCAGGGTGTCTGTAAGATAAACACAAGGAATTTGAAATTGTCAAATGATCGGGAAACACTTAATTTCATTTTCTAAAGTTGAAAGTGGTTGCTATCATGCACTTTAGATGTGGAGTTTTTTGAGCGAGGGAACATGCATATTGGGGTGGGATGTGGAACTTCAGAAACGACCCAGGAGTGATTTGTGCATAACATTAAAGTAAATTGATAGAAGGTGAGGTGAGTTCTGAAAGTGAGGTCCCAGAAAATAGGTTTATAAAGGTCACAGGAAAATGTACGCAAAAACTATCTATAAATTCATCAGGTGATATATAGGTGTTTGGCCTCGCAAGTCTATTTTGTCTTGAAGCAACAGATGCTTGGTATTTCTAAAATAAATAGAACATTGAGAACTTAGACAAAAATTCGATCTGTGGCGGCATTTAAAAGGCTATAATCAGAGTGTCTATCCAAATACCTTGGAAGGTCTGAATGTGGGCATGTGTTCTCACTCAAGAGTATGTATGTACAGCTTCCGGTATTTGTCAGAGAAACGACTGCTGTGAATCTACAAAGAGGAAAGCTTTTATGTCACACTGTCTCATGGTGATTGATTGCAATAGAACTGTGTAATTAGAAGGTCAGTCATGTACCTCGTGTTTGGTTTCCTATTCCAAAGTGGTTTCCACGTTCAGGCAGTAATTCAGGCGCTCCTTCTGTCTATTGTTCCACAGGATGAACGTTTGATTTAGGTAGGTGCGTCCTGTTACGGCATAGCGCTGTGAAGGGAGAGAAGCGTTATATAGCATTTTGAGTTGGGAGTGGGCATAGCACCTGCAAGGTGTAATGACGTGCAATAATAGCTGCGATAGACCAAAAATGTGATGCTGGGGAGGTTTTAGAACTGATATGAATCTCTTGAATTAAATGCCCGATATGAACGGACCAGATCTATAAGGTCTCCAAGATTGTGCTAAGCGAAAGTCTGTAGCGCCATGCGTTGGTCATAAAAAAACCTCTTTTGCGTGGCTATGACGTTCTCACTAATGGGGCAATAGGTTAAAACAGACAAAAAGCGATCTCTATAGGTTCTTATTATCAAAAAAACTTTGAGGTGACACTATCGCTAGCCTCTCTGTCTACCACAGAGAACCTATTAGCATCGGGAAGGTTGTGGAGGACACTCAAAAAAGATCGAGTGCTACACGACAAAGTTTCTAGGACCTAGAGTTTAAACAAGAGGTATAGCGGCCTACGATGACCTCGCAAAAAGCTTCATGTTATCATTAAGGGGCATACCTCAGTTCGCCTTGACGCCGTGGAGCATCCATCGCCAGGAGTCGACACCTTGTGTTGTGGGATTGTCGAATTTTAAGCAAAATGTTAGTCTCGCAAGATGACGTACCTTCGCTAAATGAGTGGCTGGTATCTAAATCGATATATAGGCGCCATCTTGGAATGGGGTTCTAATCTTACTGATTGTAAAGTAAGTTGCGTGAGGAGGAGGCAAGAATTTGTAGCTGTTTGTATACAAAACGAATAGAGATGACAAGCTGTTTGTGTACGAAACGAATAAAGATAACGTGTGAATAAGTTAGAAATTAGCATCCGGCCTTGATTTTCTAAATACGAGTCAGCGCATCGCAACGAGAATCTCTCGTATGTGGTCCATATAGCGTGATGGGTATCCATCTCATGCTTTTATTTCTAAGAAAGTGTGGGTTGTGAGCGAGCCACGATACTGTTGCGAGTCACGCCCAGCTTATGGCTGCAAAAATCATTAGCAAAGTCAGCGCCATATTAGAGTGGGTGGTGGTTCTTACGTGTTGACCACAAGAAAGGCCTTAAGGATGTATCAATTAAGAGTGACAGTCATAGATTCAAGATTTGGTAGGGTCACCTGACAGCTGCATGTAAGTTAGTGGTGAAAGGCGCAAGATTCCAAATGGTTCACTGAAGGGAATGCCTACAAGATGGGTATATGGGGTGTCGCTAGGCTGATGTCAAGCAGGATAGTGTGTGCAAACAGGACAGGCTACATATGTGTGTTATTATGTAGTTATCCAGATAATCTCCTCATTAAGGCCTTGCCGGACAGTATCACAATGGAATATCCAAAAGGTCTCTCTGTTTTTTCGCACTTTGTGCGTGTCTTGGCCTGATTTTGGAATTACCTTTTCTAAAATGAGCCATTTGAGGTCTTGTTCCCCATGGTTATGTTCCAGATAATGTTGAACCATCGGGGCATGTTTCTTTCGAGTTCTGATGGCCGATTTGTGCTCCGAGAGCCTAATACGGAATTCACGGCCAGTTTCTCCTATATAGCCTAGACCGCAAGGGCAGAGGATGAGGTAGATTATGTTGCTGCTCCTGCAGTTTGTGTGACTTTTAAGTCTACCTCCTCTGGTTCCATATGCCCACGTGTCTGTGATGATGGCTGTAGGGCAGGCGTGGCAAGTGCCACATCTGTGGTTGCCTAGAATTTCTGGTAATCCATTTATTGTGCTTTGGACCAATCGGATGTTAGTTTGTCGCATTCTGCTATGTACTAGCTTGTCCTTAAGGTTGGCATTTCTCCTGAAAGCCACTAAAGGTTTTTCAAGAGCTTTGCTGCTTTCATTCGCGTTAAGGATTTTCCAATTCTTATTCAGTATTTGCTGGACTTTCTGATTGTAGTTAGAATGGTTAATTACACAGACAAGTCGTTCCATGGGATTTTTTTTCCCGGCCCTGGAAAAGGCTGTCACGGTTATAGTATTTAGCTCGTTTTAGAGATTGTTTGATGAGGCGTTTAGGGTAGCCTCTATGTAAGAGCCTTTTCTTTAGGTCTTCTGCATGTTTGTTGTATTCATGTAGATTAGTACAGTTGCGTCTGATTCTAAGAAATTCCCCAAAGGGGATAGAATCTTTTTGGCAGGAAGGATGAAAGCTAGTGTGTTGTAGAATAGTGTTCTTTGCTGTAGGTTTACGATATAGGCTAACCTCTATGTTTCCAGTGCCGCTGTTTATCCATATGTCCAAAAATTCAACTTTTTCTGGCGAGTAGTGTGCGGTAAATTTTAGATTGTATTCGCTATGGTTAAGCCAGTCAATGAATTGATTGAGGTCCTCTACAGTTCCTGTCCAAATAAAGAAAATATCGTCTATGAACCTATGCCAGGTGGCAATGTTTTCGTAGAAGGGAGCAACTTCGTTGTAAATATGTTTTAGCTCGAATTCCCCCATATAAGTATTGGCTACACTCGGTGCACAGGAAGCCCCCATGCTGGTGCCTTGTACTTGCTTATACAGTTGGTCTTTGAATTCAAAGTAGTTGTGATGGAGTACTGTATCTAAGCATTCCAAGATAAAAGTGTCAACTCCTGGCGATGGATGCTCCACGGCGTCAAGGCGAACTGAGGTATGCCCCTTAATGATAACATGAAGCTTTTTGCGAGGTCATCGTAGGCCGCTATACCTCTTGTTTAAACTCTAGGTCCTAGAAACTTTGTCGTGTAGCACTCGATCTTTTTTGAGTGTCCTCCACAACCTTCCCGATGCTAATAGGTTCTCTGTGGTAGACAGAGAGGCTAGCGATAGTGTCACCTCAAAGTTTTTTTGATAATAAGAACCTATAGAGATCGCTTTTTGTCTGTTTTAACCTATTGCCCCATTAGTGAGAACGTCATAGCCACGCAAAAGAGGTTTTTTTATGACCAACGCATGGCGCTACAGACTTTCGCTTAGCACAATCTTGGAGACCTTATAGATCTGGTCCGTTCATATCGGGCATTTAATTCAAGAGATTCATATCAGTTTTAAAACCTCCCCAGCATCACATTTTTGGTCTATCGCAGCTATTATTGCACGTCATTACACCTTGCAGGTGCTATGCCCACTCCCAACTCAAAATGCTATATAACACTTCTCTCCCTTCACAGCGCTATGCCGTAACAGGACGCACCTACCTAAATCAAACGTTCATCCTGTGGAACAATAGACAGAAGGAGCGCCTGAATTACTGCCTGAACGTGGAAACCACTTTGGAATAGGAAACCAAACACGAGGTACATGACTGACCTTCTAATTACACAGTTCTATTGCAATCAATCACCATGAGACAGTGTGACATAAAAGCTTTCCTCCTTGTAGATTCACAGCAGTCGTTTCTCTGACAAATACCGGAAGCTGTACATACATACTCTTGAGTGAGAACACATGCCCACATTCAGACCTTCCAAGGTATTTGGATAGACACTCTGATTATAGCCTTTTAAATGCCGCCACAGATCGAATTTTTGTCTAAGTTCTCAATGTTCTATTTATTTTAGAAATACCAAGCATCTGTTGCTTCAAGACAAAATAGACTTGCGAGGCCAAACACCTATATATCACCTGATGAATTTATAGGTAGTTTTTGCGTACATTTTCCTGTGACCTTTATAAACCTATTTTCTGGGACCTCACTTTCAGAACTCACCTCACCTTCTATCATTTTACTTTAATGTTATGCACAAATCACTCCTGGGTAGTTTCTGAAGTTCCACATCCCACCCCAATATGCATGTTCCCTCGCTCAAAAAACTCCACATCTAAAGTGCATGATAGCAACCACTTTCAACTTTAGAAAATGAAATTAAGTGTTTCCCGATCATTTGACAATTTCAAATTCCTTGTGTTTATCTTACAGACACCCTGACATCCCTTTTAACATTCCCACTTGCTAACTCTGGCAGTTGGTCCTGAAGAAGGTGGTTCACCCACTGAAACGCGCGTTGACCGTGAAATTGCCAATATCGAAGATATTGAAAGCTAACATCCTCCCATTTTCAGTCAACTGGAGAAATCTGACCAATTTAAAGTCTTAGCTTCCTTTTCACTTTTAGACTATTTTCCTTACTCTTTTCTGTTTAAATGCAAGTATGAAGTATGAATGGATAGCAAATGTTTTTTTTCTTTTATATTGTAGATGTCTAGGATGTCTTTTCTCACAATTATTCTTTTTGTAAAAAATGTCTGTATTCCAAATTATGAGTATACAATTTAACAAGCTCTATTTTCTAAATTATGTATAAATCTTGATAAGATGAAAAAAGAGTAAAAACAAATAAAAAATATATATATTTTGTATATAAAACTGTAGTGGATTCTATAGAAATGTTGTGACATATGAAATAATTGAATCTTTAATTAACTAGATTGGGAAATGCAGAATCTGTAGAGATCTATTGGAGAATCATACAGGCCGGTTTAGAGGTTCATACCAGATTTTTGTACTTGCTCCCTCCTCTAGGGCCTTAATTTAAATAGGGAGACCCTCCTCTCATTGTTTAGCCGATCTCCCTGGGACAGCAGACCTCTCGCAATATCATGTCTCTATTCAGGAAGTTTAAAAAGCGGTCTATCACCAGATGTGGAGATGCACCCTGACCGCCTTAGCAGTCAATGCCCTGTGAGCATGTTCTATTATAAAACAGGAGAACAACTGTTCAGATGGTAGGAGGCCCACATCCACATAGTCATAAAAGCTTCCATTATTACCACCTTTGACCTCCTCCAGGAAGCCCACAAAGCATAGATTATTCCTTCTAGCATAGTTTTCTGCATCTTTTTTCCTCCAGTGGAAGTCCTTCGCCCCAGAGTGCAGTTCCAACACTTATTCCTCAGTCCGTGGGTTACATCCTCCATCTCTTCCATGGTGACACTTTCAGACATGTTCCGTAAATCCTGCCGTAGGAGGGATACTCCTGACTGGACCTCTGTGTTTCTTCTCTCCAGGGCTGCCCAAGAGGATTGAATTGCTTGTAATAGGGCTGAGTTATCTTGCTTGGTTGTGGTGATGGGTTCTACCTCCTCCGAAGGGGTCACTACCTTCTTGTAATGGTCCATTTTACTCTGTCTCGTGGGCTTGGGAACTTTATCTTGCAGATTTTACATTTTACTTTTGCCCCCCCACCACTCACAGGATCTCTGATTTGAAGTGTAGGGGCCAAGCTGGCAAATGTCTCCTCTTGGTGGTGCACTAGTGGCCCTCGGAGACAGCACGGACAGTGTATGCACCATGAATGTGTTGAACTTGTCCCTAGGGAAAACACCCATACAATCTTTTGCATGGTTTCAGTATGTCAGTCATCGAAGAGTGTGGGACCTGCACCGCTGAGCGTTAGTACCATCAGGAGTCACAAGGCAATAGCTTCTGTAGGGGATACATGGGTAAACGCCAGCCGCCTATCTCCGCCAACGGAATAGGGAGAGGATCTAGGAACAAGGGTTGTGCATTTGCTGCCCTGATGAGTTAATGATCATGGAGGCCAACTTGCGCCCTCACACCCCCACAGAGAAAGCAGTCCAACATGCATGTAGTGTAGGAGGCCTACCCAATGAAGCGCCCTTCATAGGTCCGTTGTGTATTGCCCTTCAGCGAACAGCATATATCAGGAGAACAGCACATTCAATAGGGGCAACGTGGTATGGTGATGACAGGGGCACCGTTCAGAAATCCCTTGGTTGATTGTCTTAGGCTAACAGTGAGGTATTGGCAATGGCGGTGCCGGTGGTATGCAGGGCCCTCTTGCACTCACAGACAGCCCCCAGTGTGGTAGTGCAGCTCCTGCAGCCCAGTGCGGTAAAGATACAGAGGTGCTTTAGCCTCTCCTCAAACACTAATGATTTGCGTGGGTAATTCTGTAGGTTCAGTAAGGAGAGTGTGTCTTGCTTTGAAACTCCTGAGACCAATATTGGCCAAGTCAATGTCTGCAATGCCAGAAATGAGCGATGTCAGGGAGTTAATCCATGCATGCACTGAAGACAATAAAGGTGCAATGTCTGCCAAGTGATGTTGTGCTGCAGCAAGCTTCTCGGTTCCAATTGGGCAAAGCTGTGGCTACTCTCCCCCTAGCCGGTATTTTGTGGCATTGTGCTGCACTGTCTCTGCCAACAGTGGAGAAGGGAAAGAAAAGAAGAGCTGATCGGCCACACCTGGTAAAATGACAATTCCTTGGGGGGAGATAACCATGCACAGGCCTTAGGCCAGAGCGTCAGGTGGCATGAAGCATATACAGCAACCGGGGAAGGGGTTTCTCAGCTTCATGTTCTGTGGGCAGCTCAATTCTGGACCTCAGTCTGGTGAGGCAGAAAGAGCCCTTCGGCAGTGGAGGCAGAGGCCCGAGGGTGCTGTGCGGCCTCCTCAGCCTCCTTGTGATGGTGTCCGATTACAACAGTGCCACAGCCAGACACAGATCCATGACCGCACCTCTGTAGAGTGTCACAGACCCCGACCCATGGGTCAGCCCCTGTCCGGATGAAGAGGTGGCAATCAGGGCCCCCAGCTCCTGGAGACAGTGGCCCAGTGAAGCACTACTGCACCGTCAGCCAGTGGCGTCCGTAGTCAGCAAGGTCCCAGACATTGGCAGAATCAAAACTGGGACCACAGCCACTCCAGGTGCCATGATGAAGTGGCATGCTGTGCCCCCATCCCTCCCCTCCCCGAAGAAGGGGGAGAGCAGCGTACCAGGCCTCACCCAACTCTTCCTCCACAGCAGGCACCTCGCGGGCCATGACTTAGCACTGGTAGCAGGCCTAAGCGACCGCCATCGCACCCCCATGTTCAATAGAGCCTCAAGAATACAGACATCACTACCTCGGACCCTGCAGAGAGGACTATATGTGCGGGCGAGGCTGATAGCAGGTAAGGAGGAGGATACATTTTGGATTATTGGGGTTACGATTCAGAGCTCTGCTAAAGAGCATCCACCATCTTGGCCTCACAATTCACACCCCCCAGCTGTCAACATTTTGAACCGTTCAGCATTGATCGCCCAGTAAAAATACACTTGGGCTTCTGCTGAAAAATCCTACAATTGTTCACATACTATCTCACTAACTGAGAGCAATGCATTCAGATAGTAACTACCAGATCCCAGTTTCTCCCTATTAACTGCAGAACCACAGGACACCATTCTGTTACCCATGATTTTTTTTTTATAAGAAACCATTTGGAGCCATCCTTGCAAACATCAAAATCAAGATCCACCAGTATGTTGATGGCACTCAACTGTATCTCAAAATCTTCTCATCGATATGGGGACATCACCCAGCTCACTGGTATCCTAGAGACCTCCCTTGCCAGGGCAGGACTGGCCGTAGCAGGCACCGGGTGTTTCGCTGGTGGGCCGCCATGGTGAAGGCCAGTTTTAGGCCCCTGGGGCCCTTTTTGTTACAGGGTAGTATTAATATTGGCCCCTGTAACAAAATCAGCCGAAACAGGCCTTGGCAAACAGCTCAGCCGCACTGCCAACCCCCCGGCCCAGTCCCTCGCTCTCCTGAAATGCATCATTTATACAGAAGTGCACCAGTGGATATACACTGGCTCCCCCTGTATGCCGAAACAATCTTCAAGATCAACTGTATCACTTAAACAGCATTGGATACTGAAAGCCTTGTGCATATATTTAACAATATATGTAGGTCAAAACTAAAGAAGGAGCTCCATCTTCCTCAGATTAGATACTATACATTGCAGGAAGGAAAAAACAAGAAAACAATCTTTCTCAGCATATGACCCTAGGATCTTGACAAAACCCCCTCCAACATCAGAACTTTACCAGCACTACTACAGTTCAAGAAGAAACTTAAAACTCACATCTTCAAGGAACAATGCCTCAGATAACTTGACTTGTCACCCTTTCAACTAGTTATACCCCTTCCTTTTTCCATCCCCACTTGTATCCTCATAGAGGCATGCTCCCTGTACAGCACTCCTTTGCTAGACCGCTATGTTCATGTATTAGAAATACCAATTACCAAACACCAAAACATACATACAAACTCTCCTTGCACCTCATATGCTTGAGTAATGTGACAAATAATATGGACAAAGGGAAATTCCGGTTACTCACATACTATCTACACATTCCCAAGATCACATAAAGCCATTGGGAGTGTTGAAAATAGAGAAAGTAGCAATCACCACTAATGCTAAACCTATCAATTTTCCTGCTAGTTACAGTGCAAATGATCATTACGACTTCAGCACTAATTGTGCTTGAGTGTAGTATTTTATGCTCAATGCTAATTTGGAGCTCTTAATAGAGTAAGTGGAGTTGTACCTGTTGCTCTATGCAGGGCCACCACAGATTTTTGCATTCCTTTGCTGAACTTGTTTTTCTTGGCTTTTAGGACTCAGTGCATTTTTCCCTGCTAACCAGTTGAAAGGTGCCTGTGTTCTTATCTTAAACATGGTAAAATTGACCTATACTTGATTGGTACATTTCGCTTCCTTGTAAGTCCTTAGTGTATGTGATACTTGTAACCAGAACCTGTAGATTAAATGCTACTAGTGGGCTGCTGCACTCATTCTACCTCCCACTAAAGATTCAGAGACTCTTGAGGCATGAGCCGGGAGTCAGGGCAGCGCGTTTATCTCTGTGTGCTCGTAAGATTGCTATATTTGTTCCCTGATTTGTTTTACCTTTTAAAATAACGCCGTATTCACGATTTTTAACATCACTTAAACTCCGCTCCTCACCTGTATTATTTCTTTTGCTGTGTATCAGGGGCCTCTGCAGGGCGGGTTTGCCTGTGTGGGGGTGCTGGTAGCAAAGGGGAAGTTGCTCCAAGGAAGAGGGAGGTGCGACCGCCATCTTGGTGGAATCTCAGCTAGCGCTCTAGTGGTTCTGGCCGGAATGGTACTTCTGGAAGTTCTGGGGACACTAACGCGACCGAGCAGCGGACGTGCGCTGCGGGCGCGCCGGTGGCAATGTTGGGGTTGCAATCCAAATGTCTCTCTTTTTCATGGCACTCATTAGCTGGCCCTGCTAAATGTAAAATATGTTCGTTTCAACTCTCTGGGGAGGTGCCCCCCTAGCCACACGGACTTTAAGTTCATGAACTTAAATTGTCGATCCTTGGCGAAACATCACGCTGAGGTTTTCAATCTCTTGGAGGATGAATCCCCCGATGTCCTCTTTCTAACAGAAACTTGGCTTACTAAAGATTCTACTGCAGAATCTTGGCTGGCTCTCCCTTCAGGATTTGTCATGAAGAATCTAAATAGACTGGGGAAGCACGGGGGTGGCATTGCAATTATCCCGAAAAACATCTATTCTTGTAGTCTTGATAGGGAGAATGTGACGGGCTGCGAAAGCGCCTTATTTAAAATTAGGCTGAACTCCAATCTCACCATCTCTGGCTTTCTTATCTATCGCCCGCCCGGGCCTTCGGGTGCTTTTCGGGAAGACTTGGTGAATAAGACCTCGCTGCACGCTAGTCAAGCTGCGAATTTCAGCATTATAGGAGACTTGAATCTCCATTGTGATAACATCGAGAAGACCGAAATCGCAAGCATTCTGGCTGACCTAGAGGCACTCCAATTGATCCAGTGGGTACAGGAGCATATGCATGCTGCTGGGCACTTACTGGATCCTTTATTTTCTAATCATGCTTTGCTGAAGGTTGATCCTCCAGCCCCACAGTGTTGGACAGATAATTTCTTTGTGATCTTCACACTACGATGGCAGGGTCAGCCGAGAGAGTATTGTTCGACCTCTGCTCTAAAACGACCTTGGCATAAGCTAGACAGCAGTAAGTTGTCTGCATATTGGTCTAGCCATAGGCCTCAATTACCACAGGACATTGAGGTGACTGACATGCGAGTCCATGACTGGGTAACATCAGGCCTGGATTGCTGTATTCCAGCTAAGCTGACTAGGCTAAACCGGTGCCAATCCAAACATTGGTTTGATGAGTCTTTATCTAAAGCTAAAAAACACTGCAAACAGCTTGAACGTATGTGGAGACGCACGTATGATGCAGTGGAGAAAACCAACTATCGAGTGGCCATCAATCATTACCATAAGTTAATTCGGAGAGCTAGGGCTGAGTATGTTGGTAATAAAATCTTAGCGAGTTCTAATCCATCTAAAACAATATTCTCCCTGCTCAAGAATATGAAGAATGGTGGTGTGTCCGGAATTTCCCCTATTTCATCTAATAGTCAATGTAATGAGCTGGCCAAATATTTTGTCAACAAAGTGGAAAAAATATCCCAAAGCCTCCCTCTGATGGCCAGTTCTGACAGGAAGATCGGGCTTGCTGTCCCAGGCTCTCAAAGACCAAATAGCCTGCTATCATTTCCGTTGATATCCCTAGCAGGATTGGAGATCCTGTGTAGGAAAATCAAATCAGGATCACCAATTGACCCACTGACCCCAAATCTCTTCTGTCAATTCCTGCCAAAAATCTTGCCAGTATGACTGGAACTGGTGAATCTTTCCCTGGCCTCAGCTACAGTACCAGCAGCATGGAAACATGCGAAAGTCACTCCCTTGCTGAAAAAACCGTCTCTGGACCCAGTCGAGCCGGGAAATTACCGCCCCATTTCGCAACTCCCTTTTCTATCTAAAATGGTGGAACTACATGTACATATTACTCTGACTGAGTTCATTGAGCAGAATGCTATTCTTGACCCGTCACAGAATGGTTTCAGAGCCCACCATGGCACAGAGTCTGCCCTGCTGGAAGTGACGGAGGAAATCCGAGGGATTCTGGATGTTGGGGACTCTGCGGCCTTGGGTCTTCTCGATCTAAGTGCCGCTTTCGACACTGTCTCCCATGAAATTCTGGTGAAGCGCTTATATGACATCGGAGTGAGGGATCTTGCTCTGGACTGGTGCCGAGCCTTTTTGACGGGAAGATCTTTCCAGATCTGGATGCCGCCATTTCAATCTCAGAGGTGTGCCTTACAACCGGGTGTGCCCCAGGGCTCTATCCTGAGCCCCCTTCTATTCAATATCTATATGCAACCTCTGGCCCAGGTGGCTCGGAAGAGAGGGTTGTCAATGGTGTCATATGCTGATGACACCCAATTGGTGATCGCCTACTCTAAAAAGAACAACGCTAGTCTAGGCAGGTTTAAGGAAGATCTGGTAGAGGTGGCAGACTGGATGGCTAACAACTGCCTGCAACTAAACGCCAGTAAATCTGAGGTGTTGTTATTTGGAAAAGACCGAGACCTGTGGTCTGAACAGTGATGGCCAGACAGTCTTAAACCCGCCCCGGTGCCAAAAGAGGCAGTTAAGAACCTTGGGGTTTGGATTGATAGTAGGCTCACGTTTGATACTCAAGCTAAAACTGTGGCTGGGACCTGTTTTGGCCTACTGCGTGGTCTCAAGCCGATATTAGGCTTCTTTCCCCCTAGAGTGCGTCAGACCATCATCCAGGCGACAATACTATCCAGACTGGATTATGGAAATTCACTGTATCTTGGGGCATTCAAATCCTGTGTCCAGCGCCTGCAGCATGCATTCTGGTGGCACTCCCGAGATCTGTTTCGGTCTCTCATGTCCTACCCAAATTACACTGGTTGCCTGTTGAGAAACGAATTCAATTCAAAACTCTTTGCGTTTCTCATAAGATTCTCACTCAACAAGCCCCCTTGGGTTTGGCTAAACTGCTTCAACCTTATGTGCCTCGGTGGCCCCTTAGATCGGCCAATCAGATCTTGGTAAATGTCCCTCGGGTTGGGAGAGCGAAAGCTGGGGGCCGCTCATTTCGTTGTCTTGCGGCGCAACTATGGAACCGGCTTCCGATTTCAATCAGAGAGATCCAGACTCATCTGACTTTCCGTAAAGCGATTAAGACCTGGCTTTACTCTTCTGGTGCATAACGGCTTTTGGCTTGCCACCCTCTGGTGTCTCTGGTCGCGCTGGGACGCCCCATTGCTGGGGCAGCTATGCGCAATACAAGTTCAACAAATAAAATAAAGTAACCATTTAAAACATGTCTCAGGCCTGTCACTGAAACCTGAGGTGCACTTTCAAACTGTTATTTTGACCTCACAAAATAAACATTTTGCTAGGATAAACCTTCCTTTTCAATACTTATACATCACCCCTAAGGTAGGTCCTAAACAATCTTAGGGAAAGGGTGCCTGGTATTTAGAAAATATGACTTGTGGGTTTGAGTTCTAAATGTCCTGGTAAATAAAATCTACTAATACCATTTTTCAATGCTTTAAGGCTATTTCTCCTATAGACTGACAATGAATTACCTTATTTCAATTAAAAGCTCTAACGTCATATTGGGAGCAGATGGAGAAATTATGTTTAAACTCAAATAAATTGTAATTTAAAATCCTCTCTAATGATGACGACAGATTTGAAGTTGCAATTATAAAAATGCAACATTTACAAGGTTGGCATTTTTCTGCCCAAACCATTTGTGCCTTCCTGTCAGTGTTTTAGGTCACATGACTGTGAATGACACTGCTGTTGTGGGTTGCGTATTGCTTCCAGGCAGAAGTAGAAAGGAAGCCTTGGTGTGAGGGGAGATGGTCCTCCCAAGGGGCCAGTGGAGAGGAGCTTTACCCTGCCTTGATTACACTTTAGAAGGCTCTGCCTGCAGCACACACAAAGGAACCTTACACTAGACCTGCCCTTAACTTTGTCACTCTAGAAAGTTTGGAGCCAGCACCAGGGGAAGGGGAAAAACCGACTGGAACAAAATGTGGGGGAAGCCAGGGAATTCCACACACAAAGGCTGGTACCAAGTATAAATGTGGCATCGTCTGAATTTTGTCAGAACACTCCTGGACCTGCCCTGCTGCCATATTGACACTCTGCTGCTGTAAGGACTGCGCTATCATCTGAAGAAAGAAAATTAAGCCTTCTTGCCTTGACATCAGCCTGCCCAGAGTGACTCCAAGTGTCAGTTGACTGGACTCCTGTGTGAGCTACAAGGACACATCAAGCTTCCAGAGACCTCTCTGCAACTGCCCAGCTACCAGTACCAACTGAACCTGCCTGAGCCCTGTGGCTGACCTCTGTTGTGACTCCTGATCCCCAAGAGATGCCCCACAGGTCACAGAACCTTGTCAAACATCAGTGAAAACTCCTCCTGACGAAATGGTGAAAATATAGAGGTTTTGATCTCCACAAAACCTCAAAGTGACCTCTTCACGATGCAAATTGACCACCCACGACAACCGGCACCACAAAGCTGTAGTGACACTTGCCCTTTGAGCCAACCGCGACCATCTGAAACAACTAGCAATGTAAGACATGCACTTCGCGCTGACATTGACAGCCCATTACAACCGCCAACGCAATGCCTGATCTTCATGCCGAACAGCGACAGCCTGTGACAACTGCCAGTGCAAAGCTCCGACAATGACGGCTCCTCGTGCTAGAGCAACCACAGCCCCCAACCGTAAACCTACTGCCTGAATCTACAACCTCCTTCTTGTGGCTCCCTCTAAACTGTGAACAGAACTCTTTATGCTGACTTTTTAGAAGGAATACCAGGTCCCTGCATCGAACCCAAGCTCTATCGCAGTCAGCCTGACTTTCTCACAGGCCAGGGCTTTCTGCCACTATTTTCACAAAAAACTTTAGAATCTTACTTCTCCAATTCTACTGGTTGGAATTTGAATGTTTTGCAGTAAATTGTATTTATTATAATTGTTCTAAATTGGTGTGAGATTTTTCATGTGATGCGTTTTCGAGTTGTGTTTTGAGTGCTCCATAAATACTTTGCATATTGCCACATTGGGTTCAGCACAGATTTATTTAGTGTCTTTTGTGGTTCACCCTGAGTGAGGCTTTCACCCTTCCTAACTTATAGTCCAATTTCTTACAGAAGGCAATTTTGTTTTTGTCCCACGAGTCTCAAATGACTCAGTCCGACCATGCAAATATTGTAGGCAATTTATGTTGCCATTCCGTGCTTTTCTGTAGCTGGTTTTATCCTGTCTTTTCAAATATAAAATACAAGCTGCGCTGTGCCAGCGTTTGGGCGAAATGCGCATTGTGAAATCGTGTGTTTAGCATGGAAAGTCACTATCTGGCTCAAAATGATTTTTATTGCAGTGGTAATAATATGACAGATCGTCACGGACCAGCGCCTGCTGAAAATGTTCTCCTACTGTTAAAGATTGGAACTGAAAGCAAATGTAAACAGTAGGAAACCAGCGTGTCGGCTGGATTTAATGATTTCTTAGGTTTTTGCTCTGAAAAAAACAAAATGCAAACTCCTTATTGTAATAAATGCTAGAATGGTAAAGGGAAGATACTTTAGCTATAACAGGGAAATATAACAGGGAAATAAGCATGCTGCCTGTTTCCAACAAATGGAGACATTGTCATATGATCTGAAAGCTGACATTTGTACAGATTTGCACAAATCTCATATCCTGAAATATTCCCATTTTCTTTTACCTTTTTAACAACAGTAAACATTGTTGAATTCCACACAACACTATTTTGTGTAGTTAGGAATATTTATAGGCACGCGTTAATGCATAAGTTTATTGGCCATTAACAGAAGGGCTCATATTTCGTATACCATTAGAACTAAGCATATTAAAATTTTAACGTGCATGTTCTTACCAAGAGGTACATTAGCATCACTTTTAACAGATAAAAGAAGTGCGCTACCTAACAAAAAAGACACAAATGGTATCGGCCTCGACAGTGGATGGAATTGGCTATAGAGACACCAGACGCGACACACAATTAACATGATGGCTTCTTTTTTTTTACAAAAGTAGATTAAATATTTGTATTTTTGGTTAGAATTTTTTATTACATTTTCAATAAATAGTCATTTGACAGAAACCATTAAGGTAAGTAAGTAGTGTAATAATAATTACAAGACAAGAATGGTGCTGCAAGCAAAATATTAAAATAAAATGAATCAATTATGTATGTTAAACCATAAACACTGTAACAAATATTAATTAGTCCCACAAATCCAATTAGATTAATTGACAAATATAACATTAGGAATAGGAAACATGAAGATAAAGTTAATCGTGGCAAAAGAAATGCTCGGAATAACATAGTGAAGGATCAAAAGTTCTGTGAAGGGCTGGCGAACATTAAGGGAATATTAGGTTGAAAGCTTGAAACCCAAGGTGCCAGCAAAGGTGTTACACCTTATTATAACTCATCCAAAGGGCTTCTTCCTTCTCGATTATTATATCTGACATAGGGGCATATTATCAAGCATGGAGTTAAAATTATTGCCGCTCTAGCGGCAGAAAACTGCCGCTAAAGCGGCGATAATGAGCTTGATAATATGCCGCAGAGAATTCCAATAGAAGCCCATGTTGACACCAGAACATGGGCTTCTATGTGAATTCTCAAGGGCATATTATCAAGCCCATTATCGCCGCTTTAGCAGCAGTTTTCTGCCGCTAAAGCGGCGATAATTTTCACGCCGTTTCTTGATAATGCCCCTAAGTCCCAGTACCCACTAAAACGTCCAAACGTCCAATCATTTGTAACATCTTAACTATCAGATATGTTGGTAGGTGCTTCAGATATTTGTGAGGGTCATGAGCAAAAAAGAATATTTTGCAGCTCCGCACACCTGTACACATCACTAGCAAGATGGCAACACACTACATAGAAACATCACAGAGAACTGTTCTGCCAGTGTATAAAGTGGCAAAATGTGGGTAAAATATCTCTTTACTTTAAAAAAAAATGTATTACAGAGTTTAATATAGCGCGAACTTGACCCGGTATCGGGTATCATAACGCTTTACATAGCACCAGTTGCGTTACATGAGGACACATTAATTTTTGGTTAGGCACGGGAAGATTAAGGGGCATATTATCAAGACAGGCGATAAAATTATCGCCGCTTTAGCGGCAGAAAACTGCCACTAAAACGGCGATAATGGGCTTGATAATATGCTCTATGGAATTCCAATTGAAGCCCATGTTAGATGTGAAGGACATCTAACCTGAGCTTCAATTGGAATTCCATAGAGCATATTATCAAGCCCATTATTGCCGTTTTAGCAGCAGTTTTCTGCCGCTAAAGCGGCGAGAATTTTATCGCCTGTCTTGATAATATGCCCCCCTGTGATTTGCCAAGAATCACAGGATGTTCAGCGTCATTGCTGAGACTCGAACCCGGTTCCCCAGATTCGAGGTCGACCACCCTAGCCGCCAACTCCTCTGCCCTGGGTCACCACATATCTCTGAACTAGTCGGGATCTAACCCACTGGCCAGGGCCATATTTATGGCAAAGTATCCCAACGCAGCACAGCAAGTCATCTTGCTACACTGCGTTAAAGAGAAAGGCCATATCTAAAAGAATTCCTGTCCTTGGCCCTGCAATGGTGAAATTTTGGCTGCCTTCCGTCAACGTCGGCACCCCTGCACCATGGTGCAAGGGGGTCTGCATTGCTGACAGGAATGTTTTTGTGCAGGAAGGTATAGGGGTGGTGGAATGCACACCTGTTTATCCATTTTAACCATGTTTAGGTTAGATTTTGATCAAAATGGAGCGGGCTCACAACATGATGGAGTTATCACAGGTGCGAGAGTAATGCTGGTTGAGTTGATTTCGAGTGTGTAAATGAGGGTATTTGAGTTGCAATGATTGTTTGCGTGCAAGTGGTTTGGGTACGGGAGTTAAGAACGAGTAAGGAGTGTGAAAGATTTGTTTTCATTGGTATGTACGGAGGAGGTGTGTGTGAGAGCGCAAATGAGAGATTAAGTAGTGTGGCGGTTGTTAGTTTCTATGGTATGTAAGGAACTGTAATGGAGACATTTGTAAGAGCGCGAGTGAGAGATTAAGAAGTTTGGCGATCGTTAGTTTGTAAGTGGTTTGGGGGAGTGAATAAGGAGAGAGCAAAGCTGTGTAAGCAGGAGCTTTAAGCTAGAACAGTATCAAGATATACCACAATCCCCATAGAAATCAGCCTTCCTAAATGCACTCCTGGACTCAATATTCCAATTAGAATTTACCCCCCAAAGGTCTGCACCTATCTTATTCCAGCACCAGGTATGGCAAGCCCAAACTTTCTCATACTTAGGGGGCATTGACTGCCATGAACAAGTCACTGGGTGTACACACTCTGAGAGGCATACCCTGAGAAGAAATAACCTCTGTTACAGGATCAATCCCATCACCAGGAGTGATAACCAGATCATCAATTCTAATTCAAGCTCTCCTCCATAATCCACTCACAACAAGATCCCAAACCAAGCCATGGAAGAATGTTGATCTTCACTCCTTTCAATCAGAATTCCCCATTAGTCAGTCATCAAACTCATTAATGCTTGTCAACAAAATCCACATATGGCTTTCCTAGACATTCTGCAAAGTAGGTCCTCTCAAAAGCCTCAAGACACTGGCAACATCACCTGAAGGCTGGAAGGTTCAACTGAGATGTAAATCATAATCAAGGGCTTTCCAAGGCATTGGAAAAAATGCAGAACCAGAAAATCAAAGAAACTGCTCCTGAGAGTATGTAGATTACATAATACCAAGAGATTCACTATTTGCAACTTATCTGAGTTGTGCTGTGTCCAACCAAAGAGCTCTCTAAAGTAATCTATTGATTCTATATCCTTAACAGCTGTCAACCTCTCTCAGGATTTTCTGCAAATATGTGGCATATCACTTTATGGAAATACCTAGTAACCTTGAGACACACTTTCAACTGAAAGTCATCTGTGTGCACATCCCTTTGACAATCATATGCTAAATCTAATACCCACCACCATAACAAACTATATCTTTACTCATTCATTGGTTTTCCAAAATTGAAATTAATGCACTAATCAAGGTTAGTGGTATTGCTGGCTCTCTAGCATACCTATTCTCTGAAATATATTTAAAATCATCGTCCATGCAACCTCTGCTGTTTTAATAGGCAGAATTTGTTCCCTTTACACAAACGTTCCTCAATGACATTAACCTCCCTACACCAAATAACCCTAAGGGAGCAAGGACTTGACCAGACAGAGCCAACAAACTACCATCCTTCATCCAATGGATCAACTCTTTTGAGCTCTTTGAAAAAGCAGATTTTAGTTACAAGTATGATGTACTTATACAAAAGAACCATATCTTAGCTTGTTTTTATAACCGTATATTACTGCACCATAACATAGATATGCATATCAGACTATGTAAATACGTTTGTATTTGTAATGGGTGTGTAATAGAGGGTTTTTTCAGGCCCTAAAACTTCACAAAGTGTCATATGTATATATATGTATGTATAAGTTAATTTGACTCTATGTTAGAAAAATCTTCAACCTTTCTACCATCTCTCTTCCCTCTGACTTATCCCAAATGTTTCTGACTACGATTCGCTGGACCCACAAGATGTAAAATGCTACAGGCCTGTATCTCGCCGCCCTTCGCAAGATATCAGAAAGGGCAATGAACGAGGAAATTCTATGTTTTTTGGATTCCAATCAGCTTCTTGATTCACCGCAGTATGGTTTTAGATCAAACCATTGTACGGAGTCAGTCATCGTAGCAGCCACTGAGGAAATAAGAATGGTGGTTGACAAGGGTGGGAAGGTGGCATTGATCTTATTAGATCTATCCTCCGCCTTTGACATGGTCAACCATTCACTTATTAACCAGATTGAGATGTTAGGCTTTAAGAACCCAGCATTGGCCTTGCTTAGCTCGGCCTTGTGTGATAGGAAGTAGGTTGTGGCTGTGGGATATTTAGTCTCCAACCCCTTTTCCCTCCCATGTGGGGTGCCTCAGGGGTCCTCCCTTAGCCCCACACTTTTTAATATCTATGTCATCCCCCTGGCCAATCTTATCCATAGCTATGGTTTTGTGGTATTTTCCTATGCCGATGACACACAAATTGTGGTGTCAATATAATCTGAAGTGGAAGACATGGCTAAACATTCCTCTATCTGTATAACTCATATTGTGAACTGGATGGAAAGAAATTGTTTGAAGATGAACTCAGATACAACTGAGGTTTTACTGTTCGGGAACAACTCCACCTTAAGAAATTCCTCATGGTGGCCATCCAATCTTGGTTATCTTTCTTCCCCAGTGCAGAAAGCTAAAAGTCTTGGAGTTCATTTGACAGCAAATTGTGCTTTGCAGATCAAATAACCAAACCACCTCCTCTTTTTTTTCCTGCTTAGGACATTAAACAAGATTTTTCCATTTATTCCTCTAGAATTATGTAAGACATTCATTGTCGCACTTGTTATCACACGGTCTGGTGAAAAAAATTAAATCTCTTCAAAATGCAGATGCTAGACTGCTTTTGAAAAGAAAACTATGTTTTCCTCTATTTCTCAATCCTTGCAGAGCCTTCATTTGCTACCAGCCAGGGATGGTATTAATTTTGAAGCACCATGTTTGGCCCATAAATCTCTTCACTGGACTGGACCAGAAAACTTTCATAATTGTTTTCTCTGGCACTCACCTTGCCGGGTACTTAGATCAAGTCCAGCCAGACTGGTAACTGTTCCCAGAATAAATAAAGCAAGATGGGGCAGCAGGAGTTTCTCCATTTGTTCTAACAAAGCTTGGAGGGCCTTGCTTCTAAACCTGTGATCTCAATCCAATCTTTTGCAATTTAGGAAAATGCTAAAAACCTGGCTTTTCTTACAGACCTATAATGAATCTCATCCAATGTGTCCTAGTCTCTAGTAGGCTTTTCTTTCTTGAGCGCCAGCATCATGACACCTACCTTTAATCTCATGCTATGTAAAACCTAATTACAACTTAATGTAAACTCTCAAATTGCCATTTTTCAACTTTCCCCTATTTCTTAGCCATATCACTCCTCCCAAAAACAGCTTCTCCTTTCTAATCCAATACCATTATTCTATCTCTACTAAACAACTAATAACTCAAGAGCACAAACTTAACACAACTACACCATATATATATATGTCATGAGAAACTTGCGGGTCGGGGCTCATAGATGGGCGTCAGCCATTATAGGTTGCACACG
The DNA here is from genome assembly GCF_964204655.1 of Triturus cristatus. Classification (NCBI taxonomy): domain Eukaryota; kingdom Metazoa; phylum Chordata; class Amphibia; order Caudata; family Salamandridae; genus Triturus; species Triturus cristatus. The sequence continues at coordinate 1,073,674,395 of NC_140585.1, read as the reverse complement.
AAACACACTCGCCACTACAGTGGCGTAACACAAGCCCACCAAACCACTTCAGTGAAGAGTATCGTTTATGCACAGGGAGTTCAGCATGATGTGTTTCGACCTGTATCAAGGTCTCAATCATATGTAAATATGGTACAATTGGCTGCGTGCCTTTTGAAAATGTAAAATGCATTGAGATGGAGAACATACTTCAATTTTAAAGATGTAAATAGTTTTTAATGTTTTTCTGATCTGTGAAGGTTGTTTCACCATACTCTGATTCAAATGAACCAGAAATGTTTGCCATATAGTGGTAATTTAACAGGTAAAGAGTCACTTGATGGTTTCCTGCTAAGGCACACGGACTCCATGAACCAAAATGCATTGCGTTAGCACAATTATAATTTCAAATTACACAAAGTCTGTATGCTTTTATAATAAAAGTTTTTTTTATTATTGTTTTTAATGCATAACAGTTGAATACAAGTATATGCTCACATAGCTTGGGTACAGTGCAGGTTCACAGTGATTACAAGTATAACACAGAGTTCTAGCGGTCAAACTATAATCCTTAATTAGTGCAGTCAGGGAAATAATGGGTACATTTGTTTTCAGTGATCCATGAAATATGGTTAATTGACTTGTGCGTGTTGCCTTCCTCTTGGTTTGTTTGCCAGTAATTCCTTCCGTTATAGTCTGTACGATTAATGTGTTCCTAAGTAACTCATTCGCCTTCTGGTTCCCCTGTCTCCTTCCACACTAGGTACTATTAGAATAATCCCCAACACCCTTTAGGGCAGCTCTGTGGCGGAAGTAGCTCACTATATGTGTCTGTTTGTGTGTTGCAGTAAAGTATACCTTTAGTCCACTCATCAATAGTAGGTACCGGCCCTTTAGACCAACGCATTGCCACCTGTTGTTTAGCCAGCAGTAGTCCCATGGCTACCAGATGCCCTTTTTTTGCCAAACACCTTATCATATCCTAACAGAACAAGGTACGTATCTGGAGTGAGGGATAGACCTGTCATCTCAATTAATGTATAAACATTTTGGGGCAATACCAGGCTACATGAATGAACCCAGCTTCCCGCTCAGCACAACGGTGAGAAGCAGCTGCATCACGTAAAGCATATCTGCATAATCTCTCTGGAGTGTAATACACTCTTGATGAATTTGAAGTGGATTAGCCGGTGTCTCCCATTAAGGGAAATGTGTCTAGTCCCGTCACAGCAGTACTGCCAGCTGTTGTCATCAATTACCGTATCTAAATCTTGCTGCCAGTCCTGGCAAATTTTCATTAAGCGTGGTCTCCTGGTTGCTTGTGTAAAGCTATCAATTATAGTTACCAGATTAGTAGGAGAGGGAGTACGAATCAAATAAGTGAGACTTGGCATCTCTACCGGTTCCTGCTGGTCCTTGCCCAAAAGGTTGGGAAGCTTGTGCCGAACTCTCAAGAAATACTGGGCCAGTATCGAGGGTTCATGTCCCTCTCTCAGTATGTCACCCCATTTGCGCATCACAGAGTCATGAAAAAGATCGCCCATCTTTGTGACACCAAATGTCCATAAGGTTTGCAAGACTCCCCTTTCCTATCCTGTTGGGAAACATGAACACCATTCTAGGTGGATCAGCAGAGGGTACATAAATGCTCCTGCCTGCCTTTCCAATAGGTGCTGCCAGGCATGAACTGTAAAATGTAATGAATCTAAGGTACTATGCCTCCTAACCAGGGCACTGAAGAGAACCTGAGGGAGTGTATTAGGGTCAGTGTGTCTCTCTCTATATGTACCTGTGGTAGGTTCTGTGGTCCATGTATCCAAGAGTGTGCGAGTAAGCTCTGTGCCGTCTTGTAATATAATTCAATGTCTGGGGCGTGTAGACCTCCCATAGCGTATGGAAGGGTGAACATTTCCCATTTCACCCTCGGCCGCTTACCAGCCCACGCTTATTTAATCAAAAGCGAGTGAAGAGTATCGAAAATATGTGCCGGGAGGAGCATTGGGATGCATAAGCTCACTATATCGCGCCCCATTAATGAAAGAGGTAGCCTGATCCATCAATCGGTGTCTCCCTTCAATCTATGAATCGCCCTCCAGTAGTTTTCCGTAAACACTATCCCCGGGTCAATATGAATTTGTATACCTAAGTAACATACTGAATCTGTGGTCCATTGCAGTGGGAAGTCTAATTCCACAAGGGCAGTGAATGGCGTTAGGGGAAAAATGGTGGACTTAGCCCAATTGATCTTTAGGCCTGATAATTGTCCAAAATGGACAACCTCAGTGAGAGTAGATAGCTATGGGTAATGTAACTATTTTGCCCAATATAATTCTGGCTACAGGGGCATTATTCAAAACTGCTACCAACTGAAGAAAGACCTCACCGACTCCAATGCAGCACAGCACAGCTTTCATAAATGGCATCTAAAAAGACTGCTGCGGATTTGTTCTGTGTAAATGTTTTAGATCATTCCGAAGACGGTTCTAAGATTGTGCAATATGCTGTGTCCTGGAACGAAGCCTGCCTATTCTGGGTTGGCTAAGAACCCTACCAGTGGTGCTAAATGATTGGCAAATATCTTGGCAATAATCTTGGTACCTACGTTTAGTAAGGATATGGGCCTATAGGATGAACATTCGTTCGGGTTTAGCCGGCTTCACGAGAGTGACAATCAGCATCTCTCTCATAGAGGGAGGCATCCCGTTGCCCTCAACCATTTCCTCATACAGAGAGACCAAATGAGGTATAAGCAATTCCTGGTAAGCTTTATAGAAGGCTACTGTCAACCCATCTAAACCAGGTCTGCTCGGAGACCACAATGCCTTGAATGCAGCCTGTATCTCACTAGGGTCAAGAGGTGCCATAAGGTGATCTCTGTGCGTATTGAAGAGCTAAGTCATTCGCATATATTCCACATACTCATTAATTGCTTCATCATCTGGTGTAATCTGTGAGCTGTACAGCTCAGCATAATATCTGCTGAATCGCTTGGCCATGAGAGATGCCCCGTGTAGCGGGCTACCATTTTTGTCTACAATTTTGACAATTGTGCTTGCCTCTCTTGTAGCATGCTGCAACGCCACAAGTGTGGACACGGGGTGCTCGCCCTCACCATATGTCCTAGCAGTGGCGTATTTGCCAAGATGTTTCACCTCACTGTCAGCTGTGTCATGATTAACCCCAGGCAGAGCTGGCATAGTGCGACTATGCGGAGGTCCATGGAGTTGGGAAAAAACTCTGTGGAACTTCACTTCGCTCCACCATCCACCTCCAGCCCCCTAGTAAAAAATATAGAGATAAAAACACTTACCTGTAATGAGGCGTCCCCAGGCTGCCCTCCTCCTCCTCCTCACCGTCTCTCTCCTGCATCGGATGTACATCTTGCAAGAACTGTGTTCTCACAAGACGTCTTGCGAAAAATGCGCAAGTGTGCATGCACGCGCATGCACAGTTCTCGCAAGATGTATGTCTGATGTAGGAGAGAGATGGCGTGGAGGAGGAGGGCAGCCCGGGGATGCCGCAGTACAGGTAAGTGTGTTTATTTTATTTGAAATAAATTTGTAAATATTGTTTATTAAGGGGGTGGAGGCAGGGAGCCTATTTAGCTGTGGGGGGGCTGGCTAACTCCGCTCTACTGTGGAGTGGGTGTTTGGCCCTATACTACGTGTTCACAGAGGAGTGTGGAGTAGGCAAATCTCTGCACACTCCGCTGGCGGTGTGGAGTTCACTGCCTGCCCTTAGTCATGATACCCCTCTAGGGCCTTATGAATATCTTCTAGATGCTTTACATCGCCTGAATGCTGGTGGGTATGTTCTAGATGTGCTATCTCTTTTTCTAGACTGGATAACCTCTCCTGTATAAAGCAGAGTACTCCTGAGTGTTTCAAAATTGTCATGCCTCTAATGGCGAGACATTATTAACTAAGCCTATATTATCTCCGAAGAACCCCTGTATGGATGAAGCTATTACGGCCTTGAAAACTGGATCCATTTGGGAGTCTGAGGGGAATCTCCAAGTGAATGGTACAAGTTTCTTGGTGGGTAATTTGATGTCTAACAAAACTGGAGAATGATCTGAATATGTACCTGGGAGGGGCTCACAGGTGATGACATGGGAGAGTAGACTCTTGGACATTAGCCAAAAATTGATCCTGGTTTCTGTATCATGAGCGGCAGAGTAATGTGTGAAACCCGGGGAGTCATGAGGTCACTGCCGCCACCCATCTAGCAAGCTCAGATGGTCGATGACGTCAGCTATTGCCAGCACAGCAGAGGAAGGACAGCTGGGGCACCCTTTGAGCAAAAACAGTCATGGTCAAAATGCAATTGGAGTTACCTGCCCAAATTTATGGGTGTTTGGAGGACTGGAGTAAGTGAGAGCTAAGTGAGTGGTAAAACTGTGGATCATTATGTTAGGGACCATATATATTCACTAGCATCACATTAAGCCCTTCTTTATTACATCCAGTGATTACAAACCTACCATGTGAGTCTTTAGCGACTTCCTGTAAGGTAAAGCCTGAATATGAATTAACCCATGAGAGAACGCCCCTGGCATGTGAAGTAAACCCAGCAGCAACGCAATGCCCCTGCAATCTTCTTGGGGTGAGCATGCCGCTTCTAGGAGTCAAATGGGTCTCCTGAATTAGTGCAACGTCCATATGATGCCTTTTCAAGTAGGCCACTACTTTACAAAGTTCTCTATAGCATTTAGACCGTGCACGTTCCACTTCAGGAAGCACACTCTATTGTACATGGCCTGTGCCATCCCTGCCCTGTGCTTTGTGAGTGTTATTTCCGGAGATTGTAACTCCCTGTGCGGTACAACACTAGCGGTAACTTAATATCACATATTTATTTTATCTGGTTGAACCCCATTCTACCTAAAAGCCCCGGCCCATGCTATGCAACTCCCAACAAGGTATAGTTGACATTTGGCCCACCCCCCTCTTGCAAAACAATCCTGCATCTAAAACAGTAAACAAAACACTTGCAATAACACATTGTGGGTAACACATGGGGCAGATGTTTCCGGCATAACTCCTAGTCTACTACCCAGCAAACCATTTTGGTATTAGGTGTGGAACGTTTACCTTCTTGTATAATGGATAGTGCATATATTCCTCCCCACGAAGCTCACCTCCGAACCCCCCAATTATCCTAGAGTTTACAGTTTCCCAACAAACTGTCAAGGAGTATGTGAGGATATGTTGCACAATGATATCGTCACCCTTGAAGTACATTGGCTGAACTTACTGTCCCAAGTAGTGTTTCTGGGTTTCCTTGTTCTAGGCAGATCAGCATCGGCCTCTCAGCAAACTAATTCCCGGAGTATATGTTCTATATTGCTGAAGCAACTTGCCCCAGCATTAAGAGGCATTGTGACCTTGGGTCTTGCATTACCCAGGTCCATCTGGGCCAAGACAATTATTTACCTGTATGGTCCATCGCCATCTAGAAGCGGGCAGCAAGACCCTGTGGTTATCACTGTTTGTCTAAGTCCGGGGTATTCTCTCCCACAAATACTGTAGATCTTGGGGATCCCTTTTAAGCTCTATCAATTTCTCCTTGTTTGTGGAACTGTAGCACTGACCTCCTCAATTTGACTGGGTATATCATGTTGTAATCCAAGTTCAAGTCACAGAGTTTCCTCTTTACTGGAATGAACTGGTGCCGACCCTCCTGCACCTGTTGCTTAAAGTACTCGTAGAGGGAGATGGCCATTCCCTCATTTTGTAATGTCCGCAGCTCAGTAGCTTTACGAAGTGCAGCATCCGATCCCTATAGTTTAGTAGTTTGGTGATGATGGGGCGAGGGGCGGCACCTGGCACCAGTCTGGGGGCCAAGGAGCGGTGTGCCTGGTCAACAATGAACATATTCAAGAATGTGTCCTTGCCTAGTAAAGTAACAAGAAGTTCCTCAATGAAGAGTTCCATGTTTGGGATATTAGTTGACTGCGCAATTCCCACCAATCTGATATTATTGCGCCTTGAGCACGCCTCCAAATCTACAGCTTTGGCTTTGACAATGTGTAGTAATTTGTCCACTTTTGTGTATGAAAGCGAGCTTGTGTTTAGGGCATCTTCAGTATCCAAGACCCTTTTCTCCACTGTGTACAGTTGTTCCATATGCTTATCCTGCTGGTCTGACATCCTGTCCATTCGCAAAGATGGCACATTGATTTTCCCATCGATTTTGGTTAAACTCGGCTGCATGGCCGCTAGTATTTGCTTGAGGTCTGCATCTATGGGTGGATCCCCCATCTCAGAGCCAGATTCAGATGCATTTTTGGCCAGATCCTGCTGCCTGGGTTTCTTTCGTGGTTCAAATTGGAGCTTGGACTGTAATTTCTCTGTTCTCCCCATGCTGTGGCAGCGTGAGGTTCTCTGTCTTCACGTGTGCGACTTGTTGACAAAGGGGGGAAAGCCTTAACCCTATAGTGGGACTGGGGTCCTGTGCCCTCCCCCAGGGTGGCACAGTCACTGGTAACTGAAAGCCTATTACCTCCTTCCAGTATATGGTGTGAAGCTCCGACCAAGGTCTATCACTGTAGCGTGGGCGCAATGATAGTGTTAGCAATGGTTTGTCCCCCTGGCCTCAGAGGCCTTGCCGCCTCTAAAGGCCTGTCAAAATCTCAGTGGTTATCTGCGTTACATCGAATGTGGGGGGCACCACCCCTTAGTGTCCCCTTCATTGAGACTAATGGAGCATTATGCCACCTGGCGTCCCTCATCCAGCTCACTTCAGGGGGACGCAGAGGGGAGCCATGTAGCGTCACAGTCTCCCCTAAAGTCACAAGAGATTGCTCCACTCTGTGCCTTTATGCAGACTCTACGCAGTGAATATCTGTGGGTTCTCAGTGCTGTTCCTCAACCCAAAAGCTGTAGGAAATGATTACCGCATATATCATTGGCTCAGGGGCCTGCTGGGTGGTAGGTCCTTTTTGCCTCTGTGGCCTCCGTATCTCTGTTAGGCAGCGGCACCAGAACTCGCTTTATGCAGGGCTGAGGGCAGATTTGTGTGGTGTGGTGCCGTCCCCCCTCCAAGTGTGAGTTCAAGGAAAGGGGCACCACAATGACCAATGTGATCCCAACCAAACCTGGCCCAGGCCTCTCTCCCCATGTTCGCTCCGTGGAGCCCATATGACTACTAGGCTTATGTAGACAGGAGAAGAAGGGGTGCTGCAGGCACTGGAGGCTGACTCCTACCTTGTGGTGTCCTTTACTGATCAAGAAATCTGCGCTCGTATAGCTGTGGTGCTCAGCAGTCACCAGGCTGGCACCCTGCAGGCACCATTCACCACTCATGCCATGGCTCCACCAAATCGGGCAAGAGTCTCCCTCTGTGCTATGGCCCCTGCAAAGCTCCAGCCTCCAACTTCGGTGAGACCAGGAACATGCCCCCTGCAGCAGCACCCACAAACACCGCTGCAAGGGAGGGTGCGATACTGTGCCAGGCATTCCCTTTGGCACACGGTGTCCATGGATTCCCCCAGGGGTCAGCCACAGATCCTCCAGGCATAATCCCGAGCTCCACAGGAGGGAGTTTAGGGGAAATCTAAATGAAGTGAAGCAGGATAATGGAGGATATAATGCCGGGTTTGCAGACCTCCGCTAAAGCACCTCCATCTTAGATCCAGGCAAGCTCCACCCCCCCCTTTATAAAAAAGGTTCAAGACATCCCCATGCCAATCTCAAAGAATTCAACTTCATGTAAGGCTGAGAAATGTTCCATTCAATGTAAACAACTACAACTCGGTCTTTACGTTTCTTGTACTAAAAATGTCTTTGTCAACAAAACGCAAAATCTTCATATTGGTAAGAGAAAGGGATGAGTGTCCCCAACAAACCCTAGCCTTTGTTGTGAGATATATATATATATATATATATATATATATATATATAAAACCGCTCCACTTGATGTTGTTAAACAGGAAATGTGGTCAGATGTAAATATATAAAATATGGCCGCTTCTGGCGCGCCCTTATACCACCGAGGAAGGCGTTGCCGAAACGCGTCAGGTTGGAGCGTTGTGAGTCAAAATATATCTATTGACTCTCCCCCGCGAGTGCTGTGTCTTTTCTGGAGTGAGAGGAGGCGTGCAGCGTGAATATATATATATATATTCACTTAAAAAACCATAGGTTTCACACATGTTATAGTTAGCAGGACATTTCCCTCGTAAAAAAACAATGAAATTCCCCCGTTATAGTTAGTGCAGGCAACTATAACTCACGCGACCGCAATCCTCTGCTGATGACGTCAGATATTACATCACTGTATTTAGACACCTATTTACCCATGTCTTCTTCCATTAATCTTTAGCTATACATATATTACAAATATTTATTTTTCAGAAAGACACATATGTAATCAGTGATGTAATATCTGACGAGGGAAATGTCCAGCTAACTATAACATATGTGAAACCTATGGTTTTTTAAGTGAATTTGAAAGGTTTTTTAAATGCTAATTCCTAACTATAACATGTGTGAAACCTATGGTTTTTTAAGTGAATCTGTACGGTTTTTTAAATGCTAAGTTATGTATTTATTAATATTTTTTTTTTTTCAGGTTTTTCACCGGTCGCCAGTATATAGTTATAGTTAGGACCGAGTTCCCATAGGAAATCTGAAAATTCTATTTTGAATAACTTTGGCGCCGGTTGACTTATCTTCGTGAAATTTTCAAAACTAATGGGGTGCTCCGCTCAGCTCCTACCCTGAAAGTTTCGGGGTGATTCGTCAAGCGGGGGCTGAGAAAAAAGGGGGGTCCCAAAATGCGTTTTCCCCATGCATTTTCCCGTAGGGCCTTTAGTCGAAGGTACAGCCCGAACGGCTGAACAGAATTACTTGAAATTTGGCAAAGAGGTAGTCCTCAGGTCAGGCCTGTGCCTTTTGCATATATGGTGTCAATCTGTTCAGTAGTTCCTGAGAAAATCAAAAGTAAAATCACATATATATCTGGGCGGAGCCTAACTACACATCTCATCGTGAGATCTGATTGGCTGTCAGCACTTCATCCAAGAAGTGTTGGCAGCCATCTTGGGACCAATATACATGATAGCACCTCATTAAAAAGCATTGCAGTTAATAGAAGGTTTTAAGACTTTAGTTACATTATAAATCATTTGTTGATGGTACCATACTCATTTTAGGTATTGTGGTGGGTTCTAAGGTGATTTTACTAACCCTGGGCGTAGTTCGCGAAGTGGCACTTCGCGAAGTTACGCAAAGTGCAGTTCGCACTACGCGAGCTACGCGTAGCACTTCGCGAACTGTCGTTTTCAATGATTGCACAGTGCGGACAAGCAACCGGCACTGTGCAATCATTGAAAATGGCATCTGGCACAGTGCGAGCTGTAAATTTCTGCTGCTCGAGTAGATTTTTACTCGAGCGGCAGCTTTCTCAACGCGAACTGGTAGTTTCTCATCGCGAGCGGTCGCGAGCATACGCGACCACTCGCAATGAGAAACCTGAACTCCTCGCGTTGGGAATCTCGCCGGGAGGTTTATTTTCCATGCTCGCGATCGCCAACTTGATGTTGCTGATCGCGAACAAGGAAAAAGTCTCGCCGGGATGTCATTTTGCTTGCTCGCGGTCGCCAACTTGACGTTGAGGACCGCGAGCAAGCAAAAAATGACCGCAGCACTACGCAACACTACGCTACGCGTGTTCGCACTGTGCTACGTGCAGTTCGCGTAGTGCGAAGTAGCGCGAACTTCGCAAACTACGCGAGCGTAGGGTAGAGCTTTGCCCAGGCTTAGATTTTACCATGTGAAAAAGCCTTCTGCTGTGATATCATGAATCATGTTTGAGAGAAATCTATTTTCTCATGCTTTTCCCACAGAGGTTTGGAAGGTGATCTATAAGCTAAACTGAGAGCATATTTTCTGTAAATTCACATTATCTTTCTCAGTCATGTGAGAATGAAGTCTGACATTCTCAATAAAACATGTACATCCAACAAGGGCAAAGACTGTCAGTTGATTCCTTTGTGTTCTACTGCAGCTTCCCAGAGTGTTCTAAAGAACAACTAGAGCGCTAACAGTCCTATCTATGACAAACGTATGGCACAACTGAAGCCATCTTGGGTGGAATAAAGTGGTAACTCTTAAAACATTTAATTTAAAAAGGAACAAAATGAGGGGGTTCATTGTGCCATAGAAAGTATGATTAGTGCTGCAGAAAGAAAAATTAGGGCACATTTTGAGTGACTTCTCAAATCCTCTTCTATTTCATTAAACGATTCTGACATGCAGACTGAAACATGCACTTTCAATACCAGCAGCAGACTTCCCTGGTGAGCAGTAGCTTTACTACAGTGATCTAATGAGCAACTAAAGTGCTAACATTCAGAATTTATGGCAAATGTGTGACACATCTGAATTAGGTGTGGGTGGAATTTGCGTAATCGCGTTACGCAAATCTCTGCGAAACGGCAAAAAATCTCCGCGAACGCGCAGAAATTCCGCAAACACGCGGAATTGCTTGTTCGCGATGCTTTTTTCCTGTTCACAATCGCTGTTTGCGTGCTCGGGGAGAAATATCTTGCGAACACGCATTTTGAGAACGCGAACAAGCAAAAATTTCGCGAAGCCGCGGAAATCGTAATTTTGCGCAATTTTGCGTTCTCCGCGGAACGCAAAATTACCCAAATTCCGCAAATTCCGCGAACGGAACGGAATTTGCCGCCCAGGCCTAATCTGAATGCCTTCTTGATGGAACCAAAGTAAAAAACTGAAAGTATTTCCTACTGAGGAGACTGCAGTAAATGAGGAAATTAGGAAACTTCCTAACAAATAAATCTCCCAAGATGGCCACCAGAGACAAAAGAGCCCAAATGTAGCCCAAATATCACCCAGATGTAGCCCAAGTATAGCCCAATGACAGAATGTCCCAGAGTGTTCTAACGAACAACTAGAGCGCTAACAGTCTTACTTATGACAAAAGTATGGCACACCTGAAGCCATCTTGATTGTAATAAAGTGGTAACACTTAAAACATTTAATTTACAAAGGAACAAAATGAGGGGGTTAATTTTGCCATAGAAATTATGATTAGTTCTGCAGAAAAAAAAATTAGGGCACATTTTGACTTCTCAAATCCACTTCTATTTCATAAACAAATTCTGTCCTGCAGACTGACAAATGCACTTTGAATACCAGCAGCAGACTTCCCTGGTGAGCAGTAGTTTTACTACAGTGATCTAATGAGCAACTAGAGTGCTAACATTCAGAATTTATGGCAAATGTGTGACACATCTGAATGCCTTCTTGATGGAACCAAAATAAAAAACTGAAAGTATTCCCACTGAGGAGACTGCAGTAAATGAGGAAATTAGGAAACTTCATAACAAATAAATCTCCCAAGATGGCCACCAGAGACAAAAGAGCCCAAATGTAGCCCAAATATCACCCAGATGTAGCCCAAGTATAGCCCGATGACAGAGTGTCTCAGAGTGTTCTTAAGAACAAATAGAGCGCTTACTGTCTTACTTATGACAAAAGCATGGCGCACCTGAAGCCATCTTAATTGGAATAAACTGGTAACACTTAAAACTTCATAACAAATAAATCTCCCAAGATTGCCACCAGAGACAAAAGAGCCCAAATGCAGCACAGATATCACCCAGATGTAGCCCACATGTAGCCCAATGACAGAAGTGTGGAAAACACTTATTTGTTGTGTATTTGCAGTTTTATATAGTGCAGACTTGTCAGGTATTGGAGTGCTTTACATGAGCATTGGTTACATCACACAAGATCAAATTCATTTTGGTTGTAGACATGGGGAGATTAAGTGATTTGACCAGAATCATAGAATGTTGAGCTGAAGCAGAAACTCCAACCTGGTTCCCCAGTTGCAAAGTCTGCAGCTCTGGAAGTAACACCACATTCTCTCCCCTAGGTGCAACATTTAATCAAGTGGTCAACTGGATAAAAAAACATAAAGATTACAAATAATTTAAAAGTTCTTTGTCGCTATTTGAAAACTCAGAAAATATGTCCTCATTTTAGTTTTTTAGAGCACTAACCATAATTTTGATGCAAATAAGACCCTCTCATATATGTAATTTCTAAAGGAAATACTCTAGGTATTACAGTTTTTATTACATCAAGATGACGTCAGGCGTTCCACACTTTTGTAATAAATATAGAATGTTAGCAATCTAGTTGTTCATTGGGATACTGTTGAGAGGCAGAGGCCAGGGGCACGGACTCTGAAAATTGAAGGCAGGTAGGAGAGTGCAGAGGCAACAATTTTACCACACTGGGCAGGCAGGAAGGGCAGTGGCAGCACAACAGACTATGGAGGGCAGTGGAAAGGGGGGCAGGGGCAACAAACCGACAATACAGGACTGGCAAGAGAGGCTGTGGCAATATAATTGACCATTGTGGGCAGAAGGAAGAGGCAGTGGTAGTACAACCATACATGCCAGCAGACCCGTTTCAGCCAGGAAACGTCCAATGTTTTTAAGCTCATATGGGCTTTATTTGATCGGTCTCCTGTCTACAATCTCCTCTTTTTTAATGTAACTCAAAGCGGAAAATCAATACCCCAGTTTTTTTTCAAAATCTCCCTCTTACCAAGTTTAAAATGTTTGGATCATGGTAGGCAGGAGGAATTGGGGTAGGGACATGGACTCGGAATAACAGAGGACAGGAGGGACATGAAGAGGTGCACCAAACTGACCCTACAGGGCAGGCATCAGGATTTGCAGCAGC